>NC_140951.1:72509620-72992120 GCF_014529385.1 Adiantum capillus-veneris | reverse complement strand
GGCGTTGCAGTCATTGATCCACTCATGTATGGATTACCGCAATGTACCTTTGGTTTTACCACGGTTGAGACTGCGATGATATCTAAAGAGGTGCAGTTGACCTTTGGCACTACTAGCTTCTACTTAGATCTACTAGTATGTATATGTATCTACGTGTTTGTGTGCTAATATGCTTGTGTACGTATTTATAGATGAGTGAGTAGGGTGGAAAGCTTAATCTTATATTGCTCTTTGTAATGTAGATGTCAGACGAGAGACCAACTGGTGAGGAGCAACCAGCTGGCTCTTCTTTTGGTCGGTTCACATCTCAAGTGGGCTCCCACCCAGGGTGGACATCGCCTCCAGTGGACCCGAGTCTTGAGTCGGTGAGAACAAGCAAAGAAATAAAGAATGTTTCTACGTAGTTAACCCTAAACCATGAGTGTCATAGGTTTTTTTTTGTTATTTGTAGGCATGGCCATCCTACTATTAAGTATGGAGCCTGATTTACCCTTGTAATTTTCTGTGGTAAAAGCACACATTTGTAAGGCCCCCATTATGAGGAGAAGCCATCGTGCGTGAAGGAAAATCACTCACCGGAAACCAAAATTTTCACAGACAAGAATCAGGGGCAACTTTAAAGGCCTCGGGGGCCTCCGCCCCCGAGACTTTTTTTCGCCGGAATATTATGGCCGGACGGCGATCGGAAAGTGGTCGAAAAACAACCGGTCGGTTGGCCAGTAGTCAATGGCCGATGGCCGGTGGTCGGAAGTCAATGGCCGGTGGCCGGTGGCCGAATTCAATGGCCGGTGGCCGAATTCAAAAGCGGACTTGTCTTCTCAAGGGCGGCCACACATGGGCGGATTGGAGGGTCCGATTTGGACTTATTCGCACAAGGGCGGCTACACATGGCTGTCTCTCATAAGAGAGGGCAGCCCTTTTGGCCTATAAAAGGAGGCCATTTCTACACACATTTCATAGTGTGAAGTTGATGCAACAAGGTGAGTGTGACGTGGTGAGAGTGAAGCAAGGCAGGAGCTCCATTAAGGGTATAATCCCTTTGTAAACTACTTCTTGTTTTGAAGTACTAAAGCCATTGAGTGGCTGCTTTCCCGTGGACGTAGCCCACATTGGGTGAACCACATATATCGTGTGTACTCTCTCTCTCTCTCTCTCTACTCTATAATCTCGTGTATATAAATCTGTCTCTCTCCATTAAGTAATCTACTCAATTATCTATTTAGCTACGTCTTATTTCCTAACAACTGGTATCAGAGCAAGGTTTGCTCGTAGCTAAATTATCTCAAGGAAAGGATTCCTTAAATTGAGTGGGAGTTATGGCGGAGGAAGGGAAGCTCAAGATTGAGAAGTTCAACGGCAAAAACTACCAACATTGGAAGATGCAGATTGAAGACTATCTCTACTAGAAGGACCTCTATTTGCCACTAGGCGGTCTTGCGAAGAAGCCCGCAACAATGGCAGATGAAGCATGGATTGTCCTTGATCGAAAGGCACTGGGAACAATCCGGTTAAGCTTGGCGTCAACGGTGGCCTTCAATGTTTCGGAGATGAAGACCACGGAGGACTTGATGAAGTCACTTGACGACTTCTACGAGAAACCATCGGCATCCAATAAGGTATTTCTTATGAAGCGCTTGTTCAATCTAAAGATGGCAGAGAATGGTTCAGTTGCAGAACACCTAAATGACTTTAACACAAACATAAGTCAACTTCGATCAGTGAAAATCAATTTCGATGACGAAGTGCGAGCTCTCCTTATACTATCATCTCTACCGGATAGTTGGGACAGCCTTGTGATGGCTGTAAGTAATTCTATCTCTGGCACAAATACTCTTAAGTTTGATGATGTTGTGGGTGTTCTCCTAAGCGAGGAAATGCGAAGGAGAAGCACAGGAGAATCATCAAGTGCTGCACTATCAGTGGAAACAAGAGGAAGGCTTAAGGAGAGGTTCAAAAACCAAAAGGGTCGTGATCGCTCAAGGCGGAGCAAGTCACGCACAAAGTCAGTTCTTGAATGTTGGAACTGCGGCAAGAAGGGCCACGTCAAGAAGGATTGCTGGTCCAAGAAGAAGAAGGAGACAGAGTCTCAAGACAACAAGCCAACATCGGAGGCCAATGTGGCAGGTAAAGTAGAGCAAGATGCTCTAATTCTCTCATTAGACAATGTGTCTAATTCCTGGATAGTAGATTCCGGGGCTTCATTCCATGCGACACCACACAAGCAACATTTCCAAGACTACACCAAAGGTAATTTTGGGTATGTATACTTGGGAGATGATGAAGCTTGTGAGATTGTCGGCAAAGGTACAGTTTCTGTCAAAACTGCTAACGGAAATGAATGGAAGCTTAAAGATGTTAGGCATGTTCCTTCTCTTCGCAAAAATTTGATCTCTACAGGACAATTGGACGATGAAGGTCACAACATTGCATTCGGAAACAAACGGTGGAAGATCTCAAAGGGATCTTTGGTGGTTGCCAAGGGTGAAAAAGTCGGTACACTTTACTTGTGTACTGTTAGCACGCAACCTTCAGCTTGTGCAGCAACTACAGAAGTTGACAGTGCGGTGTGGCACTACCGACTTGGGCATATGAGTGCCAAAGGAATGCAAATCCTTCAAACAAAGAAGCTTCTACCAGGTTTGAAAGAAGTGGACTTAGAGTTCTGTGAAGATTGTGTTTATGGTAAACAAAAGAGGGTAAAATTTCAAAAATCAGGAAATGAAAGAAAAAATAAAAAACTTGAGTTGGTTCATTCTGATGTTTGGGGTCCTGCAAGTACACCATCACTTGGTGGCTCATTGTACTATGTAACATTCATAGACGATGCGACTAGAAAAACATGGGTTTATGTCATGAAGAATAAATCCGATGTATTTTCCATATTTCAAAGGTGGAAAGCCTTTGTGGAGAATGAAACAGGTACCAAGGTTAAATGCCTCAGATCCGACAATGGAGGCGAATATTGCAGCCAAGCTTTTGAAAGCTTTTGTGCTAGCAATGGCATTCGGAGGCAAAGGACAACCCCAAGGACACCTCAACAAAATGGGATTTCGGAAAGGATGAACAGGACAATCATGGAACGAGCACGAAGCATGCGGCTACATGCAGGCCTACCGCTTGAGCTTTGGGCGGAAGCTGTAAGTACGTCTGTGTACTTAATCAATCGGTCACCCTCAACGGCATTGGATGGGGGAGTTCCAGAAGAGGCATGGACAGGTAAACCGGTGAATTATGCATTTCTCAAAGTGTTTGGGTGTGAGGCTTTCATGCACATAGATAGAAGCCTAAGATCAAAGTTAGATGCAAAGTCCAAAAAGTGTTTCTTCATTGGCTATGGAGAAGGAGACTTTGGGTATCGCCTATGGAATCCTGAAGATGGTAAAATCTTAAGGAGTAGGGATGTAATTTTTAACGAACAAAATATGTACAAAGATTACTTGGAAAGAAAACAAACAAAAGAAACAGGTGATGAGTACATGGAGCTTGAGGACGGTGAAGACTCAAGGACTGCAAACGGTGACAATGTGCAACAACGTCAACCAAATGAGGAGCCTCAACCTATTCCCCGAAGATCTACAAGAGCAAGTAGACCTCCAGAAAGGTTTGTTCCTTCCTTCAACCATCTCTTGATCTCAGATTCTGGAGAGCCGGAATCATATGAAGAAGCTATGCAACATGAATCCAAAGAAGAATGGACGAAGAGCATGCAAGTGGAGATGGACTCACTACATCGCAACCAAACATGGGAGTTGGTTGAGTTGCCTAAAGGTAAGCGGGCACTTCAAAACAAATGGGTGTACAAGCTAAAGGAAGAAGAAGGTGGGAAGAAAAGGTACAAGTCTAGGCTTGTGGTAAAAGGTTTTTCTCAAAAGAAAGGTATTGACTTCAATGAAATATTTTCTCCTGTTGTAAAAATGAACTCAATTAGGCTTGTCTTAAGCCTTGTGGCTGCTCATGATCTAAATCTCGAGCAAATGGATGTAAATACGGCATTCCCTCACGGTGACTTAGAGGAGGAAATCTACATGCTTCAACCAAAGGGGTATGAAGTAAAAGGTAAGGAGAAAATGGTTTGCAGATTAAAGAAGAGCTTGTATGGTTTAAAGCAAGCATCAAGACAATGGTACTTGAAGTTTGATCGATGGATGTTGGATCATGGATTCACAAGATGCAACTCGGATCACTGCGTCTACACGGAGAATTTGGGAGATGGGAAATTCATCATCCTAATGTTGTATGTTGATGACATGTTGATTGCAAGTGCTAACATGCAGGACATCAAAGACCTAAAAGAGGAGCTGTCCAAATCTTTTTCAATGAAAGATTTAGGTGCTGCAAAGAGGATACTTGGTATGAAAATATCAAGGGACAGGACGAAGAAGACAATAAAGCTATCTCAAGAAGATTACATCAAGAAGGTACTAGAAAGGTTTGCAATGCAAAATGCAAAACCAGTTTCTACACCTTTGGCTGGTCATTTTAAACTAACGAAGGATATGTGTCCAAAGACACAAGAGGAGATAGCCTATATGTCTAAAGTTCCATATGCTGCAGCGGTAGGTTCTCTAATGTATGCTATGGTCTGGACAAGGCCAGACATTGCACATGCAGTGGGAGTTGTGAGTAGGTTCATGGACAACCCAGGTAAAGAGCATTGGCAAGCTGTGAAGTGGATACTTAGGTATCTAAAAGGGACAACAACAAATGCTTTGTATTTTGGAGGAACTGATATTTTTCTAGAAGGGTATGCTGATGTAGATATGGCAGGTGACAAAGATACTCGAAGGAGCACTACTGGCTATGTGTTCACAGTTGGAGGCACAGCAGTAAGCTGGGCTTCAAAGCTGCAGAAAGTGGTTTCACTTTCTACCACGGAAGCAGAGTATGTAGCAATGACGGAGGCAAGCAAAGAAATTTTGTGGCTTCACAGATTCTTAGAAGAGCTTGGATTCAAACAAGACAATTGTGTCTTGTACAGTGACAGCCAAAGTGCTATCCATCTTGCGAAGAACTCAGCCTTTCATTCAAGGACAAAGCGCATTGAGGTGAGATATCACTTCATACGCACTCTTTTGGAAGATGGACAACTAAAGCTAAGAAAGGTGCATACAAGTGAAAATCCTGCAGACATGTTTACAAAGGTGGTCAACATGGAGAAGTTGAGCTTTTGCTCATCTTCAATCGGCATTCAAGGATAAGAAGCCAGAATGGAAAGCAGTCACAGGTTTGGTTTGGAGATCAGTCTCCAAGTGGGAGATTGTTAAGTATGGAGCCTGATTTACCCTTGTAATTTTCTGTGGTAAAAGCGCACATTTGTAAGGCCTCCATTATGAGGAGAAGCCATCGTGCGTGAAGGAAAATCACTCACCGGAAACCAAAATTTTCACAGACAAGAATCAGGGGCAACTTTAAAGGTCTCGAGGGAGGAGGTCCCCGAGACTTTTTTTTTTCGCCGGAATATTATGGCCGGACGGCGACCGGAAAGTGGTCGGAAAACAACCGGTCGGTTGGCCGGTGGCCGATAGTCAATGGCCGATGGCCGGTGGTCGGAAGTCAATGGCTGGTGGCCGGTGGTCGGAAGTCAATGGCCGGTGGCCGGTGGCCGAATTCAAAAGCGGACTTGTCTTCTCAAGGGCGGCCACACATGGGCGGATTGGAGGGTCCGATTTGGACTTATTCGCACAAGGGCGGCTACACATGGCTGTCTCTCATAAGAGAGGGCAGCCCTTTTGGCCTATAAAAGGAGGCCATTTCTACACACATTTCATAGTGTGAAGTTGATGCAACAAGGTGAGTGTGAGGTGGTGAGAGTGAAGCAAGGCGAGAGCTCCATTAAGGGTATAATCCCTTTGTAAACTACTTCTTGTTTTAAAGTACTAAAGCCATTGAGTGGCTGCTTTCCCGTGGACGTAGCCCACATTGGGTGAACCACGTATATCGTGTGTACTCTCTCTCTCTCTCTCTCTACTCTATAATCTCGTGTATATAAATCTGTCTCTCTCCATTAAGTAATCTACTCAATTATCTATTTAGCTACGTCTTATTTCCTAACACCTACACCCATCCTTCTCAGGTTCCTCCACTAGTTGTAGATCCTGACTTACAGCGGGCTATCTCTTTACAAGAGCAGTACCTCCGTTCACGGAGGATTTGTTTGGCCGCTACACTCCGCAGCAGCTTGTGACCTACGGCATTTCTCCGCAGACTACACCATGGGGGAGTCAAGGAGGGACTCTTTACCTACAGAGCCTCGCAGCGACGACACCTCCCTCTACTCTCCCTTCCTATAGCCCTACTTGTATTCCATCGCAGGGTCCTACTCCCCTTGCATCGCAGGGTCCTATTCCCATGGCATCACAGGGTCTTGTGCCACTCCAGTCCACTCCTGCTTCGCCAGAACATCGTCGACGGACTTTCCCTGGCAGCACGCGTTGACGCTCGTCTCAGGGCAGCGAGCACCGTGAGAGACGAAGCAGCGGCGGATCTTGTGGTTTCGCATGTTTTGGTAGTGGTGGGAGAACGAAGTTCCCACTTTCAGAGCGTGTCGCCCTTGATGTAGAGGATGAGGATATTGACGCACTCGTGCCAGACACGCATGGGCGGTGACTACATGGTTAAATATGGCGAGGAGGTGGATTTCGGCACAGCACAGGGCAGGGCATTTCGACGCCATCTACAAGTTCTTATACATTCAATGTATAAGAACTGTTTTAAAAATTTTAGAGACCAGCTGCCCGATTATGCATGGTACATTGAGGATGCTCTATTAGCTAGATTCCAAACGCCTCCAATTAATGTTTTTCACAACAATGGTTGGAGGGATACATAAAGACATTTCTAAAAAACAAGCAGTCGAGTGTGCGGCATGCAGCAGCCAACCAGGTCAGAGATCCAGACAGGAGTTACCGTGGTGGCAACATGGCAGATGCGGAGTGGGAGTGGGCAATTCAAGATAAGAGCGATCAAGCTGCGAGGAACGGGCCAATCATACAAACAACAACGCAAGGCTCGCGCAAGACAAACTCCCACGCACTATGGCTTAGGAGGCAAGGAAGCTTAATTAGAAGGATAAATATGTAAGATTAATTGAATTATAACGTCGATCGGTGATTATAAAGATTGTAGCTGATGATTTGTTATTGTTATTGCTAACTTAGGAAAATATCACTCTCTCTCGACCAACCAGAGAGATGGTCAAGTATCGGACATACAGAATTTGATACTTCGCGATGGTTGTTCAAAAACAACCACATCTCTCGCGAGCAATTCGACGCGGCGGTTGGACTACTACAAGCGGTAAGTTTAAACAAGTAATTTTGTATCAATTGTTTTGAGCTGTTGATAAATGTTTAATTTGGTTTGGGTTTATGTAGAGTCAAAGATCCAACATACATGCCTCTGGATGACGACGAGATAGAGGAGGATTAGATAGAAAAATGTTTTGTCAAAACTTACGTAAAGTCCCAATGTGGCACAATGTATATACAAATATTACTTTTATAATAAATTTCTAAATAGTTGATCTTCTACATTTTTAATTGTCAAGGTAAAGTAAATTCAATTTCAGTTCTTTGATATTTTTTATACTCTTCCAAAAAACAATTGATGTTTCAACCTCGTATCTTGTAATACACTATGCAATGACATATATAATGCATCTCTATTTCTGGATTTCTATGGCATAGGCGGCATATCTTGCTAGTTGTTGGTATCCCTCTAAATCTACCAGTCTCAATCTCAAGATGATGTGAATATGTTTGTATGTGACTACTGGTACACTGTAATCCATGAGATACATGTGTATCCACATAGCTAGGTCGAATCACAAACCCATCCCCTATGAGTTGGAGAAGTTGCTCTCTATAGAAAGCCATCTTCGTGCCCAACTCCTGTCTCAGCTCTATCCATGTCATCCTAGTATTGGATGTGGATCTATGAGATTGAAAGAGCTGGAGAACCTTTTTCTGCAAGAAATGAGTAATCATTAAGGCGTTGAGATGTTTGTCGACCACACAAGAGGCGGACTGGGCCGGGGCAATTGAGCTAGCTAGCAATTTGAGGAGTAGGCTAGAGGGAGAGGGTGCCATGGCTGAGTTTAGCAAGCAGGGGTTTCTCTCTCTCTCTCTCTCTCTCTCTCTCTCTCTCTCTCAAGAAAAGGGGGTTGTATTTTGTGTACATAAGAGTAAGAGATGCACAATGGCCTATGTCCCAGAGGAAGTATGAAAGTGAGCTAATAAGGTGTGAACTATATATACATCAAGGTGGAATATATGATGAATGTAAAAGGAACCACTATGGGAGTGCATAATGCCATGTGACATGGCCATGATCTTGACAGAAAAGAACTCATGATCTCGCCCATCAGTGAAGAAAGACGCATCGACGCTAGCCCGTTTTCCTCTCTCTCTCTCTCTCTCTCTCTCTCTCTCTCTCTCTCTCTCTTTGTGCCTCCCTCCCTCGTTCATAGGAGGGGTCACATACTGGTAGTTGTATAACATGGAAAGATGGAATGCTTATGAATAACAACTACATGTCCTAGGTATGAGTGACTACAATATAGTAATTGCATACGAACAACAATATTGCTTGTTCTATCTAGCAACATATCTAATTACTATATGGGAATTTCAAAGTGACTATGATTTTGCTACTTCTATTTGGTAAATATACAAAATTTCTATATAACAATTTATTGAGAATTAAGATTGCTACTTCCATCTAGCAATTAAGCTAAAATGAATCTTATTTGCTAGTTCAATTGGGCTCATACAAGGCTTGCTATTTGCATCTAGCAAATAAATCAAATGTGGGGAGGATTAATGTATGGTAAGTTGTCCAAAGCTCTATGTGTAGGAGTTGATGCTCTCTCTCTCTCTCTCTCTCTCTCTCTCTCTCTCTCTCTCTCTTCCCGTCAAAACAACTTAGCTGATGCTCTCTCTCTCTCTCCCCCCCCCTTCTCTCTCTCTTCATCGAAACAACCATTGTATTTAAGGTGGCTCAGGTAGTTGTATGTAGCCCCTGTGTAACTTCCCCCCCCCCCCCCCCCCCCCCCCCCCCCTTCGCCCTTATGTATATGATATGAGTATGAAATAATGAGGAGATACCCCTATTGTATACGCTTATGAACAAAATTTAAAAAAAAAAC
The DNA here is from genome assembly GCF_014529385.1 of Adiantum capillus-veneris. NCBI lineage: Eukaryota > Viridiplantae > Streptophyta > Polypodiopsida > Polypodiales > Pteridaceae > Adiantum > Adiantum capillus-veneris. The sequence goes on along the minus strand of NC_140951.1, from coordinate 72,982,975 downwards.
CCTTTACCGTACAAAAAAATGCAGTGAATCCCCCCGGAGTGACTCCACCCTCTTAGAAATGGTTTCTAAAGTTTCCAAAGTTTTTTCTTTCTTGTCCGTCAGGTAAATTGAATTAGAGTCTTTTGATGTAGACCATCAGTTATGGATTCTCCCCAACAAAGCCTTTTCAGCTCCTATACTATTAACTAAAACTTGGGGCTATCTTGCCAATCTACCGAATAAATCTACTATTGAAGATTGCAGACTCAAGATTCTAAAAGGTGGACAATTTTTGGATAAAGGGGAGCTCATCAAAGCCCCTTTTAACCTCAACTTTATTGATCATACTAAATGTGCTTCTAATGCTGGCCCTTACATCCGCACTAAAGGTAATATGGAGTTTGCCAAAAGCAACCTTGACTTCTACACATAATCAATTTGTAATGTCTTTTGACCTTACATAAATGTGTCTGCAAATTCCTTGACCCTAAAGCTTCCTGTGAATCTAGCATTATGTGGTTCAATCATGCTATTTGGTACATTCTCAATCATTTGGAGCAACTATTTCTAAAAAAACCTATAGACTTCCATTTGTCCTTAATTTGCTCTTTGCTTGCTGGGCAAGCCAAATCCCTAAGCTAAATCCCTTATAGTCGTGCAAATTGCTTTCAATGTCTTTAGATGCTTGATGCTAGACATTCTTAAGGAAGTAAAGTCTAATGAAAGAATACTATGAAGTCTCTTCTATTGAAAAAGTGTGCACAACTATATTGAGTGTGAGTTATGGTACATTTGTCCTATATTCGCTCCTGACAAGAAAGATTCAAGCAAATCACAATGTATATTAGTGTTAAGGTTTTTTATGCAACTAAAAATTATTTTTTGAAAATGTTGAAATTGAGATAAAAACAAGGAAATCCGAGCTACCGTTACGATAGCCCGCCATCCATTGGTCACGTTGCATTCTCTCTCTAGTGCTAAAAGGACCAAATTTGAGTCCAAACTTTCCCTAATGTTTATATCACAATGAGCTCCTTGATTGGTTTACCCCTAAATCTATCTTTTTTAAAGTGTTTTGAACTACTTTTTGGTGATCATAACATGTTTGATAACGTCTTGATTGGATGTACATATCATCAACCCATCAAGAATTTTGTTTACAACAATGAATTTTTGTGAGACAGCACTATTCCAGAATGCTTTTGTAAGGAGTATGATATCTTTTGTAAAGACTTTGGTAATCTCGGTAAACATGTGTGCACATGTGATCTTAAGATTACTAATAATCCTACAATGTAGAAAATTATTGGTAAGGGTTTGAACCACATTCCGATTTTTCCTAAAAACCCTTACCTTGCCATTTCAACTTTGCTTAGCTGTCTGACTGACATGGTCAACACTCTCCAATTGGAGATGACATTCCTACTAGACTTTACCAATCTAGTTAAGAGCGAGAGAGAAGATGAAAAGAGAGAGGTAAGGGGAGAAAACAAAGAGAGAGAGAGAGAGAGAGAGAGAGAGAGAGAGAGAGAGAGATAGATAAAAAAAGTAGAGAAAATATAAAATGAAATGTTATATTAAGATTTAAGGTTATGTTAGATTTAAAATTACATTTTAAGATTAGGTTAGATTAAGTTAGAGTACATTTAACTTATATTTGAAATTTATGCTAAATTTAAAATTAGGTTAGACTTAAGATTTATATTAGATTTAAGATTATGTTAAATTATATTTAGGTTTAAGTTTATGTTGAGTTTAAGATTAGGTTAGGTTTAGATTTACATTAGATTTAAAATTAGGGCAAGATTTCAGATTAGCTATGTTAGATTTAAGTTAGGTTACATTTAGGTTTAGGATTTAAGATTAAATTAGATTTAGATTTATGTGATTTAAGATTAAGATAATATTTAAAATTAGCTAGGTTAGATTTAAGAGATTATATTTAGGTTTATGTTGAGTTTAAGATTAGATTAGATCTAGATTTATGTTAGATTGAAGATTAGATTTAGGTTAAATTTTAGGGCATGTCAATGAAGGCTTTGCTCCAAGAGCAAACACTAGGTACACAACAAAATGTATATTCCCATCAGAATTTGACACCTATTAACTCACCCGCTAACCATGTTCAATTAGCTCAGAATCACCATATGTTCAATTAGATTTAAGATAAGATTTTGGATTTAGTTTTTATATTAAAGTCTACCTTCGAGATTATCGAAAAAAATAAGAGTTAGGCGACGAACGGTGATTCGTCTCTTCCTCTCTATGGATGCGACCTTAGGTTGGAAAGCTTTCAACTCCATGATACTCAGATTGGAGGCCAACTTGTAATGTGCTAAGTAACCCCTCGAACAAGGATCTGGTGTGAAGAGATGTTAAGATGCTATGAATCGCTATAGCTAGAGAAGAGGCAAAGGGGTTTTGTCCACTATATGCATTGTCATGTAGACGTGGGTGTGTAGATTTCTTGTACCCACAAATATAGGCATTGACCAATAACGACGAGATTATAACCCGGTGGTTCAGATCTCCATGCACCTCTACCGAGGTGTGCGAGGATCGAACATGACTAGAGAATGTGAGGTAGTTTACAGTGTGAACAAAGAGAGAGAGAGAGAGAGAGAGAGAGAGAGAAGAGAGAGAAGAGATGGAGGATGCCAATAGAAGATTAAATTTATGTCCAGGCTATAAGGTTTTTACATTCATTATGAGTAGTGATGAGGATGTGGAGCCGTCCAACCGAAACACCTATCTCTCAACAAGGATCTTATGTCCTTGTAATCAATGCAAGCATGCTGTGCGACGAACAAGACGCGATTCTTTGTAGCACACTCGTGAATTTGGCGAGTTTGATCCATCTACTATAGATCAAGTTGTTGCCAATTATAACTTGTCAGACTCTGGCACTGGCCAACATGCAACAATCTTGCAACCCAATAGATGTGTTCGCAAGCGCTTTGGTCAAGCAGCATACGTGAGGCCACAAGATGTAGCCTCTGATAGCTCGGAGGATGATCATGCATACCACATTCCCAATGAGGCAATGTTTGAGCCCAAGATCGATGAAATGATCGAGACGATCATGGATTCAAAAAGGCTTATCTATGATGATATGAAAAGTGAAGCCAATACGCCATTGTATGATGAAGCACGTATGTCTAGATTGAAGGCCCTCCTTGTTCTTCTCTGACATGCAGGCAAAGTTTGGATGGAGTGACACTAGCGTCACAACATTTTTTAGGTGATCTATTACAATTTGTTTACTTCAATAAAAAACTCTAGATGTATAATGATCTGATAGATTACTTACACAAGTGTACCGCATTTTTTTTGCTGTGTAGATTGCTCAAAGAGCACATACTGCCAGCTGATAATGTGATGCTAGATTCCAGAGAGGAAGCAAGAAAATCTTACAAAACTTGGGGATGGATTAAAATTCGATTCACGCTTGTCCTAACGACTGCATTCTTTTCAGAGGGGAATACATAGACATGGAAAAGTGTCTAAAATGTGATTTCGAGAGATATCGAGTAGATCTCCACGGACAAAAAATTCCACAAAAGGTTTTGCAACATTTTCCTCTGCTTCCTCGCATCAAGCAATTCTTCGAATGTAAGTCCATGGCCGCCCTAGCATCATGGCACGAAGAGAATAGATCTTCGGATGGTGTGTTACGGATTCCTGCAGATTGTGTAGCCTGGAAACATATAGACGATACATGGCCGGATTTTGCCAGGGAAGCTCGAAATTTGCGCATAGGCCTGGCTATGGATGGAGTAAATCCATTTGGTCAGAGATCAACATCTTACAGTGTATGGCCCGTTGTCATCGTCAACTACAACATTCCCCCGTGGTTGACTACCAAGAAGGGGCACCTGTTTCTAAGCTTGATTGTGCCGGGACGGTATAAAGTGAAGATTATGGATGTGTATCTTCGTCCACTATTGGAAGATCTACAATAGTTGTGGATTGGCATAGAAGTGGTGGATATGAGCCGACACATAGGTCGAAGAAATGCTTTGATCAGAGGCATTCTAATGTGGACCATGCATGACTATCCCGGACTAACAGAATGCAAAGTGATTTACACTCAAACTCAAACACTATAAATCTTGGTTTTTCTCAAGCTTATCTATTGTCATGTGTATACATGCAGGGCTTCAAACAAGCGGATACAGAGCATGTGTCACATGTGGACCTAGACTTAATGCACGCCGGGCGCCCTCACTGAAGAAGAAAATCTATGAAGGTCATCAAGCGTATCTTCCAGAGAATCATGAGTTACGTTACGGCTTTTTGGGAAGAGAGCCACCGAGGATGTCTGCACAAGCATGGTTAGAGCAGAAGGAGATGTGTGATGACGGTTTGCCCCCAGGGATGAAGAGACTCTCTCTATGGTACGAGTTACCATATTGGCCTAGACTCGTGATCTATCACTTGCTCGATCCAATGCACATATTCAAGAATGTGGGTAATCTGCTGTGGGACCATCTGATCGGCAAGAAAGATACTTTGGGAGCCAGGATTGACCTTAGAAATGTGGATTGTATGGAGGAATATTGGCCGTAGACAGCACTAGATGGATCGATTAAACTCCTTAAAGCGCCATGGATTTTGACAGGAGCCCAAGAACGCAAAGTAAAAGAGACCATTCAATTTGTGCGGATCCCCGTTGGTGTAATGAACTCGCTCCAAACATGTTTCACTAAAGAGGGGAAGCTTACTGGTTTGAAGTCACACGACTAGCATAAAATGTGTCAGGTATGTTTGAAGTGGAATATATCATAGTGGGAATTGTGTAACAAATTCGTGTGTGGACTTTAATATCATTTCTAGACGTGTTTTGCAGTTTATTTTACCGATGGCCATTGAGGGATGTTTGTCTCTTGACGTTCGTACCACAATCTACAAATTTGCGAAGTTGGTGCAATGGATCTCACAAAAGGAGATCAATGTAGACTCCGTACCATTTGCCAAAAGCTGTGGAGGTTGTGTGCATGTTTGAGAAACACTTTCCTACTACCATGCTAACCATTCAGGTGCATCTTCTTGTTCACATAGTTGATGAGGTGGAAATAGCTGGCACAGTATATTCTAGATGGATGTTCTTTTTAGAACGTTTTATGAAAATGCTCGCAAGATATGTGCGTCAGAAGGAACGTCCCGAGGGTAGCATGGCAGAAGGTTGGATGGTATCAAAGTCTCTAATTTACATTGGAGAGTGGCTAGATGGATTTGATAAAGCCCGAGACACGCTATGGCGAACCATAGATGATGAGCGCATAGCTGGGATTGTCATGTTCAATCTTGGTGTTTGTCATGTTCAATCTTGGTGTTGAGAAGAAGATGACGAAAGATCTAGAGGCTAAAATCAACCGATTTTGCATGCTTCACAATTCAGTGATGCAAAAGTGGATTTCACAATATGAGGATGCAAAGCAAGAGTGACAAAGGGCATGAATCGAGTGGAGACAGGGGAGACGACCATCGATGCATTATTCGGCGGGTGTACAGAGCCTATCAACATTCATGAGCTTAATATGGTTGCACAACCAATTGAAAAGCGCACAACAGTGCGGTGAAGAAGTGACTGAGGAGGAGTGGGAGTACTCTCGGGGTTGCGCGACCAAGGTAAGTTTGCAATGTACGACTAGAAACTTTCTAGATGTTTGAACGACCACCCATAATCTTTGTTGGTTATAGTATAAGTCATACACATCAGCATGGTGTAAAGGTCAACATTTTAGGGTGGAACAGATCAACAAAAAGCGTTTTGCACAAGATTGTGGAATCATGGCAAAATTTGAACAGTCTAGTTGACAACGGTCCTCTGATGCAGATCTTGTGGTGGCGGAACTCACTTACTTCGGCATGCTACAAGAGATTTTGAGGATCTACTATAGAGGATGTTTTGTCGACTTGTTCGACATGTAATGGTTCAAGGTAAACATGGAGGGTCGCAGCGCTACTATGCGCAGAGGAGAGTCTGGTTTCCTTGAGGAGGATTCAACTAAAAAATGGACCGACCTAAGAGACACTTTCGTACTACCCGAGCATTCTCAACAAGTAAGTCTGTAAATATTTAACATCCAATTTTAGAAATGTGCTTGGAAGCTCTCATGTAAGTTATGTGGCTCTAGCAGGTGATATTTCATCCTACAAAGTCTGCATCAAATTAGTGGTACGTCATAGAGGTAGCCCCTCGTAGTGCACAGACGTATGAGGGCTACCATGTGCCAATCACAGCAGCATCAATGGAGGAGATCGGAGAAGATGCTTAGTCAGAAGCCGTCGAGGTGGTGCCAAACGAGCATCAAGCTGCTACTCTCTATGGGGTGCATGAAGAGGATCTACAAAATGAAACGGAGGACATCTGCCTAAACGGAGAGCTCTATATAGACATAGGAATTTATGCTGAGCTATACGAGGATGAGAGAGAGACCTCTTAAAGCCATAAACATTGTATTTGAACAAATTTTCTCCGTTTTATAATATATATTATATTCATGTGGCTTTTTGTCCATTCTTGTCTGTATGCTATACTTGAGAAATTTAGATTGTGTTTAATCGTCATTGCTTCCACTCTAGGTATGCTCCTTCCCCTCCTCCCTCTTATGTCTCCTTGCTGGGGCGAGCACTACTGCTACCATGATCACTCATATTGATGGAGTCCGAGAATGTGCAACTACCCAAGAATATAGAAACGTGCATATACAAAATAGATCAGACATACCACTCTCTCTCTCTCTCTCTCTCTCTCTCTCTCTCTCTCTCTCTCGTGATAGATAAAGATCTATCGCAAGTAATCAAGAAAACAATGGCAAATAGAAAAGAAATTTAATTTATGACCAGAGTGTCTTGTCACAGCTACATATAAAAGGCATGTTGTCCTCTCTCTCTCTCTCTCTCTCTCTCTCTCTCTCTCTCTCTACACAGGAATCCCTCTCCCTATTATCTATAGTGTAGATTATAACTTGTCCATGTTTTCTTCTCCATTCAATATTAAGATTAAATGTTCGTGTGTTTAATGCAGGTACGGATGATGATGAGTTTCTTTCTTCTTTGTCACCTCAGTAGAGGAGGTGGTACGAGGAGCGTCATCGCTCTGGAGCGCCATCATGTCGTTCCACTCCTTCAACATCTCCCTCTGTTTTGGAGCATTCAGCGTGCTCCGAAGCTTTGGTGTTGATGAGACGATCTTCACACTTGTCTAGGCACCGACGCTCTAGTGGTGGGCGTGGCGGTTGCTGTGGGGATGCCGCCATTGATGCCTCGACACCGCCTGGTGTTCGGTGAGGCTCCTTACCTTCCCCTTCTTTGTCCGTCCACACACCAGCAATGGCATCGCCATCTATGCCAGGTCTTGCGTGGCTACTGGTTGTTCTTGGCTACACACCACTAGCTACTCCTCCGAGAGTCACCCCAATCGACACTCCTCGCTTTGGGGCCCAAACTCTAGTGGAGACACCTGACGTCCGTACCCCCATCGAGACGCCGCTAGAGGCCCCTGTCGAGACACCCAGGTTCACGCGTCACAAGCGAGAGGGCTTGCCGTTCTCGATCGACATCAGCGGCGACATAATCTTGGATGATGAAGGCAAGAAGGTGATCTCATGCATGCGCGGTTTTTTCTCTTAGGTGTTTAGATACTACATACTAAACACCTGGAGTGAAGTGCCAAATGAATTAAAAGACATATTCATCAGCATGCTGCATGACAAGTTTCTCGTGTCAAGTCGGGATGAGCGCTTCAATGAAGACCCGATGAAGGTTTGAATGCGCAAATACTACAAGCACAAGCGTTTTGAAGTACAAAAAGCAATAAAGCATGGGTGGAACAGACCAGATTGGCTGGCCAAAGAAGATTGGATGAATGCGAAGCGAGCAGCATGTGAGAATCCTGACAAGTGGAAGCGATGAAAGGAGGCAGCCAAAGCGAGAGTAGAGGCAGGGAGCTTGCACCACTTGGGGAGCGGCGGATGGGCATCATTTGAGGCCGATTTTGTAAATACTTTTGCATTGCTCTTTGGGTTTGGTAGTTATGTCTATTTGTACTTTTAAATTCTAACATAATGGATTCTTTGTATGTTTTGAACAGTGGTCGATGTGACAGGACGTGGCTTAAATGCCCTGATGGACATTATGAGTTTCGCGGCGGCATGGTTAGTAGTTTACTTTACTCTTTTACATTTGTTGTATTTTAATGATAAGCTAAGAAAATAGATTGTTTTGTAATTATATGTTTATACTTATAGAAAGTCTTATTGTTTTTTTGTGCAGAATCCGATAGATACGTTGCTTAGATGCGATGAGTCGTCTGATTAGACGATGTCAGTCTAGCCATAGCCAAATAGCATTAGTTTCCTTTTGTCATAGCATGTGTAATGAGATGACATGTATACGTCTTTTTGTAACTATTGGAAAACCATGTATTTTCTCAATAATGAAAATTGTGTTGTAACTATTACATTCGCAAAGCTTAACAATCAAGTGATTTACTTTTGTCAATTTACTTTGTCCAATAACCTTTGTCAGTTTTGTATCTTTATTCTGCAAACAATAGTATGCATGATGGAGTTAATTGTTATATTGTCTTGTGGGTAACGACTTTGGGTCTATACCTTGCACTTTCTTTCAAAGGTGAATCTGGGCTTATCTTGGATTACTCTATTCTGGAAACATTCAATATGGTTGATGGGTGGCAGGGCATTCAATGGCAGAATGCCCTGCCACCCAAAATTTTTACTCTTGGGCGTCTCTATAAGCGTCTCTATATAAGGTTCTGCTATGTCGCTATAAGCGTCGCTATAGAAGGACTGTAACCGTCACTATATGCATCGCTATATAGCATTGAGGATAGTGATGCATATAGCGATGATTATAGCGACGGTTATAGCAATGCTCCCGTAGCGACGCTGTGTGACAGTCTTAGCGATGCCGGGGAGTATAAAAGCCCAATGTATTTCTGTCGCTAAAAGCGTCAAAAGTGCACACAACCTCTTGTAGTGTGCATAGAAAAGGAAGAGATTTATTATTTCAAAAGCAAGCCTAGCTCTTGAGAGACTAGTCAGACGAGAAGAAGAAAAAGAATAGAAGGAAGCCACTATGAACGACAAAATAAGAAGAAAGGAAACTTCTCCCTTGTTGTGGAAGTAATCCCAAGAGGGGGAGCAAGGATACACTTTTACCAATATAATAGGGGAGACACAATGTAGTCACTATGGGATGCACCCCCAAACAGTTCTAGTTCCGTACTCCTTGGCATAATATCAAATTATTAGTGGATCCTTATCTTCGCCTAGCAGTCATCGGCTAATCGATTCAATAGCGCTGAGGGCTGTCCAAGATCCAAGACACAATGTTGACAACCACCAGAGCAACAACCTCGCATCGAGAACGCCTCATCATAAGGCTTACTATAAGCGGCTTACTGCTCATTGAAAGATGCCATCAGGATGTCATCACGCATACGGCCATGAAAATTAGAGCTCGAGTACACCGTTGACATGAGCTCTTAGCTACACGTTACCGTTTACAGAGCAGTGGTAGAGGGATCATATGCATACCTACTCCCAACTACACCCACTAACTAAAGGCGCACAACCCGCGGCCATAGAAGCAATAAATTTATTTTTAGTTTTTACAGCTAAGCTCTTCAACCACAACCTCTCTCTCTCTTGATTTTTTTATTGCCAACCACAACTTGTCTCTCTTTCTCTCAGTACTGCAGCCACCAAACGCCACACAAAATATCACTTTCTCAACCATTTGCATGTGACGCGGTCTTCCAGACCACTACAATGTAAGGCCAGCTAGGGGATAGGTTGAAGGGTGGACCAAACTTCTACATGAGCTTGTGTGCATATTGTGCTACCCACCCCCACAATATCACAGATGATCTGCTGGCCGAAACTCGAGTAAGGAGGGTTCCTTCACCAAATGCCAAAACCCGCCCAGTATTGTCTTGCCCAATTTGATCATATCCTGCACTCAAAGCATTCTAGGAGGCCATAATGCAGGAAGGGAACTTCTCTAGGACACTTTTGCCCCCAAGCTATGTCGACGAGCATTTGATGGAGCTTTTAAGGATGCTCACCTCTTCTTGCCGTTTAGAGTCGATGATGGGGGAGCTCCAGCTCAAGTTTAAAGTAGGAGAGTCTTCCTTCAAGATGGCAACAAATTCAGAGGCCTTGGTATGTAAGGCAAACAGCTCGCCAAAATTTGACAAGGAGGCATTGGGATCCTCTTGCTCAAAGAAATCCCGAAGGTAGGCAATCGCTTCTTGAGGGGGAACATCAGCATCTCCTTGTGCACTTTGAGATTCTTGAATGCTGACATGATGCATTCTCTCTCTCTCTCTCTCTCTCTCTCTCTCTCTCTCTCTCTCTCTCTCTCTCTCGTGTTGTGATGCACCCCATCCAACTCTCCCACTCACTCTCTCTTCCTCTGCTTACAACAACAGCCAGCCATCACTCTCTCTCTCTCTCTCTCTCTCTCTCTCTCTCTCTCTCTCTCTCTCCCCCCCCGCCCCCCCTCCCAGTCCAACTACCTACATAGGCGAACAATGTCAAAGCACTACCTACAGAGGCAGACATTAGTGAAGCTCTTCAAGGACGACTGCAATAATTTCGCAGACAACAGCTGCTGCTGGGCATCTGAGTCGGCACGATGACAATGACGATTATTTTACTATGACAATTTGACCTTTTTAGTTTTAGTTTTTTAGTGATTCACTATACTTCATTTTAATTTTACACCCAGACATTGTATTAGATTCATAAGGATTGTATCAGTTTGGTCCCATATATATCCCTTTGGAAGACGGGTAATATAACATTTCATTTCATTTCGCTCTCTCTCTTCCCTCTCCCACACTACAACTCCTTACAGCGGCGGAAATTGAGGAAGCTCTTCGATGACCAGTGCAATAATTTCTCGAACAACGTTTTAGTCTTTCCAATCTTTCACTTTACTTTATTTTTGTACCCCCAGGCATTGGATTAGATTCACAAGGATTGTATCAATTGGGTCTCATATTTAATTTTGGCCATTTGAAGATGTTTAATATAATATCTCATTTCATTTCTCTTTCCCCTCTCTCCCCCTTCCCTTTTGGACGGCGATTGATATCAATGATCAAACCAAACTGTGAGCCCTATCCTTGTATCCGATTGTCCAAAACCACCCAAGTTAATGACTTCTTGCCACCCACACACACACTCACGTGTCAATTCGGACGACACACACACACACACACACACACACACACACACACACACACACACACACATGATGTGAGTGTCTCATTAATGTGCAGCTGTTAACCCTCACGGCTCACGGACACCCCATCACCTACGACGGACGTGTATTATGTATTCGATAGAGTCAGGTACCGGGCTTGTCGGTCCAATAGGGAAAGGTAGAGTGATCGCCGATGAGAGGCGCACTCTAACACGGACATTCAAGGGATTAGTTGGTTAAGCATGGGCGCCCAAGTGTGAATGGGGTGAGCTCCTATAAAAGCCAACTAAACCTAATTTTTACTCATTCTCTCATTTGTGCAATTGAAGAGTGCTCTTGCTCCATCTCCATCTTCTTCTTCTTCACCTCCTTGTGTGTGTGTGTGTGTGAGAGAGAGAGAGAGAGAGAGAGGGAGAGTGTGTGTGCGATCGAGCATTACAAAGGCACGACGGCGACGAAGCGGTTGAGCGCGGCACGACTGCAGCTTCTTCTTCATCGCGGCGAGGAATCCACCACGAAGGCGAGCGTAGAGCGGTGAGTGACACACCCTTTGTTTTCTTGAGCTTGCTAGTTTAGGCTTGTTGTGTGCTTGGAGCCGTTTGTGGCTCGCATACGGTGTATTGGCAAGTCCCTTGCTTCGACAGTGCGGCAAGGAGCGCACATTTTTGGCGCCGCTGCCGAGGATATGCCCTACACTAAGCTCGGTTAGCACTTTACGCTTCCTTGTGGTGCAATTTCTATCATAGGAAAGGCAGGGAAGGAGTGTGTGGAGAATTCTGTTTTTTGCGTTTTCTGCATTTGCTGTCAAGTTTCAATTTCTGCTATTGTCTGCGTTTTTTCAATTTCTGCAATTTTCTGCATTTCTGCGTATTCAATTTCTGCAATTTTCTGCATTTCTGCGTTGTCAATTTCGGCGTTTTCAATTTCTGCAGTTTTTGCATATCTGCGTTTTCAATTTCTGTATTTTCTGCACCAAAAAGAAAAAGAAAAAAAATTCTGGAAAAAAATTCAAAAAAAAAAAATTCTGGGGGAAAAAAAAAAACCGGAAATTAAAAACGCGAGTGAGCGGGCGGCTAAATTTTTTGAAAATAGAAAACGTGACTCTTAAAACGGACGGGTTGGTTTGTATAAAAGGTAGATCGGGATCGTTTTCCCAAGCCCAAGCCCAAGCCCAAGCCCAAGCCCAAGCCTCAGTCCTGAGTCTTATGATATATACTAAACTCACTTTTATATATATACCCTACTCCCTCAAGAGAGAATGAGAGCATGTGGGACAAGTCCTCCACTCTCCTCCTTTCTCTTCCCACTTGCACCCTTAGACTTTCTAGTTTGGGCCTAGTTCCCTACTGGAAATTGACAGTTTTAAGGATTCCGAGGGCATAGAGTGACCAAACGGAGGGCTGTAAAGCACGGCACGACCCTCTGACTGATACGCTCGTTTCGAGCTATCACACGGCCCATTCCACGACACGCTCTAAAAAATCTAGCAAAAAAACAAACAAAAAACACGCTAAAAACTAGTCACAAGGCCCCCTAGAGCAGCTTTTTGACACCTTAGGGTATCAAAAGCACATGCACTTACGCTCTGGGCGGGTGCTAGAACACGAGCATATTGAGAGTGCCTTTGTTCATACGGACACCCATTACCCATCCATGATAAGCTCTAGACCCTCAGCGGGGACACAAGGTAGCACCACCCAAGACCCTAAAATAGCCGCTAGTGATTCCTCCTCCGACTCAGAAATCATGGAAGCATACCCTACCCAAAACACTGAGAGAGAAGGCCATGCACCTCCCGAAGCTCCACAGCCTAGTACTAGTATGTTTAGCCGTTTCATGGAAACATTAGGTAGAGCTACTCGCTCGGAACCTGATGCAAATGAAGCACACGAAGGGGGTGGGGAAGTGGACTCTCCTTTCACATCGCACGTGGACCCCACACCCCCAAAGAGTGTCCATGTGGATATCGTGCCAACTTCTTACCAAGAAGTCCCTGTTGAGCTGCCTCCTTCAGAAGTTCCCTCTAGAGTACCGTTGGTGGCAAGTAAAACCACGGGGAGCAACATTGCTTCTACCTCACAAGAAACCGTTAACACGTCGACTCTAGAAGGATTGTTTATTAATGATCATTGGACATACGACCTCCACACTGAGGTGTTGACGGATCTACACTCTGGCCACGCCTACCATGTAGGATGGATAGAGATTGTACAATCCACCTCTAGTGCCACGAGCATCGAAGATCAACAGAAAATGATCTGTAATGTTATCCATGGCATTATTCAATCACAAAGGCAAAACCGAGGGGTAAATATACTCTCAACAGGCCCCATGAGATTTCTGGATACGAGCAAGGCTCAACAGCCTACTCTATCACAAATGGAGACTCCTCTAATGAGCCCCATGGACCCATCTTACGTCATTTCACCTGGGGTCTCTATGCAATCTGAGCCTCCGAGCGAAAACTTTAGCTTCCCTAACTTGGCTCAACCCTCTATTAAGGAAAACACAGTGCTCACTCCAGGGATAAGCCTGACAGAGAATGTACCGATGACATCTACGGTTAGCGCAGTGCCACTACCTAGTGTCGTAGTACCTAATATGGGGCCTCGACCGTATGTGCCTCTAGCCCCTTATGCACACATGGCCCCCACACCTCCAATTGTACCACTTGCTTATGCTCCTCGAGTGCCGCTCCCTAGCTCTTATCCGAGTGGACCTATGCCCGGTTATGTTCCATATCCTGCATCATCTACACATATGCCAAGACCGGTACCCGTTCCTCTCCCACATATGATTCCAAGAGTACCTCCACCGGCCCTACCTCCTCACATAGGTGACTTGGCAGCGTTTGCTCAAACCATAGGTCAATCTATCGCGGAAAATATGCGTCATGCATCTGATAGAGAGCCTAGAAGTAAGGCAGTACAAATTGCCAAACTCACGCAAAAATTCAATGGGGACGAAGATGCTAGGAAACACATTGAAGTGTTTGAACAAGTATGTGATTCCTTAGGGGAACGCAACGAACTACATAAGTGCAATGCCTTAAGCTTGACATTAAGTGGGAAGGCTGGAGATTGGTATAGGACCCTAAGGGTGGACGAGAAAACAATCTACCCTACCCTTCGAAGGTTGTTTCTAAAGGAGTACATACGAGAAGGTGTGCTTTGGGGTGTAGCATCTCAGCTACAGAAGGCCGAACGTAAGGAAGGAGAGTCAGTAAGGGACTTCATTAGTCGTCTAAAGCACTTAAACTCTCGCTGCCCTGTAAATGAGCGCTTCAACAATAACCAACTGCTTGATCGATTCATTCGAGGGTTGAGGAATGAAGGAATCTATAATGGACTAGTGATTAGAGGTATCACAACCTGGGAAGATGTCACTGCCAATGCAATCCAATTAGAGGACAACTTGATGATAGCAGGCATGAGGGTGTCTACTGACACGAGATCCACTAGCTCACAAGCCATTGAGTATGAACCCATGACTGCAAAGCCCATTGCCAATGAGCCAAAGGTATTTGAGACATTCTTGACAGACCTCACCAAGGCAATCCAAGAGTCTCTTAAGGATAATCGACCCCCTCAAAATAGTCACATGTATCCAAGAAGGGAGCAACAATGGTGTTCCATTTGCTTAGGTCCACATAGCACTAGTGAGTGCCCTACGTTTAGAGTAAAATTTAATGGAACTTGCAACGCATGTGGTAGGTATGATCACCAAGCTAAGTATTGTTTAATGATCAAACGTATGATGGCAAATAGACCACCTGTAGCCTGGACGGATGCGCCTCGAGCTCCTGTATTGATGCCTACTCCACCTGTTGAGCAACTACCGCAACACATGGTCCCCAGACCTCAAAATGTTGTACAAGCTACACCGCTACCACCTCCTGTGCTAAGACCGCAGCCCCCGCATCCAAGAGTCGTCCCTATGAACCAAGTGGGTTGCGAGCCATCAAATGCTTATGCAGATGGTTGTGAGGAGGAAATAGACACTAGTATTGCCTATGGACTTGATACATTGGAAGAATGTCCTATATACTACATGGAAGATTGTTGGGAACAAGTCAAGCCGGTTTATCAAGCTGCTGCTCTCGCATCCAGAGGTCAAAATATCAACACCCAGGCTAGGAGGCCACCTCTTCAATGCTACGAGTGTGGTGGACCACATCGAGTAGCGGAGTGCCCTATTAGGCTGCAAAAGAATGCTGCACAGATGCAAGTGAATCAAGGGAGCACGTCTGCAATGCCAATACTCACATGTAATCGTTGTGGCATAGATCACTTGATTGCCCAATGCCTCTATAACCCAAATGCGCCTAAAATCACACCCCTGAATTTGGTCGAAATTGCTAGTGTGACATCGCCAATACCACCCGTCGCACCCGCTTATGCGATTACACGGTCCATGCTTCAAGGGCCAGGCCATATCCTCGAAGAGAGAGATACCGCGTCAATTATCCAAGCAAAGAAAAAGAAGACACGAAGGAAGAAGTCGCAGAATACGGAAAATTCAAAGCCAAGTTCCAAAACAAACATAGGAACAGGAGATGACCCCGTGTATATGAATGACCTCGAGGATGATTCAGATTCAGTCGAGACAATGGAGACTAGAACCAATACCACAAAGGGAAAGACCGACAAAGAAAACTGTAACATGGAACCAAATGAAAACCGAATAAGAGAAAACCATAAAGAGCCTCTGAAAACACCACAAGTGTTTCCAAATCCAATCCAAGACCCCCAAGATAAACCGCAGGGGCAAAAAGGGAAGAATTGTAAAAAGAAGATTGGGACGTACCCAAACCCTGTAGACGAGATTGAGCAGGTGAAACTTCTAAGAGGTTTAGTGGAGGAGACTCAAAGGAAACTAGAACCAGAACCCATGCAGGTCAAAATTCATGACACAGTGTTTCCCACGCAAGTTCATCCACCCCACATGAACCATAGACCGTTAGCCATATCTAGTATCATCCAAGAAGGGAGCGAGGACGGGACATCAGAAAGTGAGCATACACCCTTCTTGTTGGAAAGGATGTTTAACGAAGGAATACCTGATCCCATTGAGGAATATGAGATTCCATCCTCACCAGTTCCTAGTCAAGGACCTACACCCTGCAAAACGCCAATGAATGTTGCCAAACTAGTGGACTTCATGTCTTCTGAGGTCCGAACCACGATCATAGCAAAGCTGTATGGAGATCTTGAGTTATTCCTTGCACTTCGAGCATTCCTTAACGGAGAGCTACGAACGGGATTACCGCAGTTTGCGCAACCAAATAGGCCTGACTCGATTATGATTGATGAGGAAAATCATGTGCAATCACTTGACTTAGATGGACACGAGTCTGTGATTGAGGTACCCATTAACGAATTAGGGCAGTATTTTGAAGGCGACGAGTCTAATGCGATCCTACCCATCACTACCAAGGGATTAACTATAAAGGGAATTCTTGATGGTGGTGCGGGAGTTAGCATCGTTACAAAAGATTGTTGGGAATCCATGGGAAAACCCCGCCTCAGTGTTACTAACATTGTGGTAAAGATGGCAAATGGTACCATAGCCAAACCTATGGGGATGCTCAAGGATCTTAAGATCAAAGTTCTAGGACACAAGGTACGACATACGTTCATTGTAATGGATTTCTCTAAACACCTTATGTCATATGAAATGATTTTAGGACGACCATTCATGAGGGAAGCACAAATGGTTCACGATTGGTCTAAAAATCATGTCTATTTGCAATTCCAAGACTCTGTCCTTAGAGTGGATTTGGTGACTGGTAAGGTACACCCCTTAGGGAGTAAAACCATTATTGATCATCGCTCTGACACCACAGTTCACTCGGCCCCACTACAATATTGTTACACTTGTAAGAAGGATACAGACATTGGCCAAGATTCTCCTTACATGGATGTGTTACGGGGTATGACGGAATCAGACAATGTGGATTGGGTCCACCTAGCATCAACCATAGACACTTGGGGAAATAGGGGGACGACCTGGGTAACACCTGAGGGGGATGAAATGCCTATACCCTTAAATATGCTACAAGCAATGCGTATCGCTTCCGACAAGACTCATCCTAAGGTAACAAAGAAAACATACAAGTGGGTCCCTAAAGATTCTTTAGTGACCATAGCTAGTGCTAAAAAACAGAAGCCTTGTAAGAAACGTACCACTCGCTCCAAGAAAAGTAAGAAAATGTTGCGATGGATCCCTAAACGACTATTGGAAGCCCAAGGCTACTATCAAGGAAATGATCAAATCTGGGTCCCAAAACGTAGATTGTGCTCTTACCTGTCACCTGGCCCATGTAAACCCAATCCTGTGGCTCCAAAACAAATTGAAAATCGCAGAAAGGAAAAAATCATGGAATGTTATACACATGTTCTAGAGCTAGTTTGGGTACCAAAGAAAGAACGATTTGTTCCACCTAGCTCAAGAAGGGGGGAGTCCCATGAAGATTCTAGCTCCTCATGTAATACATCCATAGAGGTAAAAGCTTCTACACAGCCTCCATCTATAGTAGTGGACCTCCATGAAGCTACAAAAGAATCCACACCTCCCAGTGTTCAAGAATCACCTGATGAACCACTTCAAGTTCGATCCTGGGAGAGTACCTTACCACCCTTGCAACTTGACGAGGCACCTAGGGTAATAGAAAACTACTGGCAAAAATCCTCACCTATTACCAACTGGAACAATTGGTTTCAAAGGGTGGCAAGCTCATTTCAAACGGTATGATCTACCTAAGGAAGGGGGGAGTGTTTGCTGACAGTCATCATTCATTTGTTTCCCTCTCAACCTTTTTCCCTGACCTCTCAATTCCAATCTTAGGGAATGTACATATAAAGCTTTATACTCACAAAAAAAAAAAGAAAGAGCAAGAGCAATTAGCAAACGAGTATGCACATTAAAAGTCAAAACATTGACTCAGACCTACACATGTCACATTTGGTACAGTGAAACAGAAACCTATGCCATAAAACACCTTTGATCCTCATCACTTGAGTGATGGAGGGTAGGTAAGATTAGTACGATAGGAGTGTTTCTGTTTTAGAGTTGCGTGATTAGAAAAGTTCTCTTTTCCCACTGATGTGCCTCCTAGAGGTATAGTTTGTATTTCATAGTGTGTACAGGAGCGTGTTGCTATTGATAGGATTTGGACCTTCATGGAACCTTCAAATCAAGCGCGACCATCAACACAAACAGGTGTTTCTTGTCCATTAGCATTGCCCTTATCTTTTTGCATCTATGATTGTCTGCTTTGATTGTGATTGGTAGCATAATATTCAGCGCATTGGTTAGTATCAAACATTTAATTCAACGTAATGTTTTGTCATAATCACTTGTCTAGGTGTAAAAATCAAGCAGTCTGACTAAGCTAGTTTGACCAAGCTAGATATTAGAAATCTTCTCTTAATACCATGGGGAATGCCTTCCTAATAAGCAATGGTTACTTAGGTTCTTAATCCGATTTAGGCAGCATTGTATGAAATGTACTAGGGCTTTCTAGTGGGCTTAACCCTATTGACCTTTAGCTTAAGTATTATAAAGGGAGTTTACTAATGTGATGAGCCTGGGGAGGGTAACAGTGTTATATGACCCCCCAAAGTTACAAAATTTAAATGCTGAAAATGAACAAGCAAAAAATCAAAGTGCCACAATGTAAAATCTTAAGCTGGAAGAGAAATCTCGGCTTGATTTGGTACTTCACTCACATGTATTGCCTATGGTACTAGAGCCCTAGAGGTTCCCAGTGTGGGCGCTTTTCCTTGAAAAGCAAAAAACCCAAGGCATACAAAATAAGCACCCACTTCATAATTGAATCAATGTGAAAAGACTTTGGGGGGTCAAAGAAAAAGTAATCAGTCAGGCGATGATTTCATGAGAAATTCCTTTTATGGTAGCTTAACTACAAAGTCTTCTAGGTATAGCCTCTAGTCAGCCCTCGAACATGAATACTTGGCTCTCGCGATTAAAC
Organism: Adiantum capillus-veneris; assembly: GCF_014529385.1. Lineage (NCBI taxonomy): Eukaryota > Viridiplantae > Streptophyta > Polypodiopsida > Polypodiales > Pteridaceae > Adiantum > Adiantum capillus-veneris. The sequence goes on along the minus strand of NC_140951.1, from coordinate 72,963,762 downwards.
AACTTAATTGACCAGAGAAAATTAAGAAGCTTACCCATGGTATTAATATTCGATCTCTAGTGCTTTTCGACCGTCAAATTAGCGACCCCAGACTTGTTTAATTTTCTACCTTTACATCTGTTTATGCATTTGATTACATTGCAATTTAATGTTCATTGCTAACAAATTGTTTGAAATTCTTTTACCAATCAATTTGTCTACCTAAAACTGCATATGCTTTTTAAGAGAATGCAATTACTGTGCCAATGTTGTTTGATTTTGCAGTGACTGAAGAAGGCTAAGGACATTCATCTCAAATGCTCTTCCACCTCGACGAACCAGCTTCAACTCAATAGCTTCCGAGGACGGAATCTACATCAGGAAGGGGGGCATGTTAACCCTCACGGCTCACGGACACCCCATCACCTACGACGGACGTGTATTATGTATTCGATAGAGTCAGGTACCGGGCTTGTCGGTCCAATAGGGAAAGGTAGAGTGATCGCCGATGAGAGGCGCACTCTAACACGGACATTCAAGGGATTAGTTGGTTAAGCATGGGCGCCCAAGTGTGAATGGGGTGAGCTCCTATAAAAGCCAACTAAACCTAATTTTTACTCATTCTCTCATTTGTGCAATTGAAGAGTGCTCTTGCTCCATCTCCATCTTCTTCTTCTTCACCTCCTTGTGTGTGTGTGTGTGAGAGAGAGAGAGAGAGAGAGAGGGAGAGTGTGTGTGCGATCGAGCATTACGAAGGCACGACGGCGACGAAGCGGTTGAGCGCGGCACGACTGCAGCTTCTTCTTCATCGCGGCGAGGAATCCACCACGAAGGCGAGCGTAGAGCGGTGAGTGACACACCCTTTGTTTTCTTGAGCTTGCTAGTTTAGGCTTGTTGTGTGCTTGGAGCCGTTTGTGGCTCGCATACGGTGTATTGGCAAGTCCCTTGCTTCGACAGTGCGGCAAGGAGCGCACAGCAGTCCAACATCCCTACTTGATGTATTTTTCTTCTTTTATTCAAGCTAACTAGACATTTACTTCGCCCTAATTTTGAACGACAGGGATATACCTCGTGTTATCCACGTTATCTCACTTTCAAGGAATTATTTAGCTTAATTTAGGTAAACGGTACAAGTTGCAGACTCCCATGCTACCCACTACAACTTTAAAAGAAAAGCTTAAGTATCTCGTTTTGCATGGTATTTTTTGGATGCATAAAAACCTAGATTCTTTTAGACTTCTTGATGTAGCCAATTTAGGAGAGCGTTACGAACGGGTAAATTTTGCGTTCTTTTTGTTGGCCCAATCTACTATTTTTCGTCAGGCCTTTACATGATATACAAAAAGTATGCTCGTGATATCATCACTAAACACTAGTCAATGCCCTTTAGAGTCGCTATACATCCAATCTCATAGATCCATTGCAGTTCCATGCAGCTATCTTAATGTTAGTCCCATACGTCTTGCACCCTTAGGGGAGTGCACTATGTAATCATGTTAATGTACCACTTGAGTTCAATAGGAGGGTTTAAAAAAGGCAAAACAATTAGGCAATTTAACAAAGATACATTAAAATAAGGGGTTTTATATTCATTAAAAGATGTTAAAAAAGGGGTCTTTTTAATTACCCCACGAAAGCACGTTATATAGGGGGTACTGAATAGTGCCTCCCCTGAGCTTGCATCATTAGGTGGTGCATCTATCTAAGATGACTACTCTCCCATCTCTACAAAAGGAAATCTTACCTCTTTCTCTTATTGCCTCAATCATTGGCATGAGAGAAATGAAATGAAAGTAAATGCTATATTTAACGTTTTAAGTTAGGGGAACATAAATATAAAAATAAATGAGGGTAACTAGTGTAGCTAGGTATTTAAGATTAGTCTACATCATTATCATTATCATCATCAACATCCTCATCACATATTACATCAGGTACAATCACATAAGAGTAATGAGGTGCACAACGGGGAAGTAGACAATGTGATAATGCCATCGGCTCTCTGATGGGTCTCTATAGTATGTCCTCAATGACCTCCATGGTCAGCTCTTGGGGGTTGCGTGCTTGATGTGGCTCAATGATGCTCCGTATCCTCCAATGTAGACCTCATCTACGGTGTGAATATCCTCGCATCTACGGGTGTCGTGAGAGACCAAGAAGTAGTGATCTGGCTCTTTATGGATCCGCTATGTGTAGGTCCTCTTCTCCTAAGGGTAGTATCTCTTGATTTATGGATCTCCAACAAGAAGAGATACAGGTGCATCTGATCATTGTAATCCATGATACGGGATAAGGGGCCAAAGCCCTCTCTAGACATAGAGTTTTAGAGAGATCTCGACCCTCGAGAGTTGAACTTTGCAAAGAGCAATAATAAATAAATACCAAAAGGGATGCTAGTCCTTTTTGGGTTCAGTGCATCTCGGCTTGGAACTCCATCATGCCGTGCCGATTTTTCTTCTTCTTCTTCTTCTCTCTCTCTCTCTCTCTCTCTCTCTCTCTCTCTCTCATTGTTACAAGCGCACGTGCGTGCGCTTGTAACAATGGTATCAAAGCTCATAATCATTCTTATTCTAAGAAGGATCCAATCCCTTCTGCAAAACACATGGGTTCTCTTGGAGAATCTGATAAAGACAACACCCTTGGTCGCATGGGAGATGAAGAGAAGACAAACCCAGTACAAGAATTGAAGAAACCAATGGAGCTTTTGGAAAATTTTCGGCAGGAAATCTTGATAGAGATGAGTACAAATGTCAAATACAAGTTGACACATGTGTGGAAAGATTGATGAAGTACTTCTAGGACCCACAATATGTAATCAAGTCAACAACTGAAGATCTTAGCCAACTTGCAGATCTTGATCGAGGGGCCTAAACCCTAGAAGCAATAGAAGAAGAAGAGGTTCTCACCAACTTTGCAGTTCCTCTTCAAGAGGCCCAATTATTAGGATAGTTTTATCAACTTATGTGCACCCAAAAATGTCAAAAAGTTGTTTTTCGCATATATGTGAAGTTATGGTTTATGGTCGACCTAAGTGTCGGAGTTGTTTTGCATAATGATTATGTTGATGGAATGATATCGTATGATGTATGGAACCTCATGGCTAGATGTGGATGCCTCGTGTGCATGTGTATGATTGCTATCCACCTTTCTAGGTCAAAACCAGCTCTATATGCTAGAGGGGTAAAGTGCAGATATGGTGCATCACTTATGCATGATTGGATGCTGTCAAAATTGGATTTTGATGTCATTTTTAATTCCTAGTCGGACTTATTTTGGCATTTTTGTTGGGATTTATGGGTTGTGTCCTATGTCTTAAGCCTATTTTTGTGTATTATTGTGAGTCTAATTAGACCTTAGTGGCAGATCATCATGTGCATTACTTCTACTTGCATATGAGGATAGAAGAGTAGCCCACACAAGGGGGTCAACCCGCTTTTTGAACAGGCGATTGAGGAGGTGCATGGGACTCACATGCTAGTGTACTACCCATTTGATGCCCTATTTCTCCTATAGAACGAGCAATCCTATACACTCATTTACTACTTCATTGAGTATAAGTTCAATTCATCTCTTGTGTTCAAGTCTTTTCTAATGATCTAGGAAAAAAACCAAAACATCCTTCTATTTGGAGCCAGAAAAAAGAATTCAGGCAGCCCAAAACCTCAAAAGGATTTTTGACAAGAAAAAACGCATAGGGCATGAACCCATTAGGTCAGATCTCATCGTCATCAAAGTGAATTCCTGCCATTTGCAAATGGTGAACAGAACCCCAAGTCAGTAACCTTTAGAGTGGGAGTTTTAAAAACCCAAAACCATAGCCATATAACACCCAATTTTTATAATACCAAATTTGTTACTGTATAATACCAAAGTTTGTAGTCGCAAGGTCATCTACGTGATAAAATAAAGGCATATAGGAAGCATGCTTAGGTGTGTGTTTTGGTAGAATGAGGGCGGTCTAATGAGTTTCGTGTTTCCACATTGCCGAAAAACAACAAAATGGAAGAATACCCTCTTTTGACCAAGTTTTGCTATACAACCGAAGAGCTTCATGAGGAGCATGGTATAAGCATGGAGAGTGTGCTTCCAAAGGATATTACAAAATAAGACCTCCCTGATAACCAGTGGATGATTGTTTTCAAGCAACGTACCAGAAAAATGCAAAGATTTACTTGAATCATGTGCAACCAAGTCTGGTTGACGATTGCAAGTTCATGTTCCACAAGGTATACCAAGCCCCTCCATCTTGTGGGGAGATCACTTCAAAGTTTGCGTGCTACTTTGCTTTCAAGAAATGCCATGCGGAAACAAAGGACCGTGCATGCCATAAGGTTGCATGGGGGAGGTTTGGATGTGTGCCAGCCACTCGAAAGGGTTGGAGCGGAAGATCCATACGTGGAAAAGTGTAGAAGTTACCTCCCACAGAGGCCACCCATCATCTATTAAGAAGCCTTGCCTTATGCAAAGTCGTAGTAATCTTTGTACATAGGTAGACCCCCCACAACATCACGTGTGGCCACCTGACTATGTTACAAACTTGGAAAGTATTGTTGAGAGAGTGTCTCAGACATGTGTAGGTGCATTGGATAGGATAAAAGAGTTGAGAGCAGCTCTACAGTAGAATAAGGAAACTTTGTTGAGAGCACAGGGTTCCAATGCTATTGAAAAGCGGATAAAAGATGACATAGAGCACTATGAAGTGCAGCTTGCAAAACTAAAGCAAAAAAACCCTTGCAATGATGAGGACATCGAAGAGGTAGAGGCTAATTTTTAAGCCAGTCAGTGCATGTTTTGTTGACTTGGAAACAATGAGGACATGAAGAAGCTTGAGAATTGCAACAAGTAATTCTTGACCTCCACCCTTTGAGAAATTGGTTTTGGTATTTTTGGCAGCTTTTGGTAGTGCTGATAACTTTTATTTGCTGACTCATTGGTAGTTCTAAAACATTTGGTGCTTTATGCAGTTTTTGGTACTTCAGTTAATTTTCTTAGTATTGGTAGATTATGGTAGATTCTGACAGTTCTGGTAGTTATGACATTTTTTGGTAGTTTTCAATATTTGTGAAAGCTCTTGGTATTTTTTTAGTATCTGTAAAACTTGCTTTGGTAGTTTAGTCAGTGATTGGTCCTCTTGCCTTTGTATGGTAGCTGCATATTTTAGGTAGATTCATAGCTTCATGTAGATTTTTGAATTGTGTCCATGCTATTTTGGTTGTGTTTGTTCATAATAGTATGTTTTGGGTCTTTTGGCTCTACTTTCTTGTTTTGGTATATCTTCTATCATACTGTTTTTAGACGTTTGGTAGTCTGGTAATTTTTTTGTTCTGGTGTTTTTGGTAGTTTTGAAAGTTTTTGAGACAATGGTAGTTTTGGTTGTGTTGCTAGTACTTCTAAACCCTTATTCAAAGCTTTTGGTAGTTTTTGGTCATGCTTTGGTAGTTTATGGCATGGACCTAACAAGGTTGTTTTGGTAGTTTTGGTTATGTTTGGGTAATTTATTTTTGTCTTGGATGTATTTATAATGCTTTTGGTACTATTTTGATTTCCCCTTTGGTGGTATTGGTAGTTTTAGGTAGTTATGGTACCTTCTAACAATGCTCTTTTAGTGGTTGCTAGGAGTTTTTGTTCTCTTCTTATGTTTTTGCTACTAGTTTGGTAGCTCATGGTTTTGATTTGATTCTATTTCATAGTTCATGATTGTCTTTTGTCATTAATGACTTGGTAGTTTTTGGTACTACTTGGTAGTATAATGACTTCAGTACTACCTTCTAGCTTTTGGGTACTAATTTGGGATTGCTCAATCGAATGACCTCTTGCCCAGCTCGCTGTTGCTGTGCGCTTCCCCCCTCGCCATCGCGGACCCTCCCCCCTCTTGCATAGCTTCACCCTTGCCCTGCAGTGCGCACCCTCGCGCCTGCCCCCCACCCCCCCTCGGCCTTTGCCCTTGCACGCCAGTCCGCTCCCCCTCCATCCCATTGCCTCGGCCTGCCCTCGCGCGCCAGTCTGCTCCCCCCCAATCCCGCTGCCCCAGCCCGTTTCCACTCTGTCCGCCTCCCTTCAGCCTGCAGCACTCTTAGCCCACCTATCCCAACCCTCCATCTCCTCACCCCTCCCCCCCCCCCCCCCCCCCCCCTTTCCTACACAGCAGTAGACACAAATGGAGGCTCATGCTCCACCTCAGAGGGACTCCTCAGAAGCCCCCTCGCCCGACCCTGCAGAGCCTAGCATCTGACTTGCTCTTTCACTGACAAAGCAAGCGAGCCTCGTAGTAGAGGTGGAGCGCCTCTAGGCAACCTCCGTCATCTGTAATATTCTCGACACCAGACCCAATAGAGGAGAGCTACGTGATCTTCTCTAGGACTGCCTTCTTACAGAGGTAGGCAAGATCTTGGACGTTTAGATCCTCGGACAAGGCTACTATCATATCGAGTTTGAGACCTCCGAGATGGCGTTCAAGGTCATCGCCATGAGCCCCTTGAACATTCGAGCAGTTTGAGCCCACTTTCGACAGTGGAGACATGGTTTTGACCCTGCTTCAGAAGTTTTGGTAGAGGAGGTAGACATTCCTATCTCCGTCTGCTTTCCTGGTTTGCGGAGGGAGTACCTACTACTTTTGTCTAGGATAGGCTCAGTGATTGGGACTGTCTTGGAGACACCTCGCACGACAGCCTCAGTAGTTGCCAAGGTGGTCGACATTCCCTCAGTTCGCATTCTGGTTAGGGACACTCATACTCTCCCAAAGGTCATCCTACTTCCTCGGGTGAGTGGGGGTTGGTTTAGATAGAGTGTGGAGTATTCGGGCCTCCCAAATTAGTGCTTCATTTGTCAATACATGGGCCATCTTGCAAAGGCCTGTCCATGGAGGAGGCCCCGACCTACACCACAAGCCTAGCCCCAACCTTTAAGGGATGGACAATAGTCACCACAGGCAGAGACACAAAGCACACAAGCAGAGCCACCCTCCGAGCTTGGGGCTCCAACAGAGGAGGGATGGCAGCAAGTTCGTGGTCGACAACGGTAAGGGCCACAGCGACAACCTGGCACTTAGAGTGGTCCTCCAACACTTGTCCAGCTGCAGTGGGTTCCCACGGGGAATTGATTTGGTCCTCTTGAGCAGGACAAGGTCCCTGCTCTAGCCTCCACCTCAGCTTCACCCTCGACAGCCCCCCCTTCCCTCGAGTTCCCCCCCTCAACCTCAGCCCCCTCGCCTCCTGTTCCTGCTACCTCTCCTCCTCGCCCCTCTACCTTTGCCGATCCCCGTCGCCCCTCTTCTCCCCCACCCCCCTTGCTCCTACAACCCCCCCTCCCGCTCCATTCCCACAGCCGACCCAAGGGGCAGGGCCATCCTCGGTTGCCAGGAGATCTCTTGGCAGTGTCTTTGCCACGAGTCGCTTGGCGAGAGAGGGACAGCCTTTCTTGCAACCCCCTCTTCTGGTACAGATGTCTCGCCATGAGTCGCTTGGCGAGAGAGGGACAGCCTTTCTTGCAACCCCCTCTTCTGGTACAGATGTCTCCCTTTGCAATAGTCCCTCGTGGTCTGACGAGCTTTGACATTCGGTGCCGATGGGACTTCTTTGCCTATGACTGTACACGCTTTCTCGACGACTCCTCATCAGACCTTGAGGCAGCCTGCTTCAGGATTCATGTTTTGCTCCTTGTAGCTAGGGGGTACAGGCCTTGGAGTCAGTGGTTGTCTTCTCTTTTCCCCTTTGCGGCAGGGACCAGACTGAGTGGACTCTTGACTCAGTGTTGGAGTGGCTACAGACAAAGGCCCTAGAGTTCTCTCACCACATAGGAGATCTAGGAGTTACAGCCATGCTTCAGACTCCTTGGCCATTGGCCAAGTTTGCTATGACCCTCCAGATGCAGCAGGCTGGAGACACATTGTGGTTCACTTCTTTGCTGATATGTATGCCCTCCATGCTATGTACACATTCATGAGGACTCCTAGACAGAGGAGGTTACTTTTTGCACAACTCGGTCTACTTGTGCTTGGGCCAGGTACTCTTTGCAGTCACACCTATCTAGAGGATGCTTGAATGCGGATTACTCCCCATCCAAGCCAGCCTCAAATATAGCACGTTTAGCTGCTGCGGGCAACATCTGTTCTCTCTCGCTTCCCATGAGGATCGTCTCATGGAACGTGCAGGGATTAGGTGGGCCCTAGTTTCAGTGCTAGAGGGGCCAATTGCATCAAGAGCTTCAGCGATGCCTTGTGGGAGGAGAGATTAACCTCCTTATGCTACAGGAGCATCATCTGTGTGAGAGCCGCATTAGATGATGTGGTCAGCTTTTGCATGGACGATATGATACTTTTGGTCAGCTGCTTTTGGACCTGGAGGCATCCAAGGGTGGGGTATGTATGACTATTGCAGATTCTTTGTAGCAGGCCATTGTGGACAAATGGATTATTGTGCCAGAGAGGGCTTAGTGGATCACTATGCAGGTTTAGGGTTGCCTTGTGGGCTTCCTGAACATCTATGCACCCAATGTGTCAAGTGCACGAGTAGAGTTTTGGTCACAAATTGTTGAGTCTCTGCCCGCAGGCAGAGCAGTGGTGCATAGGGGGTGACTTCAACATGTTGGAGGACCCCTCTGACAGGATTGGTGGTAGCCATGCTAATGTGCATGGAGTTGAGCTGGAAGCTTGGGAGAGGGTTTTGTATGACTTTGAGGGTTCCGAATGTGTGGTAGCACTCTAGCTTTGTGAGGCCCCCGAAAAACCTTCTCTTGTTCGGACCGCAGAGTGGGAGGAGTGAATTTATCGCGGATAGATTGCTTCTACACTAGTGACCACTTCTGTGACTTGGGTGGGATAGTTGGCATTTTGGCAGGGAATTCCTTCTCGGACCATGCACCAATGATCCTCACAGTGGCAGATATTCACAGGAGGGGGAGCATGATGCTTCGCATCCCTGAGAGGGTCTTGCTGGACTCTACACTCAGAGAGCAAGTGGAGGCTCTTTGGACAGAGAGCCTAGACATGCAGGATTCTCCTCCTAACAGAGTGGCCTTAGGACTAGCTCATCTTAGTCGTTTCTTTCTCCAAGAGTCTGTGGATCGCCTGGCTACAATGAGAGAGGAGGAGCAGCATCTCTGACGGGGTGTTCCTTCCTTGCAGAGATGTAGGATCAGCATCCAGATAGTCCTTGGTTGTAGGAGCACTTACAGCAGGCTCGCCAGGAGCTTGTTAGCACAGAGGAGCGGCACCATGAGTTTGCTTTCCATCAACATGCATCTTAGTGGACACAGGTGGATGACCGAGCGACTGGTGCTTTCTTTGAGGTAGTGGGACCTCACCATACGCATGCTGAGGTCAGTCAGTTGAGGAGGCCCGACTGGTCAGTTGCTTCTGAGCTAGAGGACATGCGTACAGTTGCTACTGACTTTTACTGTGAGTTACTGCCTGCAGAGCCTCAGTCAGAGCATCAGGATGCATGTAGGGAGCAGGTGTGGTCACAGATGCCTTGTCTTGTGACTGAGGAGGTCCGTCAGAGGTTTGAGCTGCCACTGCAGCTTGAGGAGATGCACACGGCTCTTAGTACACTCCCCCGTGGTAGCTGTTCAGGTGAGGATGGCTTGACTCCCAGTTTTTTCTTGGAGTACTGAGACCTGCTTGGCCCAAATCTCTGTAGTGCTTTTCAGTACATCTTGCACATAGGAGAGATGGTTGACAGCATGAGTGAGGGCCTGATGTACCTCATTTTCAAGGAGGGTGGCTCCTTGGATGAGATTCGGCAGTGGCGCCCCATCATCATCCTCAATTCAGCCTACAAAATTCTTGCCAAGGCTCTGAGTTTGAGGATTCAGCCACTTCTAGAGAGCCTTATACATGGGACTCAGACAAGTTTTGTCAAGGAGCGTAGTATCCTTTACAACATCTTTACTTTTTGGGAGGCTTCTACCCTAGCGCGGCTCCGTGGTGAGGATCTGGTGATTCTTCTTCTCGATTATTTTGAGAAGGCCTATGATAGAGTTGACTGGGACTTTTTGCAAGGCACTCTACGCAGGATGGGCTTCTCAGATGCTTGGATCAGAGGGGTGTTAGCTTTGTACAGACGAACACACAATTAGGTACTTTTGTCAGGAGGTAGAGGTAATTGTTTCATGCTCACACGTTGTCGTGCTGTGACATGTACATAGTGGGAACACATGCTACAAGAGATATCTTGTAACTTTTTAGATACATAATTATATTTCCTATAATGTACATATGCATATGTAAGTATAAAAATAAGCTTTCTATCTCATCTTATTATTTATCTCAAGGGTAATGTATTCTTACTTTACCATCAAAAAATACTATGGGAAAAGTGTCAATAGCTCCGCCTCTTTAACTTGGGGCAAAAAGCATTGATTCTTTATTTCTACTATTTCATTATCATCTCACACCCTAGCTAGATCCTATATCTAGGGTAAACTCCAATATATATATATTCTATGTATTTTTTATACTTTTCTTATATTTCTTTTTAAATAGCTACTAGGAGAGAATCAAATCCTAGTGGGACACTAGGTGACATGATTTCAAAGATACACTTATTTTAATGCATTATTGTAAGCATGGTTACAAAACTTTGTCAAGGAGAAATGTCATGCTTTCATATGGCATGAGGTGTCCTTGGGAATTAAATGAAAGTCAAGGCTAAGGAGACCACATGAAGACTTTTGCTGCCATAAATGGACCCTATTTTGATGAATTTTTTACACAAGGTTCCAATCCGAATTGGAGAATGATTTTAAAATGAAAATCGTAGCTAATGAGCTGAAGTTTCTGCCCATATTTTTACTTTTTTATTTGGAGCTACGGTTGAGGAGATATGATCAAAATACTGGACCCCAGTCTGCCCACATCATGCAGGGACAGCTCATTTCCAACTTTTCCAAATCCTGTTCACACTGGCTCCTCTCTTCTTGTGTAAACCCTTGTGGGTTCCCTTCACCTATAAAAGGGGACCTCTTCTTCCTTGGAAGGAACTCAAGCATTCAAGCCATTGATGAGAGGAATTCTTGAGGGAGTGAGTAGTAATGCCTAATTGTACTTAACCCCATTAACATAAGCCCAAGCCTACACTTTCTCCTAGAGGAAACCTAGCCATTCTTGTACGCCATCCTTGGAGGATCAACTCTAATCAAAGAAGGTGTTGTACTTGGTGTATCAATCAACGTTGAATTCTCCCCTCTTCTTCTCTCTCCCATCAATAATGGTCCCGAAGGGTTTCAAGTACATCTCTCCCCGCAGTATCCTTATTGCCTACGGGCAAGAATAGGGCTTGGGAGGGAAACTTCTCATCTCTTCACTTCTCTCATATCTACATTTCTCACATACTATCCTAGATGAATAACCCACATGATGATCATTTCTATCGCTTTCACTTTGTACGATCTATTAGAATTAACGTATGGATTAGCCGAAAAATACACTTTCAACAACGTATAGTGTTTCTCTTTGGCCTAGAAAGGCTTAATGAAATACTTCTATCACCGGATCCCATCATACTACCTCTCATAGACTATAATTTTTCTTTTGATGTAAGCGTAGTTATCTTGCTATGAACCAAGAGGATTTGTACACACAATTAATCCCAATCACTAGACAAAATATATATATTATGGTAAACACAAAACTACAATTCCAAAGAACAATTCGTAGCCTATTTGGTCAGCCAAAATTGAATGCCATTAACTCATCTATTAACCCTTTCATATTACCCATGATACGATATGACCATAGCCTTGATGTTTTCATCTTTGTGTTATTTTGACATTTTCTTTTGTGTTCTTTCTTTGTGCGTGTGAGTGCAAGAGAGAATGGGTGGGCTTCTTTGATTGTACTTCTTTCCAAACCATAGTTTTCATGGCATCTATGGTTTAACTCCTTCATATAGTTTTTGTTGAGTTCTCTCACAAACTCTCACAGCCATAAGCCCGGTGCTTTCCTGGCAAGACCGCAAATTTCTTGACATATTTTTGGTGAACCTGACGCGAAACTGCCAGGGTGAGAGTTTGTGGGTAACCATGGGTGATCATGTTGAGCAACAGGGTATGCATTTTGACCCAGCAACAATGCAAATTTTTCAAGCATTTGCAATGTTCATGCAACAACAACATGCTACTGAAAGAAGGGAGATTTCAGCAACGAAGGCCATACAAGCGGTCGTCAACAGAATGGATCAGTTCAATGGCAAAGATGTAACCAAGTACTTACGCGAGTATGTGAAGGAGATGGAGCTGCATCGCGTGTCAGAAGGTGAGATGATTCAAAGCTTTGAGCTAGTTGTTGCTCCAGAAATTAGGGAGCATGTTAGGGCAATTAAAGATGGGCATGGGAGAAATTGGGAAGAACTCAAAGTAGCTTTAAAGGAGGAATATTTCATGGAGGACTCGGAGAGAGTGACCAAAAGGACATTCTTAGAATGGGTAGTCAAGCCAAAGCAAGGACTATCAATAACAGAGCTACTTAGGGAATTTGAGCGGCGCTATGCACAACTCACTAGGACAGAAAGGGCCACACTAGATGCAGAGAAGATAGATCTTTTCTTACAAGCTGCAGGTAAAGAGTTTCAAGAAAATTTGGAGCTTCTTCTTGAAGATAAAGATGCTGAGCAAGGACTAAAGACCGACTGGAATGAGGTTGAAGGTGCTGTCTCACTGCTTGCCAAACGACAAAGAAGAAGGGACAAGATGGTAGTAAACACTACAAGTCCTTCCACCTCAACTTCTGACAAAATGGTAAAGCCTACTTTTATCGCTCCTAAGTTTGATGAGTCCATGCTAGATGAGCTTGTGAAGGGAATGCGTGACTTGAAGGTGAAGTTTGCAAAGCTTGAAGAAAAAGGCCAACCATTAGGGCCACTTCCTAAGCAAAGACAACAGCCCAAAGAAGGGTTTGTTAATAGATGTATTTGGTATGATAGTACAAACCATGTAAGAAGGGATTGTGATGATTTTAGTGATGCTTTGTCAAAAGATGTTGTCTTTTTTAAGGATGGTAAAATCCACTTAAGAGAGACAGGTCTACCCTTGAGAACTAACTTTGGGAAGGGGGGAATGCAAACCTTAGTTGAAGATATGGCAACCAAGCATGCCACCTCTTCAGTTGAGGCAGCTACTTATGGAGTCAAAATTGAACATTTTTGTGATGAAGAAGTGAGTGACCATCATGGTCAAATTTGGCCAAATGTCATGCAATTAGCTAAAAAGGGAAAGCTTACAAAAGAGATTCTACATGAAGCAGGTGATTGCATACGTCTAGAAACAGGATGGAATGATCCAGTGGACTCATTGTCAGTGCATGCCTACATTACAAAATGCCAACAAAATGAGGCAATTGTAGAAGAGAAGCGCAGACGTGAGAATGCTGATGAAGGACCATCAAAAAGAGCTTCTAGAAGTGGGGGAAGAAGCGACTCAATGCCTTCTCAAACACCCTCAACACAAGGATCATCTCCACCTGAAGTACTCATGGAGGAGTCTACAACAGGAAAGAAGAAAGAGCCAACGAAAGGTAAGACAAAAGGCCCAACTTATAAACTACAATATGATATTGAGGTTGCTACAGATTTAAAGAAAGTCTTGGAGGAAAGGATCTTGAATAGCAAGATTGAGTTTACTATGGGAGAAGTTCTTGGCATTGCAAAGCGTGAATTCCATGAGGAGATCATTGACATCATCAAGAGAAAGAGGCAAACCCTTGCTGAATTTTCTCGTCCACAAGTTGAACGGGAAACCTCAAAGACACAAGGGATGCAACTGCAAAATAAGGAGAATGATGGAGCTGTGGTAGGATGCTACCAATCTAGTGGGAGAGTGAAGCAAGTGTATTTCTCAAATGATGATGAAGAAGTTGAAGATATTCCTAGGAGTTACTATTCACGAAGTCATTGGGCAAGGGCTACTACAGAAACTTTGGTCAAGGTAGGTGATCTTGAAGAGCCATTTGTTGCCTTGATTGACCATGGTTCAGAAATAAACATAATGTCAAAGAGTCTCTACAACAAGTGCAAATGGCCGATGGACACAGATCATGGCTGGATGGTAAAAGTGGCAAACAATTCATCCGGTGAATTGTATGCAGCATGTCCAGGTGTGAACGTAACAATAGGTGATGTAAAGATTGACCAAAACTTCTTTGTTCAGGATACATCTTCATATCATCTCATCCTTGGACAACCCTACATTGTGGGAGTTCGAATGGAAACAAAGGTAATGGACGATGGTTCAGCATATGCTAGAATACGTAGCAAAGATGGTAAACGAGCTGTCCAATTCCTCACAGTTTGTGTAAACCATGAAAGAAATCGTGACAACCTCAGAGAACATCCTCTACCAAAGGTAAGCAAAGAGTTTCATGATCATAGAGAAATGATGGGTTTTGGCCAAGTATCATTGTAAAGCGGGATTGCAGTGGTACAGAAAGAAAAAGGGTCTCGCTTGATCCAAAAATAGGTGAAACTTTCTCGATGAGCTCCTTGGTAACAAGGAATGGATCAGTATGTTTTACAAAACTTGAAGATTTGAAGAGATATGAGAGGCAATATGTGCATAATATACAAATAGGCATGAAAAAGAGTGGGTTGCTAAATCCTACTGAAAATGTTTTGGGTTTCTGTGAACAAGTTTCTTTTGTAGATACTATGGGTGAGCTTGATGCTATAATGAGGTCTAGTGTACATCTTGAAAATGAAGTTGTGGAAGTTTCCTCTATGGAAATGTATCAAGTAATAGAAGCCTTTAAAGAAAGCCAAAAAGTTGGCCCAGAAGTCCATGTTGAAACTAAATACAAGAGTGTAGCAAAGAAGGTGAAACCAGTAGCTTCACCCTTACCACCCAACAACAGGGAAAAGATTGAACAGGCTTCTTTACAACCAAGTTTGCGGAATCCTAAAAAGATCGGGCATACCTTCACAAAGGAGTCTTTTCAAGAGTTGCAGATTGGTTGCGAGGATTTTCTAACACAGGAGGAGACAAAGTGCTTCAAAGAAATGCTTTCAAAGCATGGTAAGGCTTTTGCATTTGAGCCACATGAGATAGGATGTGTTGATCCTTATATTGTAGCTCCTATGGTAATTTTCACAATACCTCATGTGCCTTGGAATCTACGGCCTATTCCGGTTCCAAAGGCTCATTTGCCAAAGTTAGTAGAGCTACTGAATGAGAAAATCAAAATGGGAATCTTGGAGCCTTCTTGTGCTCCATACTCAAACAGGTGGTTCACAGTTCCAAAGAAGAATGGTTCTCTACGCTTCATCCAAGATATGCAACCAGTGAACAAGGTGACAATTAGAAATGTAGGAACAGGTCCAATTGTGGATGAATTTGCAGAGGCGTTTGCAGGGAGGGCAATCTACTCAATGGGGGATCTCTACTCAGGGTATGATCAATTTCAGCTTGCAATCGAAAGCAGAGACTTGACAACCATGAGGACACCTTTGGGTTTGGTAAGTATGTGTACCTTGCCACAGGGAGCAACCAACTCGGTTGCACATATGATGAATGGGATGAATAAGGTCTTACGTGACTTTATTCCTCAAATCACAATGCCTTTCATTGATGATTTGCCTATCAAAGGATGTGAAGAAAGTGACAAAGATGAAGCTTTGGATCTCAAGGGATGTCGCAGGTTTGTGGTAAATCACATAAATGATTGTGATAAAATTTTGTCTAGGTTGGAAGAAGTGAATCTTACATTGTTAGGGAAAAAGTCTATGTTTGGTGTCAAAGAAGTGCTCATTGTGGGGCACATGTGTGGACCATATGGTAGGAAACCTTGTCCATCAAAGGTAGATGCCATCCAAAGAATGAAAGAAACATGCACTAGCATCACTGAGGTTAGAAGGTTTTTGGGAGCATGTGTCTTCTATGTTATTTGGATTCCACATTATGCACATGTAGCTGATCCTCTTTATCAGTTGCTTAGAAAGAATCAAAAGTTTAAATGGACAGAAGCACATGTAAAATCCATGAAAAAGCTAAAGGAGTTACTCCAGTCAGCAACGACTTTGAGAAAGGTAGATTATGAGTGTCAAAGGCCAGTGATTGTGACAGTAGATACCAGTCCTACAGGGATTAGATGGGCAATAGGGCAAGATGACAAAGAAGGACACAGGTATGTGGTAAGATTTGGAGCAAAGGTACTAAGTGCTCGCCAAAGAAACTATCCACAGATAAAGAGAGAGTTATGGGGTATGGTTACACCCTTGAAAAGTGGAAAAGAGTACCTAATTGGTGCATGTGTGGTTGTAGAAACAGATTGTCTACCACTTCTTGGGATGATTACAAGCTGCTCAACACCAGACATTGCTATGTTGCGGTGGATTGCCTACATTAAGTCCTTAAATCCCGAGTTTAAGCACATTGCAGGTAAAGACAATACAGTGGCAGATATGCTATCAAGGGCAAGGTATGAAGATGAGTCACAAATGATTGATGAGGGAGATGATGTAGGCACAAAATTCTATTCTATCTCTCATGTCAAAGGTAACAATGTCTGCATGACTAATTCACTTGAATTGTTCTTGAAAGATCTTTATGAAGGTGATTGGCTTTCTATTGGAAGGTACTTGAGTACTCTAACAAAACAGGATGATTGGTCTGAACAAGAATTCAAGAGGATACGCAGGAAAGTATATGGGTACTTTTTAAGGGATGGTTACTTGTGGAAGCATCCTAAGCAAAAGGGTGCTACACCACAACGGGTTATATGTAAAAAAGAGACTCAAGTAAAGCTCATGCAAGAGTTTCATGAGAGTCTATGGGCTGGACACAGGGGTGTGTGGGCAACCTTCTCCAAGTTGAAAGAAAAATACTGGTGGAAGGGTATGTATAAAGATGTATCTCGGTTTGTAGAGTCATGTGTAACTTGTCAAATGTATTCAAATGTTCGACATCGTGATGGATTGCACCCTACATATCCACTAGCCATGCACTATAAATGGGTTGTGGATCTAGTCACGATGCCTTTAGGACTCTGGCAGATGAGGTACTTGGTTCTTGCACGAGAGGACCTAACTAATCTAGTTGAAGGAAGAGCATTAAGAGCTAAAACCACAGAAGCTGTGTGCAAATTCCTTCTTGATGAGGTGATTTGCCGTTATGGTTGTGTGGGAAAAATCACTGCAGATCGAGGTGAACTGAATGCCGAAGAAGCAAGGGAGTTCTTTTCTAGATTAGGGATCAAGCTTTCTCTTACTACAGCTTACAACCCTGAAGGCAATGGAAAGAGTGAAAGAGGGCATCCTCCTATCATCAAAGCTTTGGCCAAGGCTTGCGAAGGAAGAGTTGGTGAGTGGCCAAAACTCTTACCATATGCTTTATGGGCTGATCGTACAACACATAGCTCAGTAACTGGCTACATGCCTGCGGAGCTAATGTATGGTCAAAAGCCAATGATGCCGATTGAAGATACAATTTCTACATGGAATGTACTACCTTGGCAAGAGGGGCTTAGTAGGGAAGATCTCCTTGCATTGCGCATAAGGCAACTAGAGAGAAGACCTGCAGACATTGAGGCTGCAAAAGAACGACTCAAAAATGCAAGATTGAAAAACAAGGACTACTTTGATAAGCGACATCGGCTCAGGAGCAAAGTAATTGACAAAGGTGACTGGGTTTTAGTGTATGATAGTAGCCTTGATAACCAACACACAGTCATGCGTAAGTTTTCAAAAAGATGGTTTGGACCATATGTTGTAAAACATGTGCATGAAAATGCTACTTACAGCTTGTCTGAACTAGATGGCACAGAAGTAAAGATTCCCATTGCAGGAAAAAGGATCAAAATGTTTAAGAGAAGAGGAGACAATGATCCAGAAAATGCTGATGAGGAAGAAGAGCAAAACATAGGTGAAGATCAAAGTGAAAATGAAGCTCTCGAATCATCCAGTGAAGATGAAAGCAAGGAAGATGTACAAGAGGGCTGATCTTACAAAGAAATAATTTGGCACATACCGGAGGATGTGCAGGTTTAGAGGGGGTGGATGTCGTGCTGTGACATGTACATAGTGGGAACACATGCTACAAGAGATATCTTGTAACTTTTTAGATACATAATTATATTTCCTATAATGTACATATGCATATGTAAGTATAAAAATAAGCTTTCTATCTCATCTTATTATTTATCTCAAGGGTAATGTATTATTACTTTACCATCAAAAAATACTATGGGAAAAGTGTCAATAGCTCCGCCTCTTTAACTTGGGGCAAAAAGCATTGATTCTTTATTTCTACTATTTCATTATCATCTCACACCCTAGCTAGATCCTATATCTAAGGTAAACTCCAATATATATATATTCTATGTATTTTTTATACTTTTCTTATATTTCTTTTTAAATAGCTACTAGGAGAGAATCAAATCCTAGTGGGACACTAGGTGACATGATTTCAAAGATACACTTATTTTAATGCATTATTGTAAGCATGGTTACAAAACTTTGTCAAGGAGAAATGTCATGCTTTCATATGGCATAAGGTGTCCTTGGGAATTAAATGGAAGTCAAGGCTAAGGAGACCACATGAAGACTTTTGCTGCCATAAATGGACCCTATTTTGATGAATTTTTTACACAAGGTTCCAATCCGAATTGGAGAATGATTTTAAAATGAAAATCGTAGCTAATGAGCTGAAGTTTCTGCCCATATTTTTACTTTTTTATTTGGAGCTACGGTTGAGGAGATATGATCAAAATACTGGATCCCAGTCTGCCCACATCATGCAGGGACAGCTCATTTCCAACTTTTCCAATTCTTGTTCATACTGGCTCCTCTCTTCTTGTGTAAACCCTTGTGGGTTCCCTTCACCTATAAAAGGGGACCTCTTCTTCCTTGGAAGGAACTCAAGCTTCAAGCCATTGATGAGAGGAATTCTCGAGGGAGTGAGTAGTAATGCTTAATTGTACTTAGCCATTAACATAAGCCCAAGCCTACACTTTCTCCTAGAGGGAGACTAGTCATTCTTGCAACAAGCTAACCTTGGAAGATCAACTCTAATCAAAGAAGGTCTTGCACTTCGTGTATCAATCAAAGTGGAATTATCCACTCTTCTTCTCTCTCCCATCAATAAGAGTGCCGAAGGGTTTCAAGTAAGATGTGTTCTACATTGATTTTTTCTTGATTTTTTGTTGTTTTCATTTTCATCTCTAATCCAACATATATATATATATATATATGTATCTAATCTCATCTCCTTAACCAAACCTATCTCTCTCATTTTTAGTAATTCATACTCTTTAGGTTCTCTTTGCTACAGGTACATCTCTCCCCGCAGTATCCTTATTGCCTACGGACAAAAATAGGGCTTGAGAGGGAAACTTCTCATCTCTTCACTTCTCTCATATCTACATTTCTCACATACTATCCTAGATGAATAACCCACATGATGATCATTTCTATCGCTTTCACTCTGTACGATCTATTAGAAATAACGTATGGATTAGCCGTAAAATACACTTTCAACAACGTATAGTGTTTCTCTTTGGCCCAGAAAAGCTCAATGAAATACTTCTATCACCGGATCCCATCATACTACCTCTCATAGACTATAACTTTTCTTTTGACGTAAGCGTAGTTATCTTGCTATGAACCAAGAGGATTTGTACACACAATTAATCCCAATCACTAGACAAAATATATATATTATGGTAAGCACAAAACTACAATTCCAAAGAACAATTCGTAGCCTATTTGGCCAGCCAAGATTGAATGCCATTAACTCATCTATTAACCCTTTCATATTACCCATGATACGATATGACCATAGCCTTGATGTTTTCATCTTTGTGTTATTTTGACATTTTCTTTTGTGTTCTTTCTTTGTGCGTGTGAGTGCAAGAGAGAATGGGTGGGCTTCTTTGATTGTACTTCTTTCCAAACCATAGTTTTCATGGCATCTATGGTTTAACTCCTTCATATAGTTTTTGTCGAGTTCTCTCACAAACTCTCACAGCCATAAGCCCGGTGCTTTCCTGGCAAGACCGCAAATTTCTCGACAACGCGCCATTTGGTGTTTTCTCGAGTTCAGCAGGTGTCTGGTGGGTAGTATGCAGCATGTGATGCTAGTCAGAGTCGATAGCACCTGAATCGGAGTCCGGAGCATGGAGATATGCTTGGCCGAAGTCGGCAGTTCGTAGCGAACGTGGATGGTCGGATGCTTTTTTCTATGCTTGGGACACGCCGTTTAAAACCGTTGAGGCGTCATGATGCGGAGCCGATAGGTGGATCTCCCATGTGGCATGATCGAAGAACTTATCGGGTGAACCCGAACACGTGTAGCACCGACGGCACGTGAATCAAAGGCTGGAGCTCTCTTTGTTTTGCAAATGAAAAAGGGAAGGGTGGCTAGAGTTGAAAAAAGAAAAGGAAAGGAAGGTTGAGTTAAAAGCCTAAGGGCTAAGTTACAAAAGAAGAAAAAAATAGGAGGAGTTACAAAAGGCCAAGTCATTGACTAGCGCTGGGCGCCACTGCTGAGAGAAGGGTTCTTTTTTTTGTTTTCTTTGGACTTGGGAAAAGAAGAAAAGGGGAGAGGGGACGTTTTTGAGGGGTTTTTTTTCTCTTGAGCTCTTTGGAGTTGGAGGAAGAGGAGGAAAAGGGTTTTTTCCGTGCGCTCGACAATCGAAGTCGGCATGCGATAGAGAAGCTTTGTACGTTTGTTGACAAAAGTCGGAACATGTTTGTGAAGTGGTTCGGAGGAGCGAGTGCCTTGCAGAAGAATACGCCAGTGAGGGCTGCCAAGAGGAAACGCTTTTGTCAAAGTGAAGCCAACAATGGAGTTTCTGTCAAGGTGTGTGCTGATGGATTCGAGTGGCGAGGGAGGTGTGTGCCCCTCTGTACGGATTGGTGATGGCTATGTTGCGACCTAGGGCAGACTATATGGATCTTGTACATGGTTTTTGATTGAAGGAGAAGCTATCATTGTCAACTTTAGCGTCGTCTTTCCCCCCTTCCCCCCTTTCTTCTTTGCTCGTCTCCAAGGTGTGTGGTGCCGGTGTGTGTGAGCGTGTGCGCCCCTCCGGGCCCCCTGTGTGTGAGAGAGAGAAAGAGAGAGAGGTGTTGAGATGTGGAAGAGCAGGAAGCGAGCAAGATTGGTGTGGTAGTTGTCTGAGGATTGTGCAAAGCGTGTGTGTGTGTTGGGTGAAGTGCAGGCGAGTCCTTGCTAGTGTGAATTGTTTTTTTTGAAGGTGTTTTCGAGAGGACAGGGGTGTTGTGAATACCCTGAGCTATAAAGGGGCAGTTATTTGTGTGTCGGGTGTGTTTCCCATTCCCCCTCTCCAACGTCATCACAAACATGATTCTAAGCATGCATACTACTTAAATTTGTGCACAATAAAAGAGAACTAGTTTTATAATACAGAAGCATTGTTCATTTAAAAACATATACATTTGCTTACTCTAGTGTAGCATTGTAAACATTTACATTTGCTTACTCTAGTGTAGCATTACAATCATTGACAAGGTTCATACTCTCCTCAAGATGTGTTTCTTGCATCTATCTAACATCTTCAAAAGGATAATTTTTTAACTTAATAAGATATCGTCGTATAATCTTACCATGTCTTAGTACCTTGTCTTCATGTTGAAGGATAGATTTGGGCTGGAGCACCTCTTCTTGATCTTCGATCTCGGGTGGGTCCTCAATTATTGGTTCTCTTGGTAGCTCTCCTTTGTAAGGCTTAAGTAAGATCACATAAAAAGCATTGTGTATGAGCCAATGATTGGGTAACTTTAGTTGATAGGCCATCTCGTTGATTAGTTTTAAGATTTGAAAAGGACCATAGTATCTTTTCACTAGCTTAGCATAATACTTTTGGTGGCCCATAGGAATTTTGCCCTTAGTTTTCCTCAAGTGAGCCTTGGGAAACTTGAGTAGGACCCAATCACTTTCCTTGAAAGTTAAAGCCCTTTTGTGCTTGTTAGCAGCAACTTTTTGCCTTTGTTGTGAGATGGATATATCTTTCTTACACATTGTAGATCCGACTACACCATTGCACTAGTCTCGGCAAGAGCTACGCAACAACACCAAGCATTCCTCGTAGAACGGAGCATACGTGCTCACACATCTACAAGCTATTTGCTGTTGTAAGTATATCAAACAATGTCTGTTTTCTGTGTGCAAGTAGTCATTAGAATCGTGGCGACATAAGCTACACATAGGTACTAACATACTTTCGTTTTGGGCACTTTTAGAATTCGGCTTTGTCTTGACACGCGTTTTTTGCAGATGGGTCTAGAGCTAGAATTTTGTGTGTAGAGGCTTAGGGACAGTTGTATCCTAGTGAGGGGATGGTGTTCCTTAGATTTTGTGCGATTCTGGTATGATTTAGTGCGTTTCCTTCCTTTGTGTGTA
Organism: Adiantum capillus-veneris; assembly: GCF_014529385.1. NCBI lineage: Eukaryota > Viridiplantae > Streptophyta > Polypodiopsida > Polypodiales > Pteridaceae > Adiantum > Adiantum capillus-veneris. The sequence goes on along the minus strand of NC_140951.1, from coordinate 72,941,439 downwards.
TGTGGGTTGGGTGGTGTAGTTGAGAGTAGTGAGACTCTAGGTTGTGGTTTAGTTTGCCTTCCAGAGTGTTGTATGTGTAAGATGGTCTCAGCTTGACAAGCTAAAGAGATTTCCTCCATGTGCCTATCGTGTCATCCGTGTCCTCGATTGACATTATGTTGATCTAGGTTGTGTTGCATGCACTTTATGGGTGGTGTGATTCGCTCCCGCAACATTGGCGCCATTGTCGGGGATACAAGGACTTAGGTAGGTATTCCTACTAGCACTCATGTGATGGTTGCTTGCTTTAGTTTCGGCTTAAAAAAACATTTTTCTTAAGTGGATCCGGCAGAGGTTATTTTGAGATCAAGTGGATAGCTAGGAAGCGTGTGTCTTGCCGAGGGTCTGCGGCTAGGTAGATTTAGTTAGGATTTGTAGATTAGAGTAGTTGTTGGTGGTCGAGTGATTTGTGAGGTGATAAAAGCGTTTGCTAGTCCGTGTGTGGCATTGAAGCGTTTTTCTACTCATAGATGTAAAACCCCATATGATTTGTAGGAGTAGCTTTAGGTAAGTGATTTGATTATGATCTAGAGCTATTCATCATTGAATTATTTGCTAAAGTGCTTGTTTGCATTTGAAATCACAAAAAAGCCAGTCTTTGAGGAAAAAATGCAAACAAAAGAGTTCTGTTGACATTTTTGCATGACTGATTGATGCTGTGCATATAAGAGAGCATGTGCAAGGGTTCTGTGAAGAAAATCTATAATTATGTAAACTTAGAATTTATATGCGTATAAAGACTCAAGGGGCATCTGGAGACCAAAAATGAAAAATTTGACTGCACCACAGTGTTTAGAAGGGAGGTAGTATGCATTGAAACTTAGTTTTAACCAACTCTTGACACCCAAAAGACAAAAGACGGAGTGTCTAAAGTGGAAAATAGAAAAACTTGTGATTCTAAGCACATTTTTGCATGAAAATTAGCAAAGAGTGCTTGAAAACCAGTGCTAGAGGCTTGGGGATGCATGTGAATGAGTTTTGTTCCAAAATCCATCAGTAGACATCATATGCGTATGATGTGTCAAAGCTAATTCTGGCAAGAATTTTGAAATTTTGACATTATAGCCATCTTTTGTATGTTGTGTTGAGCACATCCACCAAATCTCATGTTATTTGGAGATATAGATTGAGAGTTAAGGGTATTTTACTCTTTCAGAGGATTTCCTTGTAAAATTGATGATTTTGAGCAATTTTGACATCCAAAATTTTTTGTGAGCACATATTCTTGATCTACACACCAAGGGGAACCTCTAGTAGAAACAGAACTGAATTCTGAGCAAAAGACTTTATACGCGTATAATGTGTTAGAGGCCCAATATGAGGTCATAAGCTACATCTGATTGTACCCTTGTGATCTACAACATTTAGGAAGCATCTAGGCCAAATTTCATCAAATTTGGATCACTTTTGGGCTTGCAAAGACCATAGGACGCATCTAGGCAAGTGAATGCTTGTATTGGCCATAACTTGCTCAAAAAGTGTCAAAATTCAAATTTGAAACTTGCTGTGAGTTGCCAGAATAGAGAGGAATCTCTGGAGTGAAATTCACTTCATTCTGGTCAGCTAGACTTCATACGCGTATGATGTCTAAAAGGAAAATTTTAGAGACCAAAATTGAAATATGAGCTTACCAGGGTGTTAAGCACCACAAGATAAGATTACTGACCAAATTTGGGCCAATTCTGAGCACATAGACATTATACGAGTATGATGTCTCAAGGCCAAATCTGACAGTCAAATTTCACTTTTGACCACATAGAGGGGTGGGAAATAATGTGCTAAGCTTGCTTGCAAAATTTCAATTCATTTGGACACTTACTTTTGTATTTAAATAGAATTTTACAGATATAAGACTGAAAAGGTGAAAAAGAGGTGATTTTGAGCAATTTTGACATCCAAAATTTGTTGTCATCACATATTCTTGTTCTATGCATCAAGGAGTACCTTGGGTAGAAATATAAGTGAATTTTGAGCCAAAAGACTTTATACACGTATAAAGTCTCATAGGCCAGGTCTGGGTCAAAACAGACATTTGAGTATACCTCAGTGTCTTAGAGCATAAAAGAAGTCCCTAGCCAAAATTTCATAGGATTTGGAGCTCATTTGGGCTCGCAAACAACAAATGACAGAAAACTGCAGATTTAGGCTTGTATTGGTCTTAACTAGTGCAGTTCACCAAAATTGCTCTAACTTTTGATAGACACCTCCAAATTGAGTTAGGTATAGCCAGGAAGAAAGCTTGCGGGCAATAGGACTAGTTTCCTAAATCCAAACTTTTAGAGTATGCAGAACTAGTTTCTAGAGACCAAAAGAGTCACAAATTCTTGAATTCTGAGAGACCTCATCAAGGGACAAATGTGCTAATTAAGGACTATCAAAGTAGAGAGTGGGCCTGACATAAAAAAAGCAAAGATCATCATGATGGAAAGTCAATCTACCAATCCTTTTGTAGATATGACCAGAGGTAGAGAAAGCCAAGCTAGAAGTGCTGAAAGGCCAATCTATGCACATTTTGACACAAACCCACACAATGCACTAGAAAGAGGTGGATATTTTGTCAATGAAGGACCACATATATCTCCACCAAACCTGAGAATTCCTACAAGAATTCAGAAAAGGGAGCCACGTGGATTCCCTTCTAGAGTGATAACAAGAGATGAAATGATCACAGAGATGGCATACATGCCTCCTCAAGTGAATCTGCCTAATGGACCATGGTTGTACCACCCAGATGCAACCATAGAACATGACTTTTATAGAGGTGAAATTACGACCACAATAGGACCATATTCCCTATAACTTATTCCTATCCAAATCAGAGCAGAACCTTGAGAATATATGATACTGAGAGTGACACATCTTCTCAAAGGAGTGATTCACCAAGAATCCAACCGACATTAAAGCCAGAGGTATCTAGTGAGCTAATGAAGCTTATGGAAGGATTAGCTCAGAGACTTGCTCCTCTAGTCAAATCTGACCTCCAAAAACCTCTATGGTGCAAAACTGAGAAAAAATGGACAACCATACGATGGAAAAGTGTTACTATAACCAAACGTATGTACAACCTATTCCAGTAGCACCTACTCCACCTAGATACGCTATGGGGAATGCACCAGGTCCAGTAAGAGTTGAAAGACCACAGCTTGTCTTAGGACAACAACCTACACTGCCAGGTGCTAGAAAGCCTATAGACATGAGATATACACAAATGATGGAAGCATCTAATAAACAAGCACTAGTACCTAGTATTATAACAAACAAAGCGGCAACTGCCCTTCAAAACGGTAGAAGATGAGAGAAACACATGGAATGGTGAGGCCGGTACAACCTCCACCTCCTGCATTTTGACATGAAGAAAGAAGGTATGAGATGGACGAAAGGACATTGCGATTCATCGCTAATAGAGGCTTAGCAAGGTCAGAGCCTGTTTATAGCCAAGAGGAATTGGAAGAAGAAGCTTCTCAAACAGAGACAGATTGTCACAAAAACCGTGACAACCACTTGGTCAAACAATGTCCTCAAATGGAGATCACTCAAGTGAATGCCTATTGTCTTGACTGTGGCATCACTCACTTGATCCCCAACTGTCCAAAAAAATCAAAATCGAGTCATCAAGATCACAATTAATGTCTCAGGAATTGTTTAGGTACCTAGTAGCTCAGAAAATGACAACGTCGTACCAATTCAAGTAGTTACAAGAGCACAAGCTCAAAAGGAAGCTGCTGAGAACCTAGAGATAAAGAAAACATAAACTGATGCGAGTCTAGATATGGGTGAACCAAAGACTGTTGCACCTAGTCAAAAAACCAAGAGCAAATGGAGTAGCTAGAAAGCTAGAAAGGCCAGGATGAAAGCACGTAGGGAACGAGAGCAAAAATCTTTAGCTTAGAAGCATACACAAGCTGAAGAGAAGATAAGACAACATGAGGAAAGGGTTGTATCTTCTCTTACGTAGACTGGAAAAGAGCAAAATGCTTTTGAGAAGCTCAAAGAAAAGCTTACCTCTCAAATGTGCTTACTTTACCGGATCTCTCAAAGCCATTTGAGGTCTAATGTGATTCTTGTGGAGATTGCCTTGGAGCAGCAGTCTTGCTTCAAGAAGGACATGCCATAGCATACGAGAGTCAAAGACTTAATTTTGATGAGTGAGTGCTGGGCATATACAAAAAGGAGCTACTAGCTGTTCTACATGGCCTTGAGACGTGGAAGCATTATCCTATGAACAGATCACCAAAGTATTAAGTACTTCATGATGCAAAATAAGCTACAAACAAATGAGGTGGAAAACTTTTCTTTTGCAATTTAATTTTTATATTGCTCATATTGTTGGTAAGCGCAACCAAGTGGCCGATGCACTATCACGACGACCAATAGTAAAATACACTGTCTATAGCAACTCACAATTATCTATCTTCTATGATAGATGACTATGCTATTGATTCTGATTTCAAGGATGTAATTTCAGCCCTTTCATTAGGGAAGAAAGAAGAACCGTTCACCTTGCAGGATGGTTATCTTGTCCATGGGAATAGGCTATGCATTATTAACTCCCTTCGGGAGAAAGTAATATATGAATCCCATGCTCCTCCCTATGCGGGGCATAGAGGGATTCAACCTACTCTTTGAGGAGTAGAGACGTATTTCTATTGGACCACCATGAAAGTAGACATACAAGAGTATATATGAATCCCATGCTCCTCCCTATGCGGGGTATAGAGGGATTCAACCTACTCTTTGAGGAGTAGAGACGTATTTCTATTGGACTACCATGAAAGTAGACATACAAGAGTATGTTTCAAAATGTGTGGTATGCCAAAAGACCAAGTATGATAGAGGGAAGCAACTTAGATTACTCCAGCCATTGCCAATTCCTAGTTCAACATGGGAGATCATATCCATGGATTTTTTCTTTGGATTACTCAAGTCTATCCATGGGAATATGGGAATACGGACAATAATGGACAAGTTTAGCACATAAGCACACTTTATACCTTTCAAAAAGATTATTAAGGCATATCAAATGGCAACCCTCTTCATATCTCAGATTTTCAAACACCATGGCTTGCCAACATCCATGGTGTCAGATTGAGATCCTAGAATGACCAGTAATTTTTGGAAAGGTCTCTTTGAAAATCTAGAAACAAGGTTAAATTTCTCTTTGGCCTATCACCCACAAACGGATGGCCAAATTGAAATAGTTAACCTTACAATTCGAGATCTATTCAAGACCTATATTACCCAATTAGACCAATGCTCACAATGGGAGAAGTATCTACCCCCTTTGTAGAGTATGTGTTCAATAAAACTGTCCATACTACTACAGGGAAGGCACCTTTAGAGATCATTGAGGGAAGATGTTGCGGGAGAAAATCACACCACCCATAAAGTGCATGCAACACAACCTAGATCAACATAATGCCAGTGGAGGACACAGATGACACGATAGGCACATAGAGGAAATCTCTTTAGCTTGTCAGATTGAGACCATCCTACACATACAACACTCTAGACGGCCAACTACACCACAACCTAGAGTCTCACTACTCTCAACTACATCACCCAACCCAAATACACACAATGGAAGGAAACCCACTCAATCATGCCAAAATTGCATGAAACTTAAGGAACACCATCCCCTCACTAGGATACAACTGTCCCTAAGCCTCTACACACAAAATCCTAGCTCTAGACCCATCTGCAAAAAACGTATATAAAGATAAACCCGGATTATGAAAGTGCCCAAAATTGAAATATGTGAGTACCTATGTGTAGCTTATGTTGTCACGATTCTAATGAGTACTTGCACGCAAAAAACAAATATACTTACAACCGCCGCAAATAGCTCGTAGATGCACGAGCGTGTATGCTACGTTCCGTGAGGAATGCTTGGTGTTGTCACCGCGTAGCTCTTGTCGAGGCTAGCGCAATGGTGCAGTCGGATCTACAATGTGATGAACGAGCGGGGAGAAGCGTTGGATGAAGCTCACACTCTCACACACAGTTGACAGCAACTTAAAACTTGATTATGATAAAAGTTCTCCTTACAAAAGTGACCTAGGTACCTTATATACAAAGGTCACCTTAGACTAACCAAAAGTAGAGTTTGGGGGTCAAATGGTTTGGTATTTACAATCTGAAAGTGCCATTGCACCCCGGCTTCTGCAACTAGACTACCTACTTATTACAGTTGATGTTTCTCAGCATAATCTGCAGCATTCCATAATTCTCAGAGAGTAAGACTTTGGTACAAAAATTGAGTTATGTTGTGTTGTTGACCTAGCCATCAACACTCCCCCCCTCTGTATTCATGTCATCCCTGACATGACCTGGTTGTCGATGTCGGTGCAGTCTTTGTTGTCGTTTTGCTGTCGTGAAGAAAGTATAGGTTGTAGCCTTTGCACGAGCTCATCTTGTTCATCGAATTTGACGTACATAGTCTTCACATGATTCAGGAAAATCATAATTGATGACGAACTTTATGTCTTTCACATGCATGTTCCAAGCTACAACATCTGTTTCTGTCATTGTAGGTCTATTCCTAGATCTAAATTCAAAAAGAACCCAATCTCGTTCAGCTTGACTCTTATCATCATGGATAGAGAAAGCTCCATCCATCACTTGCTCCAGCAAATCTGTCAATTCTAAGTATTTGTGATTCTCAAAAACAACTTCTACAATCTTCAATTTCTTTAGGCCAAGTTGTACTTAATTACAAAGTTTGTATGTCAGGCCGAAGCTGGGAGCTAACTTTTTTGATTTGAGGTTCAACACCCATGTTCAACATTCAATCTGCCTCATCAAGGACAAGATATGTAACCCTGTGAAGGTTGGTTTGTCTACCATTTTTGTTTGCTTTTCTTTGTTGGTGACTCCTTTGTTCCACCATCAAGGTGATCAAAGTCGCATTTCACATTGTTAGCTTTTGTGCGCTTTGTAAATCATTATATTGCTTCTACTTGATAAGTGACTTAATTAAAGCCCACAAATCCCAATTAGTTTCCGAAGTTAGGTTGCTTCAAAAGGGCTTTATCTGACATGATTTGTGATAGATGACCATCAATGAGCTATCATTGTCCATTTGTCCCCAAAATTCATATACATGATGTACAGGGTATGTAGATGGCTATCATGGCTTCAGGTTTGAAACGATTCCATCTTTGGCTAGCTAGGGGTTATACTGTGTGTTCTTTTTTTTTCGAACCCTTAGCTTGAATTCTCTATTCATAGCATCTCAATAAAGTTTGGCTTGATTTGGGCTTGTATTTGGCTTACCAAGCTAACTTTTTGGATTTCAGTTTCAAGAATGATTGATGGCATCTCTTGCACCTTATGGCTACCAAACACATGTAGAACCATTGGTAAAGACCAAACTTTGGCTTGATCCCTGATTGCTTTGTAGATCTTTATCATGATAAAATGATTGAACTATCATTGCCACCCTTTTTATTCTTGTCAATATTGTTAGTCCCTTTTGTTTGTTAGGCTTCGTTAAGTCACATACAAGATAGAAGATTTATAGTATAAAGATCTACTTCTTGTATATGGCCTTGTAGTTGCATGAAGTGTCTGATGCCAACTTTATACTTGACGGTTGCTTTCGTTTAGTCGCATCTCCAACTTCCTTTGTCCTTGTAGTGTGTCCCGGATTTTTATGACCATTCTCAATCATTTTTGACCTCAGGTTGTAGTCGAAGGTTGATCAACATTCTTTCTGACCTCTGACTTCTAGCCTTGTGCATATGGCTTTTGAGACATGCTTCGTGAAGTGTTGTCATAATAATCATTATCTAATTCTCCTAAATGATTTTCTCATATTAAACTGATCATTTAATGTGGGGAGGTACCATGGGAGAAAAAGCTAGAATATTGGTTAAGCTAGCAGACCGGCCACAGTAGGGATCCAAAGGAGGGAAAATAAGGATCAAAAGGGGGGGCCATCTGCAAAAGAGCCATGTGCAACAATGGGCTAAAAAGACCCTAAGGTTCAACCCATTAAGACTTCCAAAATGCTAAGGTTCCAAAATTCAAAGGTTGTGTCCAAAGGTCAAGCCTAGGGAAAATTGGATGCTTAGTGTGTGTACAAAAGTCTTCTTCAAAGCCTACAAAGGAGGGGGCGAGCCCATTTAGTAGGGGATGCGAGAGAAAGCCACACACACACACACACACACAGGCTCCCTTTACACAAAGGGAATTAGGGACACATGTCAGCTCCCTAGTCCAGATGCCCACAAGGTGTGCCCAATTCCTATTGGAAGACCCTTGAAGTGGACCAATGAGAATTAAGCTAGAATAAATCTAATTTAATTAATTTAAAAACATTTAATAAAAGAAACCAATGAGAATTAAGTCTCCTAGAAGACTATTGGGCAGTCTCCCAAGGGGTCCAATGAGCATTCAGGAGCCCAATGGCTTGCCTGATTCCTATTGGCCAGGAGGCAAAGGGGTCCAATGAGAGTTTAGTTTAATTATTTCATTACCTAAAGCTCTCAAAAAAGGGGAAAGGGGGACACATGTCAGAAGGCTATCACTTATGCTGCTTAACACCCATTGGCTTGACTTGGGGAGGTCCAATGAGGCAAAAGCCAGACCAATTTAGCAGGAAGGGCTCGCCCAAGAGAGAGAGGGGGCTGATTTTTGCTTGGCATTGACACACACACACACACTCACACTTGACCATGTGTGAAGAAAGAATACTCTATCTCCTCCCAAGCTTTAATGGAGAGCTCATCACCTACTCCAAGCTTGTGAGATAGAAGCCTACATCAACACTCTCTTGGCATATAGATGCAAATCCAACCAAGAGCCAAGCTTCGATGCATGCTCATCTTCTCTACCAAGCTAATTACTAAGCTAAGCTATGCTAATATGAGTGATTATGTGAGGAGATGTACATCTTTCTCGTAAGATACTCCTTCTTCCTCTCAATCTACTCTCATACCCTGTTAGCTCTCACCATCTTCGAAGGTGTGTGAGGTCTTGGGTCTGAGAACGGGGATAATTCAAGTTGTGTTTGATTAAGTGTTTTGCTTAGTGCATGAAGCTTCCATCATCATTGCACTAGCTAGTCTTGAAGGAGCACAAAGAATTGTATTGTACAATGTCTCTCTTGATGGGAGAAACCATAATACAAAGCCTTTTGGAGGGGGGACCGGCTCCATGCAAATATTGTCCTCAACTATTGTCAATAGCTTAATTTCTCTCTCTTTTGAAAGTATTGTCGATGCTATCTAACTAGGTGTTATGCTTTTTGTTGCTCTGTCCACCCAAGCACTCTTGTAATTCTCATTAGGAATCTATTCTAATGAAATGCCCACTATCTTCATGCTAATTTCCGCTACACATAAGTTATTAGGCCATTAAATGTTACATTAGTATCAGAGCTCAAGGTTTCTCTTTTCTTGCTCAAGAAGGGAGGTCCTCAAGCTAGCTACAAATGGTTTGTATTATTAATTACCTGTGAGTAAGTAGAATAGGGATTTTTCAGCCTTGCAGTGCGCCTGCCTTTGTGCAGTTAACGGGGCATCACCGTCGAGACCTATGGTCTTAATAGTGGAGTCCTATGGGGCTTGCCTACGGCTTAACCACTATTGAGCTATTAGAAGCTTGACAAGAGCCGGTGCTGTTTTGGTGTCGAAAGCCCCTCTCTTCTATTCCTTGCAATTAATGGTATTCGAGCCGCGGGTACAATAGCTTGAGTGCTTTTTCTAAAGGGGTAAAGAGGAGTAGCAACTAGGGCTTGAAGTGCCAAAGTACACCTAAAAAGTTTACACCTAAAAGTTATTAGAATGGCTGACAATAGTAAAGAGAGTGAAATTAATGTTGATAAATTTGATTTTGCTCATGAGCAAGCTACTAATGATGCTTCAATGCTTGTTAACTATCTTGTTACTAGGCTTCAACAAGCCATGGGCAATCCATCTCTCCAAAGTGAAGTGCAACGGCAGCCTTGTGCTCATGGGATTTTCCAAGCTCATCACCATGACTAGAGAACACCTAGGAAGCCTCCTTGTGAGACTACCAAAAGAGGTCTCTCTCCGATTCGGGAAGAAGAAGAGAATCCATACGAAGGGCTCAAGAATTTACTTCTTGATGATGCATCTCCTTCCCAAAGGAGAACTCAAGAGCCTCCACCGAAGGAATCAGAAAGAAGTGAGTCTCCCGCCACCTTGGCGGAGATGGCTCCACGAAGACGGGGGGCTAAACGCTCTCCATCACCACCAAAGCGGAGAAGACCATTATATTCTTCTCCCCACCACAATTCAAAGAGGGATGATAAAAATCAAGAGAAGAAAAAGGCGAGAAAGAGGACACCCTCTTCTCCATCTTCTTCATCCTCTTCCTCTTATGAAAGCTATGGTGAAGACGACAAAGATCAAGACAAGAAAAAGGCGAGAAAGAGGTCACCCTCTTCTCCACCTACTTCAAATTCTTCACCTTCTGAAGAAAGTGATGGTGAAACTTTTGAACCATCAAAAAGAAGAGGCCATAGGAAATCCTATGCCGCATGGAAGAGGTTGTCCAAGCTGAAGAAATTCAAAGAGGGAGGGAAGAGCATCTCTTTCCTTACCTATGAGGGTACCTTTGGTGCCACGGACAAAGTCTTGGCCTTTATCCAGCAATTCGATGCGGCGTTTGGAGATGAGGGATTCACGAAATCCTCTAACCTACGCCATGTAGCTATGCACTTTCAAAAGTCCGTCAGACAATGGTGGTCTAGCCTACGAGCCAATGGTGAAGCTCCACGAACATGGAAAGCTTTAAGAGCTTCCATTATGAAGCAGTTTTTGGCCACCGATGCCAAAGGCAAAGTACTCACCGAATGGCGAAGCTTAAAGCTCTCTCCCAATGAATCTATCCACAAATATGTAGACAAGTTTTGGGACCTACAACTCAAAGCCACTGTCTTCAAAAAGTTGGATTTTGGAGAGAAAAAGCAACAATTTTGTGCGGGCTTAACCGAAGAAATGGCGGAGTATGTCAACTCCCAAAGGCCACGCACCATATCAGCGGTAATACACCATACTATGGTGGCCTCTCGAATCAATTTCCAAACGGGGGTTAAAAGAAATAATAAACCCCCGGAAAACAAGGGTTCCAATGAGCCTAAGGGGAAGGACAATGTCCAAAAGTCTCCTAAGGGAAACTCCAACAAAGCTAAAGAGAAGGGAGTTTACAAAGGTAAGAATAAAGTCTCTCCTGAAGAGCTTGAGCGTTATCATAAAGATAACCAGTGTTTCAAGTGCGGCGAACAAGGGCATGCGTACCGCGCTTGTCCCCAAAAGAACAACCGCCAAGATGCTCCTAGAGATTCCTTGGTTGAAATCCAAGAGGAGGAGACTCACCAAACTCACCACAAAGGATCTTCTCTATGCCATGCTTGGGGAAAGGTAAGAGAGCATGATGCTTTTATTCTCTTTGACCCTGGTTCTACTCACAATTTTATATCTATAGAGTTGGCCACTAAGCTAGGAATAGAATCCTACGAGATGGGAGATGTCCTACCCGCAGACAGTGCCTTCAAGGGGCAAGAAGCTTCAGTCACTCCCTTAATCGGGAAATTGAGGCTTCATGTCCAAGGCTATGTGGACAAAGAGGACTTCTTTATCTCTCCTCTCAAGCATGAGGATGTAATCATAGGGGCACCATGGTTTGACTGCCTGGTTGCCGATGTTAAATTTCTTGAAAGGAGAATCTCCTTTAAGTTCAGGGAAAAAGACATGTATATAGATGCTAAGGAAATGGGTAACACCATCCCCATTGTACATACACCAGCTTTCAACAAGTCATTAAAGAGCTCTATTTCTGTGTACATGATTTTTGTTAAAGACTCTCAAAATGAACCTAATGCTTTAGCAAAAGAAAATAAAATCACTCGAAAGGAATTAGAGTTATCCAATTTTCTCAAGGGGTTTCAAGATGTTTTTATTGACGACATCCCTTGTGAGCTACCTCCTAAACGAGGTAATGATGACCATGCAATTGAACTTCTTCCAGGAAGTTCACCACCTAATAAACCTCCTCATAGAGTTTCTCAAGCTCAACAAGAGGAGATTATGCGGCAAGTGCATGAGTTAGTTGAGAAGGGTATGGTTAGGCCAAGCTCATCTCCATTTTTCTCACCTGTGCTATTAGTGCAAAAGAAAGACGGCACATATCGTAAGTGTGTCGACTATAGAGCACTAAATAGGATCACTATCAAGAATAGGTTTCCCGTTCCACGGGTAAAAGACCTATTTGATAAGCTACAAGGATCGACCTACTTTAGTAGGATTGACCTAAAAAGTGGCTATCATCAAATAAGGATAGTTGATCAAGACATTGTAAAGAACACATTTCGTACTACATTTGGTCTTTACGAATACATTGTCATGCCTTTTGGCTTGACCAATGCACCAGCCACATTCAACCGCTTGATGGAGAAGCTGTTCAGGCCTCATCGAACCTTCACTGGAGTGTTCTTTGATGATATTATCATCTACTCTAATTCATTGGAGGAAAACAAGGAAAACCTCCAGGTAATATTTCAAGTTTTAAGAGAGAATAAACTTTATGTTAATCGAAAGAAAAGTGAATTTTTCTTGCAAGAGATTCAGTATTTAGGTCACATTATCTCTCAAGATGGCATCCAAATGGATCCATCCAAGTTAGAGGTAATAAAAGGATGGCCTAAACCAAGGAATCTTCATGAACTAAGAAGCTTCATAGGTATGTGTGCATACTATAGACGCTTCATAGAAAAGTTCTCACAAATTGCGGGACCATTACATGACCTAACAAAGAAAAGCGTTAGGTATACATGGTCTGCTAAGGAGAACAATGCTTTCGAAAAGCTTAAAGAAAAGCTTCTCTCAACCTGTGCTTACACTACCGGAACTCTCAAAACCATTTGAGGTCCAATGCGATGCTTGTGGTGATTGCCTTGGATCTGTTTTGCTCCAAGAAGGGCACACCATAGGCTATGAGAGTCGAAGGCTCGACCCTGTTGAGCAAGCTCTAGGCATATACGAAAAGGAACTCCTTGCAGTTCTACATGCCTTAGACTCATGGAAGCACTATTTATTGGGGACTCCTTTCATTCTGCGAACGGATCACCAAAGTCTTAAGTACTTCATGACGCAGACCAAGTTCTCCGACAAACAAATGAGGTGGGCAAATTTCCTTTCGCAATTTCATTTTCATATTGCTCACATTGCTGGCAAGCATAATCAAGTAGCCGATGCACTCTCAAGACGACCGAGAGTGAATGCGGTTTCCATAGCAACTCACAATGATCTATCTTCAATGATAGATGAGTATGCTATTGATCCCGATTATAGAGATGTGATTTCAGCCCTTGCATTAGGGAAGAAAGAAGAACCATTTACTTTACAAGATGGTTATCTTCTCTATGGCAATAGACTATGCGCTACTAACTCCCTGCATGCGAAAGTAATGTATGAATCTCATGCTCCCCCGTATGCGGGGCATAGAGGGATTCAGTCTACCTTAAAGGGAATTGAAACATATTTCTATTGGCCTACCATGAAAGTGAACATACAAGAGTATGTTTCCAAATGTGTGGTATGTCAAAAAACAAAATTTGATAGAGGGAAGCAACTTGGATTGCTTCAACCCTTGCCAATCCCTAATTCACCATGGGAGAGCATATCCATTGATTTTATCTTTGGATTGCCTAAGTCTATCCATGGGAATACGGGAATATGGACGATAGTAGACAGGTTCAGTAAACAAGCTCATTTTATACCTGTCAAAAAGACTATCAAAGCCCATCAAATGGCAACCCTCTTCATTTCACAAATTTTCAAATACCATGGCTTGCCAATGTCCATAGTGTCGGATAGAGATCCTAGAATGACCAGTAATTTCTGGAAGGGTCTCTTTGAGAATTTAGGGACAAGGCTAAATTTCTCTTCGGCCTATCATCCACAAACGGATGGCCAAAGTGAAATAGCTAACCTAACCATTCTCGATCTACTAAAATCCTATGTAACGGAAGTAGATCAAAGATCCCAATGGGAGAAGTACTTACCCTTAGTGGAGTATGCTTACAATAACACTGTACATACTTCCACGGGAAAAGCACCTTTCGAGGTAATGGAGGGAAGATCAAAAAGTCCCTTGCTACTTAAGGTACATGGGAAGATCTTCGCTGTAGATGAGTATAGCCGAGACCTACAAGAATCTTTCCAAAAGATTAAGGATGCTATCTCTATCTCACAGCAAAGGCAAAAGGCTGCTGCTGACAAGCACAGAAGAGGCCAAGCCTTTAAAGAAAACGATTGCGTCTTGTTAAAGTTTCCCAAGGCTCGATTAAGGAACACGACGGGCAAGAATCCTACGGGCCACCAAAAGTACTATGCTAAACTAGCAAAAAGGTACTATGGTCCCTTCCAGATTCTTAGGCCAATCAATGACATGGCCTATCAACTTAAGTTGCCAAATCATTGGCTCATACACAATGCTTTTCATGTGGGCCTATTAAAGCCTTACAAAGGAGAGCCACCTCAAGAACCAACTATTGAAGACCCACCGGAGATGGAGGACCAAGAGGAGGTGCTGCAGCCCGAGTCCATTCTCCGACATGAAGACAAGGTATTAAGAGGCGGTAAGACTATCTGACGATATCTTATTAAGTTTAAGAATTATCCTTTTGAAGATGCTAGATGGATGCAAGGCATACAATTAAAGGATAACCTAAACCTTGTCAATGCTTACAATGCTTCCCAAGAGTAAGCAAATGTACAAAATGTTAAAAATGAACAATGTTTTTGTCTTATAAGACTCTCTTTTTCTTTATTTGTGCACAAAAATAAAGTAGTATGCATGCTTAGATCAAGTTTGTGGAGACGACGTCTCTCAAACACCAAGTAGAGCTTGTCACTCTACTATGGAAGACTGATAGGACTGATGTGCAGACATGCTTGCGGCAGCCTCAGGCTCTCAAGCGCCAAATGGACTAGTCATCCATTATGGAATGATGTCGTAGGGTAACATAGGGATCCTATACCCGCTAATAAAAGGACTCATGAATATCCTTTATCTTCTCTACACCATAGTCGAGGACGACTATGATTTCAAGAGAGAGGTAATGTCATAATAATCAATATCTAATTCTCCTAAATGATTTTCTCATATTAAACTGATCATTTAATGTGGGAAGGTACCATGGGAGAAAAAGCTAGAATATTGGTTAAGCTAGCAGACCGGCCACATTAGGGATCCAAAGGAGGGAAAATAGGGATCAAAAGGGGGGGCCATCTGCAAAAGAGCCATGTGCAACAATGGGCTAAAAAGACCCTAAGGTTCAACCCATTAAGACTTCCAAAATGCTAAGGTTCCAAAATTCAAAGGTTGTGTCCAAAGGTCAACCCTAGGGAAAATTGGATGCTTAGTGTGTGTACAAAAGTCTTCTTCAAAGCCTACAAAGGAGGGGGCGAGCCCATTTAGTAGGGGATGCGAGAGAAAGCCACACACACACACACACACACACACAGGCTCCCTTTACACAAAGGGAATTAGGGACACATGTCAGCTCCCTAGTCCAGATGCCCACAAGGTGTGCCCAATTCCTATTGGAAGACCCTTGAAGTGGACCAATGAGAATTAAGCTAGAGTAAATCTAGTTTAATTAATTTAAAAACATTTAATAAAAGAAACCAATGAGAATTAAGTCTCCTAGAAGACTATTGGGCAGTCTCCCAAGGGGTCCAATGAGCATTCATTGGCCAGGAGGCAAAGGGGTCCAATGAGAGTTTAGTTTAATGATTTAATTACCTAAATCTCTCACAAAAGGGGAAAAGGGAACACATGTCAGAAGGCTATCACTTATGTTGCTTAACACCCATTGGCTTGACTTGGGGAGGTCCAATGAGGCAAAAGCCAGACCAATTTAGCAGGAAGGGCTCGCCCAAGAGAGAGAGGGGGCTGATTTTTGCTTGGCATTGACACACACACACACACTCACACTTGACCATGTGTGAAGAAAGAATACTCTATCTCCTCCCAAGATTTAATGGAGAGCTCATCACCTACTCCAAGCTTGTGAGATAGAAGCCTACATCAACACTCTCTTGGCATATAGATGCAAATCCAACCAAGATCCAAGCTTCGATGCATGCTCATCTTCTCTACCAAGATAATTACTAAGCTAATCTATGCTAATATGAGTGATTATGTGAGGAGATGTACATCTTTCTCGTAAGATACTCCTTCCTCCTCTCAATCTACTCTCATACCCTGCTAGCTCTCACCATCTTCGAAGGTGTGTGAGGTCTTGGGTCTGAGAACGGGGATAATTCAAGTTGTGTTTGATTAAGTGTTTTGCTCAGTGCATGAAGCTTCCATCATCATTGCACTAGCTAGTCTTGAAGGAACACAAGGAATTGTATTGTACAATGTCTCTCTTGATGGGAGAAACCATAATACAAAGCCTTTTGGAGGGGGGACCGGCTCCATGCAAATCCGGTCGTCAACTGTTGTCGATAGCTTAATTTCTCTCTCTTTTGAAAGTATTGTCGATGCTATCTAACTAGGTGTTATGATTTTTGTTGCTCTCTCCACCCAAGCACTCTTGTAATTCTCATTAGGAATCTATTCTAATGAAATGCCCACTATGTTCATGCTAATTTCCGCTACACATAAGTTATTAGGCCATTAAATGTTACAAGTGTCATCATTTTCTTGGACTTTCTTAGCTTTGTACTGCTCAACATCTCTTCAGTCTTTTCTTCATCTGGATTATGGTTGTTGTTGTTTGTTTTGTTTTTGGTAAAAATCTCAAAAAACAACTAAATAAAACGAAAAATTGGCTCAACCAAAAAAGAAAAATCATTCTATTAGAATTTGAAATGCTATGTACACTATACAATGTCCTTAGGGACTAATCTATGGCTTTTGTCCCCGTACTCATCTTGTAACTCTACTATGAGGGCATATACTCTGAATTTTGTCAAGAAATCATCACAATCTAATGCAAAAATTCAATATAACTCACAAAACATTTCCCTCTAATAGTCATATTATTAAATCTGCATTTAGAATGCCTCCCCCCATCCTATTTGGAGTCCTCCTTGACGACATGGTATTGCCAAGGGTACGTGTTTTGCTTGGGCAATCAAAAAATGTGCCTATGCAGGCCTTGTAATGTAGCACTCTTATGCATACACAGTCAATGCATGGAAAAGATTTATGTTGTGCAAGATGTGGGTATAAGAAATTTGGTTATTGGCATTTGCTGGCGAAGCTTCCTATTCTAAGCAATATGATGGCCTTTGAAGCTCATGTGTGGTTCGCTCGAGTGAAGGTTGTAGAGCTTTTTGGAAGGCTTACTTATCTGTTCGATGATTCCTTGGAATCCAGTTTAACCTTGTGGTTGGTTTTTGTTTTTGGCATTGTTCCTCAACAGTGGGTTCTCTCTAACTGTACTGTAATCGTAGGAGGAATTGAAAGAATTCAAGCGCTGGTGCAATAACATCAGTGTTATTGGTTTCCTTTGGGCCCCACTTCTTTGTGATGACTGGTTGTTTCATTGATGATGCTTGTTTGGGAACCCATACTTCTCCCTGGTTCATTTGCGTTTAAAGAGACTTCTTTGGGATCCATCTTGTCTTTGTGTGAGTTTACAGTGGTCTTTGCTTCATTCCTTGTACTCTTGGTTGGCAACGAGATTCAGACTTTGGGAGTTGATCATTTAACCATTTTGGAATCCAAATGAACTCTTGACCTCTTTGTGCTTGAGTCAACTTCCTTGAAACCCAAATCTGATTTGCGGAAGCTTCGGACTTTGTGCTTTTTTTAGATGCTCTTGCAGGCTTTGATTGTTTTTCTGTTGGCATTGGATCTTGTGATTTTTCATCAGAGATCTTTGCCTTCTCGATCCATACTTGTTTTTGGCCAATCTGGCTCTTTGGTATCCAGATTTGTTGAACTTTTTGGTTTTGACTTATTGTTCTTTTCTTTTGGCCTTATATGGTTTTTGCAAAAGCTACTAGTGATGGTGATGACCTAAGTTGTTGGTAGGGAATGTCATAAGAGTCATCACTATCGCTGCTATCCTCAACAAGGTTGCATTCTAGCATTTTCCCTTTGTGGTTTGACTGGTTATGGAAAGTTACTATTTGCTTGCTCTTGGGTTGTTGTTTTTGGGATGACTTTTGTATCCACTTGATTAGACCGTTGGTAGCTCGTTGACATGGCCGTGCTCTTCTTGATTGAGTCTTTTCTTCATGTATAGGAGACACGTATGAGGATGCTTGTATTTCCACCGAGGATTTTGGAATCCATTTTTGATGCACTTTATTCTTGTAGTGGTGAAATTGGTTCTTGGGTTTCTGATATGGACATAAAAAAACCTTGCATTTGTTAAAGTGTTGTTCATGTCACCTGCTATCTCATCCGGATTTCCATTGTTTGCATCTTCTTGAAGCTTCAAGTATTCTATAGAGCCGTAGAACTCGTCTTCTTCTTCCGCTTCATTTTCCTGGATTACACTCACTGCAAAGTAAGGAACAACATCATAGCCATCTTCATAACAAAACTTTGTTGTTGGACTTTCTTGAATAGCGCACATATTAGTAGCCAAGATGTGTTCCCATTCAAGTGGCTCTATTTCTTCCTCATGAAGAAAGGGTCTTGGGATGTAATCCGTATCTTCAATTACCCTTTCTAAGATTCCTTCCTCTTGCTTTAAGCTTCCGCATTGCGAAGCTCCACACATCCACAATTCTTTAGGCTTTCCCAACCATGCTGGAAGTTCTGATCTTGCTACAATAGCGGAATCAAACTCCTGCATAGGTGTTCTCGTCACATCCCTGAAACTATGGTCCTTCAGATTTATCCTTGTTTCTCAAGTAGATATAGTCATAACCCCAATCTTGGACCATTTTCACTTGTCTCATGAATGGTATTCCTAGAATGATATCATAGTTTTTCTTCTTGCCAAAGTCAACAATAGCAAATGTTTGCTCATATTCAATGCCACAAGAATTAACAAATATTCTTTCTAGCAGTCCTATGAGCCTTTCTTTATGTCCATCTGCAAGCTGCAGTTTCATCCTTGTAGCCCTCACTATACCGGTTTGCCAT
Organism: Adiantum capillus-veneris; assembly: GCF_014529385.1. Classification (NCBI taxonomy): domain Eukaryota; kingdom Viridiplantae; phylum Streptophyta; class Polypodiopsida; order Polypodiales; family Pteridaceae; genus Adiantum; species Adiantum capillus-veneris. Next base: position 72,922,317 of record NC_140951.1, on the reverse strand, counting down.
GGTTTTCACACCTTGAAATTCCACGGGAAGAGTGGTGTTCCCATTTTCTTCCTCCTAATAGTATTCACCTACCTTGTTTAGTGGCACTAGGCAAGTGTTTAGCTGAGGACTTTCAAGCTCTTTGATCCCTTCCCCGATCTGAGTCATTGTTTTTTTAACATCAAATGTTTCTAAGGATTTTTCCATAGTAGCCCACATGTTTGGTCCTATTCTAAGAAACTCGGCTAACATCATCGTACATTTGACTGATGTCAACAAAATGTCTATCAGTACTTTCAAATCAATGACCTCGTTGGGAGACAGTCTCTGTGATGTGACTGCAACAACCTTTGACTTGGTCTCGTGCTCTCCCATATAGGATGGTAGTGTTCTTAGCAAATGGGGTTGACTGTTCATAGACTGTACAGATCCTTTGTCTCCCCAATACAATTCCATTTCTAGATTCATTTGAGATCTAACCTCAATTCCTTTATTGGTGGAAGAGACACTTCTCTTCCACTTCATTGGCCTCTCTGACTTGTTTCCACAATTTGTCAAGACCATCTATCTCTTTACAGTTGTCAGGTATAGTCATGTGAAATCCCTCGGAAGAGTTATTCATGGTATTCAGCACTATCCTTGGCTCTAATGTGGGGTCCTTGAGCTTTTGTCCATGCTTGTGACTGAAATCTGGCTCTTTTTGTTCCTGGCTTGGTGGGATTACTAGTGTAGGTGGGACATGGATCACACCCTCAGGTTTTCCAACTTGTGGTTCTAGTAAAGCTTGGGCTTTTTGAATCATTTTCTTGCACATTTCAAGCATGTCCTTTTCTAGTTCCACATATGGATATGTCATCTATCTTTATTCTTGGGTTTGGTTGTTTTCTAGCCCTCTTTCATTGGCTTTTAGGAGATCGTCTAAATGCTCATTAACCTTCTTGACCAACATTGATCTTATTGAGCTAGCACTTCTTGGTTTCTCATCCGTGGATGGTTCTTCTCGAGGTTGAGATACCATGTATACTTAAAGTTCTTTTTGTTAAGTCATATAATGGTCTTGCTATTTGCGAGAATTTTTTAATGAAGCGTCTATAGTATGCACACATATCAATAAAGATTTGTAGCTCATGTAGATTCCTTTGATTAGGCCATCCTTTTATTACCTTTTATGAAGCGTCTATAGTATGCACACATATCAATAAATCTTTGTAGCTCATGTAGACTCCTTTGATTAGGCCATCCTTTTATTACCTCTAACTGTGTTGGATCCATACGAATACCATTTTGAGAGATAATGTGACATAAGTATACCATTTTGAGAGATAATGTGACATAAGTATTGAATCTCTGGAAGGAAAAATTCACTCTTCTTTTGATTAATGAAAAGTTTATTATCCCTCAAATCTTGAAAGATTACATGAAGGTGTTTCTTATGCTCATCGAGAGAATTGGAGTAGATGATGATATCATCAAAGAATACTCCAATGAACATGCGGTAGGGCCTAAAAAATTTCTCCATTAAGTGGTTGAATGTGGCTGGAGCATTTGTCAAGCAAAAACGCATGATAAGATATTCATAAAGACCAAATGTTGTACAAAAAGTGGTCTTTACAATATCTTAATTGTCTATCCTTATTTGATAGTAGCCACTTTTAAGGTCAATCCTACTGAAGTAGGTAGAGCCTTGTAGCTTATCAAACAAATCTTCTATCAACGACACGAGAAATCTACTTTTGATAGTGTTCCTATTTAGTGCTCTATAGTCAACACACATATGGTACGTGTCGTCTTTCTTTTTCACTAAAAGGATTGATGAACAAAAGGGAGAGGAGCTAGGCCTCACCATACCCTTATCCAATAGTTCATGTACTTGCCTCATAATCTCCTCTTGTTGAAATTGGGAAACTCAATAAGGGCACTTATTAGGCGGTGAGTGTTCGGATTCATGCCAACTAGCCAGACATCCCACTTACTACTAACCCATCTACTAACTTAACCATTATACAATTATTCTTTAATACAACAGAATAAGTAGTTGCAATAGAATAACGTTGTTGTGCACTCCATCCAAAGCAGGTCGCTCTCTCTCTCTCTCTACTCTCGCACTTACACTCGCACACGCTTTCCGCGGCACCTTCAACTGGCATCAAAGCAGGGTTTGTGCTTGCCGTTTTTCGCGTTCGCACGTGCATGCACTTTCAAAAGCGCAAACAGGTTTTCGATTTCGGCATTGGCAAATTCAACGTTTCGAGAGCTTTTCCATCAGGACCTGTCTTGGGGTTTTACCCCCCTTTCGAAGCTGTTGTGCAGTCGAAAACTTCATTCGAGCTACGCTTCAAGAGTTGTATTTTTCAACTCCACTTTTGCTAGAGGTGCAGGCACAGGTACATGACACAGGTTCAGGTTGTTTAGAGACTATTTTTGGGATGATATATAGTCGTTTTATGGCTATTATGTGTTATTGAGATGGTGTTTATGGGCTGATTAGGAGCACTTTTTGGCATCGACATTGTCTCGGGTTTTTCAGGTATCCATCTCCTCACAGGTTCTTGCATACATACAAGACATCCAGGTTTCTTACAGGTTGCAGTGTTTTGCATCAGCACATATTTTAGTGGGAGTACTTGATGCGCATATGCATTGTTTTGGCACTTTTGATAGTGCTTGAGCTCTTTTGAGAGCGGTTTTACTCCCCGTAGGGATTTGTTTATTGCTTGCACATTTTGTTTGGCGCCTATTTGAGCACGTATAGTGCACCTTGCAATATTGTTGACAGTGGATGTACGTTGAGTTGCGGGAACTTCCATATCTACCTTTTGTGGAGCCAATTTGGCTTGTTTCTAGCAGACTGATCGTTTTTGAGACTCGGTTCGGAGGCCCTTTCTGAAACTGGGTTGGTTTCTTGTCTGCATAACCTTTTGTGAGGGTCGATAGCGTGAGGTTTTCTTGAGCTGGGGGATTCTCAAATGTTGAGATCCTTTTGGTGATACAGGTTATTGGAGTACCCCTTTTTCGTGGCCTCGCCATAGCATATGTATAGAGAGGGCTAGGTGCATTTGACGCCGTGTTGGTAGTCTTGGGTCAGCTTTTGACTTTTTATGCACAGTTAGTGGTTGATGCGCCTGTCTTATGCTTTGAGAGCATTACTTTTGATGCGTTACTGATCTCTTGTGACAGTTTTGGAATGAGATTCTGTCAGTTTTTCTGGGGAAAAGTTTGCCGAATTTTTCCCAGAATTACCATCTTTTATCGCCATATTATCTTTAGTTTGCAGCCATGTCATTTAGTGATGAAAAGGATATTTACAATATTCGGAAATTTAATGGAACGAATATTGCTAATTGGAAAGAGTAGATTCAAGATGTTCTTGTACAAAAAGGCCAGTTAGATCCTATCATGGAGCGCCTAGAGGACGAGTATACAGATGTTGAGTGGGAGAGACTTGATGCTAAGGCCAAATCTACCCTCCATTTGCATTTGGCCGAATCTGTGTACTTTACTATAGTTGGAGAAATGACTACTAGAGATGTATGGGATAAGTTGTGTTCCAGTTATGAGAACAAAAGTTCCACTAATATGGTTTTCTTGATGAAAACGCGGTATGACCTTCGTATGAAGGAAGAGGGCACTATTTCTACTCACATTAATGAGTTCAATATCACTTTCACTCAGTTGACCACTCAGGGTTTGGTCTTCGATGAGGAAATCAAATGTATCTTATTGCTATGCAGTTTACCCTCGTCTTGGGATACGTTCTATACTGTGATTAGCAACTCAGCACCTGGTACTGGTATAGTGTACAATGAATTCCTTGGGAGTCTGTTTACCAAGGAGATTCGTAGGAAATCTCTCGAAGGCAAGAAGGACGGTGATGCGTATGTTGCTAGTGATAGACAGAGGGGTCGCACTCAAAGTCGTGCCAAAAGCAAGGAACCAAAGGGCTCACGCAGTAAGTCTCGGGGTTCTATACGTAATGTCGAGTGCTATCACTGCCATAAAAATGGGGCATGTGGAAAAGGATTGCAGGAAATGGCAGCAAAGAAAGAAGGATAAACAATCCGGTGACACTTCTAAGTCTGATGATTCAAACAAGGGCAAAGCAAAGTTAGAGGAGATCAATGTGCTAGAGTCTTCAAATGATCCTATTGTAGAGACTCTTCCAGCGGTTGTTATGCCACTCACCTCTGACGTATTGGTCTTCACAGCGGATCTACCTGTCGAGGCTCTTGTTGCAAAAGATGCGCAGTATGCACATAATTGGATAGTAGATTCTGGTGCGAGTTTCCATGTGACACCACATAGTGGTTCTCTACTTATTCTCACTCTTGTGGCAAAGTGAGACTTGGTGATGCTTATGAACTAGAAATTGAGGGTGTCGGAAATGTCAAATTGCATCTAAGGAATGGCATGAATTTTACTTTATGTAATGTCAGACATGTGCCCAAGTTGACTAAAAGCTTGATTTCTGTTGGTCAGCTTGATGATTTGGGCTACAACACCATGTTTGGCAATGGTTCATGGATAGTGCGCAAAGGTAATCTTGTTGTACTTAGAGGTCAGAAGCATGGTACCTTGTATTCCATGCATGTGTCAAATGTTGGTCATGATTACATATCTATACGCGAGCTGCTGTCTACTAAGTTGTGGCATTGCCGGCTAGGTCATATTAGCCAAAAAGGAATGAGAAATCTGACTCGTTTTGGCTACTTACCTGTCTTGTCTTATGTTGACTTTCCTGTTTGTGAGCACTGTATCTATGGAAAATAGACTAGGTCCGTGCACTTACCATCGGGTCAAAAGCACGATGAACCGCATAGTGATGTTTGTGGTTCTATGTCAACCAAATCTCTAGGGGGGGCCAGCTATTTTGTGACATTCATAGATGACTCTACTCAAAAGGTGTAGGCATATCCTTTGAAACATAAGAATCAAGTTCTTCCTATGTTTCAGAAAGTCTTAGCACTCGTTGAGAATCAGTCTGGCAAGCAACTCAAGAGGTTGCAGACTGACAACTGTGGAGAGTATGTCTCTAAGGAGTTTGATAATTTTTGTGCTAAAAGGGGGATTAAAAGGCAGTTTACTGCACCATACACACCAGCCCAGAATGGAGTTGCTGAGTGCATGAATCATACAATTCAGGAAAGAGTCACAACCATTCTTTCTAATATCACACATGGCCTTTGGGCAGAAGCCGTCTTGACCACAGTGCACATTATAAATCGTTCTCATAGTACGCCATTGAATTATGAAATTCCAAAAGAGTTATGATCTAAACGTAAGCCCCACTATGACCATCTACGTGTTTTTGGTTGTGAAGCTTATGCTCACGTGCCTAAACAACTTCGACAGAAGTTAGAGCCAAAGTCACACAAATGTATTTTCATTGAATATGGTGCAAATGGAGAGATTGGATATCGTCTTTGGCACCTAGAATCTCATTGAGTCGTCCATAGTTCAGATGTGATCTTCAATGAGTCGAAGATGCATAAACAACCTATCAAGGAAATAGAGATTCGGAGAGTCAGTTTTGAGGATGTTGCCTCAAAGACAGTGAAGTCAACTCAGCGGGCTAGTGATGTACCTTCCACTAGCAATGATCTAGAGGGAGCGGATAGCAATGGTCAAGGAGTGAGACGGTCTACTAGAGTCTCTCGTCCATCTACTCATTTCAATCCAGTTCTTGATTACATCATGCTGACCGATTGCGGTGAGCTAAGATGCTACCAAGAAGCCATGAGGACGGATGATGTGGTGAAGTAGGAGCAGGCTATGGAATCTGAGTATAACTCGATTCTGGCTAATGACACTTGGGACTTGGTAGAACTGCCAAATGATACGAAAGCTTTACCTTGCAATGGGTTTGCAAGAAGAAATTTACCTCAGGTGATCCAATCCAAAATACAAGGCGAGACTTGTAGCCAAAGGGTTCAAACAACAAAAGGGAGTAGATTTTGATGAAATCTTCTCGCCTGTGGTCAAGATGACAACACTTAGAACCGTACTTGGTCTTGTAGTGATTGAGGACATGGAACTTGTCCAAATGGATGTGAAGACAACATTTCTTCATGGGGATCTCGATGAGGATGTTTACATGCAGCAGCCTAAAGGGTTTGTTCAAGAGAACGCATCTCGTGAGGAGCTAGTATGTAAGCTCAAAAAAGGCACTTTATGGCTTAAAGCAGGGTTCAAGGCAGTGGTATCATAAACTTGATGCATGTATGAGGTCTCAAGGATATAAAAGGAGCCAAGAGGATCACTGTTTGTACACAAGAAATCTAGATGATGGCTCGATGATCATTCTAGTTTTGTAGGTTGATGACATGCTTATAGATGGGAAATCCATTGCGAAAATTGCCAACTTGAAGAAAAAACTTAGCAATAATTTTGCAATGAAAGATTTGGGGGATGCTACACACTTTCTTGGCATGAGAATCAAAGAGATCGCAAACATTGTATTCTTGAGTTATCTCGGGAAACATACATTGAGAAAGTTTTGCAGAATTTCAATATGTAGGGGGGGGGGGGGGGGGGGGGGGGGGGGGGGGGGGGGGGGGGGGGGGAAGCATTGAGTACCCTAATGCAGGGATTCTTGAAACTTAGCAGGAAGATGCACTCAAATTTGATGCTGAGCGAGCTGAAATGGCTAAGGTACCACATTCTCTGGCACTGGGAAGTCTCATGTATGCTATGGTGGCCACAAGACCAGACATTGCTTTTGCAGTGGGAGTGGTGAGCCGATATATGGAAAATCCTAACAGCAAGCATTGGGAAGCAGTGGAGCACATTCTTAGGTACCTCAAAGGTATGGTTCGTAGGTGTTTACGCTTCGGGAATAGTGATGCATCCATCATAGGTTATGTGGATGCAGACTATGTGGGTTGTGTCGAAAATAGGAGATCAACATCTGGCTATGTCTTCATATTTGCTGGAGCAGCAGTATCTTGGAGGTCATGTCTTCAAGATTGTATGTCGTCTTTCACTACAAAAGCAGAGTACGTTACGTTGTCAGATGCAAGTAAATAGGCTGTATGGTTATCTCGCTTAGTCAGAAATTTTGGCATTGATGAGACTCCAGTGATATATTGTGATAGTCAGAGTGCTCTTGCATTGGCAAGGAATCCCGTGTTCCACTCCAAATCAAAACACATTGAAGTCAGGTATCATCTCGTGAGAGATTTCTTGGCCAAAAAGCTCATTGATTTGGTCAAGGTACACACTGACGACAACCCAACAGATGCTTTGACGAAAGGCTTAGCTTTGGAGCGGTTTACACATTGCAGTGAGTTGATGGGTATAGGTTGAAGCCACTAGATTGATTCACGGTTTTACATACCAGGTCACTTGGGCTGTGTTGGCCTTCAAGTGGGAGTTTGTTGGGATTCAGGCCAACTGGCCGGACATCCCACTTACTACTAACACATCTTATAACTTAACCATTATACAATTATTCTTTAATACAATAGAATAAGGACTTGCAATAGGATAACGTTGCTATGCGCTCCACCCAAAGTAGGTCTGTGTGTGTGTGTGTGTGTGTGTGTGTGTGCTCTCGCACTTGCACTTGCACACGCTTCCCGTGGCACCTTCAATGAGATCCCAGGTAGAAGCTCTATTCTATTTTCATCATCCCCTCGTTTTGGAGGCAACTCTCCAAGAATGTCATCGATAAAAACATCTTGAAATTAACTTAGGAAATTAGACAACTCTAATTCCTCTTGATTCCTACTATTTTCATTGGATAAAATATTAGGATCATTTTATGGATTCTTTTAAAAAAATCATATATGCAAAAATTAAACTTTTCATTGACTTATCAAAAGCAAGCGTATTTACAAGGGGTATAGTATGACCAACTCATTAGCATCTATGTACATGTTCTTTTCCCTGTACTTGAATAAATTCTCCTTTCAGGGAACTTCATATTGGCAGCCATGCGATTGAACCATGGTGCCCTTAGGATAACATCCTCATGTTGGAGAGGGGAGATGAAAAAGTCCTCTTTGCGGCTTTGGACATGAAGCCTCAATTTCCCAATGAAGGGCGTAACTCCGAATTCTTGTCCCTTGAAAGCTCCATCGGTCTAACAGTGTCTCCCATCTCATGAGCTTGTATGAAGTTGTGAGTAGAGCTACGGTCAAAAAGAATAAAGGCATCATGCTCCCTCACATTTCCCCAAGCATAGGAAAGGGATGATTCTTTGCAATGAGTATCCTCTTTTGGAGCTTCAACCATGGAAGCTGTAGAAGTATCATTGCGTGAATTTATTTTGGGGCAAGAATGATAGCTATGTCCCTGCTCCCCACACTTGAAAAATTTATGATCTTTGTGAAAAACCTCGAAGTCTTCAAGAGAGAATTTATTTTTACCTTTGTAAACTCATTTATCCTTGGTCTTCTTCTTCTTGTTGTTGTGTTTGTTGCTAGAATTGCCTTCGGTCTCTAGTTTCCATAGGCTTAAAATTCCTTTTAGCCCCTTGTTGGAAATTGATTTGTGAAGTGACCATAGTATGGTGAATCACTTCACTGATAGTCCCAAGCCTTTGAGAGTTGACATACTCGGCCATACCTTCAAATAGTCCCGTAAAAAATTGTTGCTTTTGTTTGGAAAATTCTATCTTTTGGTAGATTGTAGCTTTGAGATGTAAATTTCCCAAAACTTGTCCACATACTTCTGGATAGACACCTTGGGAGATAGCTTCAAACTTCGCCATTTGGTTAGTACTTTGCCTTTGGCATTGCTTACAAGAAACTACTTCATTATGGAAGCTTGTAGAGTTTTTTATGTCTTTGAAGATTCACCATTATCTCGTAGACTAGCCCACCATTGCTTGACAGACTTTTGGAAATGCATAGCTACATGGCATATCTTAGAGGACTCCGTGAAGCCCTCATCTCCAAAGGCCGCATCAAACTGTTGGATGAAGGCCAAAACTTTGTTCGTAGCACCAAAGGTGCCATCATGGGTAAGAAAAGAGATGATATTTCCTCCCTCCTTGAACTTCTTAAGCTTGTAGGATATTTTTCTGGCAGCATAGGATTTGCAATGTCCTCTCCTCTTGTACTCTATAGGAGAAAAACCACTGCTTTTATTGAAAGTGGAGGAAGATGATGAAGATGGAGAAGGGGGTGACCTCTTTCTCATCTTTTTCTTCTTTTGATTCCTCTCTTTCTTATCAGAATGATGAGGAGAAGGACTATATGACAATCTTTTTCTCTTAGGAGGAGTTGGGGATTGTCTTGACTGTCATTTTCATAGAGCCACATCCTTCAAAAAACTTGGAGATTCACTTCTTTCTCTTTCATATGATTCTTACTCTTCTCTCACCGGAGAGAGTCTTCTTTTGGAAGTCTCTACAAGAGGCTTCCTAGTCTCTTTCTCTCTCTCTTCTTGGGGAGTTTGGAGAATCCCATGGGTGCGAAGTTGTTGGGCAACTTCGGCTTGTAAAGCTGGGTTGCCCATGGATTGCTGCGACCTAGTAACAAGATAGTTCACAAACACGGGGACATCATCAGTAGCACCTTTATGTACAAAATCAAAGTCGTCAATATTCATCTACTCTCTTTATTATTGTCAACCATGCTAAATAAATTTATATATGTGCTACTTTGTGGTTTGGCAACCTCAAAACTTTAGCTGCTACTCTTCTTATCTTTTGAAAATTAGCTCTCAAGCATCCACACCCATGGTTTAGAGATTGTGGATTGCAAAGAGTAGTGGAGAGGGTCTGACAGTGCTTGGTTGATTATGGTTCCTATTGAGCTTGCTACTAGCTCAATAATGGTGAAGCCAAAGGCAAGCCTCAAAAGACTCCATTATTAAGTCTATATCTCCCAACATTGTACCTCAAACTTAGTTCATTCCAACTGGGATAAACAATCCTGGTCCCAGTTACCCTCTTGTAATGAGCAACTCCAACCTTTTCATGGACAACTTAAGGGCCTCTCTTCTTAAGAAAGAAAAGAAAAACCAATAGCTTTGATACCAATGTAATAGTATGGCTAATAACATGGATTGTAGAGCGGAATTGAACTAACAATAGTGAGATTTTCCTCAAGAGGATTCCTAATGAATATAAGGAGAGTACTTGATTGAAGGTAGCAAAATAAACATTATACCTAGTTATCTTGGCATGAACATTACTTGCAAAAGAGAGAGAGAATTAGAGAAATTGACAACAATTGAGGACCGGATTTACTTGGAGCATGTCCCCCCTCCAAAAGGCTTTTGTATTGTAGAGTCTTCCTTGAAGAGAGACTTGGTATAATACATGATTTGTGCTCCTTGAGATCTTGTTGATGCCATGAAGATGGTAAGCTTCATGCAACAATATTATGCTCGTAACTTGCAAAAACATTAACTTGTCCCCGAACTCAATCCCAAGACCTCAAACACCTTCAAAGGTGGAGAGAGCTAGTAGGGAGTGAGGAAGATGAAGAGAAGATGATGTATCCCTACAAGAAAGAAGTAGTCTCCTCACATATAATCGCTCTTAGAGCATAGCTTAGCATAGTGATAATGAAGATGGAGAGATTGATAAGCATTGCTTTAAGCATAACTCTAGGTTGGATTTGCATTCCATAGCCAAAAGGTGTTGGTGTAGGCTCTCCACTTCTCAATCTTGGAGAAGGAGACGACTTATGTGCACAACACACAATGGGGGAGTGTGTGTGTGACTTGTGGAGTATATGAGAGAGCGAGAGAGAATTGAATTTTTCTACTTTGCTCTTGCTACAAGCCTATTGTCTCATGCTTTGGGCTAGCCAATGAATGGATCTAGTCATAACAATCAAGGGGTGTAGTATTTGGACAAGTGTCCTCCTTTCCCCCTTTGAGAGAAAGATCTTAGTTTATATAATTGTAGTGTTTGGGCAAGTGTCCTCCTTTCCCCCTTTAAGGGAAATATATTAATTATTTAATTGTTGCATTTGGACAAGTGTCCTCATTTCCCACTTTAAGAGAAAAAATCTTAATTATTTTATTGAATCTAAATTCTCATTGGACCTTCCTTTAGGTCATCCAATAGGATTCATGCATATTATGAGGGCAATATTGCTAGGGGCGTGACATGTTGCCTTAATGCCTTTTGATTCTTGCGCTTGTCTTGAGTGTGTGTGTGTGTGTGTGTGTGTGTGTGTTCTCTCTCATGCGGCTACCTTTAGGGCTCATCTTTGACTTAAACATCTCAAGCACCTTAGTCATTAAGCACAACAAGCACCTCAAGCACATGCCTAGCTTGCCTAAGGTCTAAAGTACCTAAAGGTCCTAGGTCTAAGTACTTTTAACACTAAACTTTGGAGGTATTCAATGAAGATAACCCTAAGGTCTTTAAGCTCTATTATCTGCTCATTGCTCTTTGAGAGACCATCTCCTTCTCAGGCCCTCAATGAGATGTATCTTTCTCTCCCTTTGGTCCCGTGCTGAGATAAGTCTAAAAGCACATATCTATATTCTAACTCTTGTTCCCATTCACTTTTCCACATTAAATGATCAGCAAAGTAGGAATGAAGTCATACCCATTCAAATGGTTTCACTTGTAAACACGAGTGAGTGTAATTTGGAGAAAGAGAGATTGTGAATAGAAATATTGAAGATAAATGGAGAGGATAAATCTTTTGACTTTTCTAGACAACAAGGGAGTTGACAAGAAGGATAAGACATACTCCTAAAATGACAACGATTGTGATCATTGTTGGTAAAATATCATGAGGATCAACACTCAAATGTTGATGCAGACATAGAGCATTACATTTGGGTAGGCTTGGGACAAGGTAAGCTCATTTGTGATGCTTATCTTGATGGGGGATGTGCTTTGAACCTTATTAACTTTGAGACATGGGAAACTTTGGAAGCCCAGTGTCAAACCAAAGAAAACCAAATGCAAGCCTTTTTTTGGAGAAAATACTTGTGTAGTTGGATCACTAATGCTTGAAGTCGCTGTTAATGATTACATTATGTTGCACAAATTTTATGTGTTGCATATAGGAAAAGATAGTAGATCATGTCTTACTTGGAAGACTAAATGAAAAAGCATAATGTCATGTGAATTGGGCTAAACAAGGAATACCCTTCCAACAATCTTGTGAAACACTTTTCATTCCGTTCACAATAAGAGACTAGAGTACAAGGGGAGTAAGGGATTTCAAAACAAGAGCAAAAAGGATGATAATTGGCTTGAAGGGTGTTGAAGTAGGATCATCAAAATCTACCCTCTATATAGACCCGTTGAAAGGGTTCAGTTTGAACCCTATCAATGGCTTGAAGAGTGTTGAAATAGGATCACCAAAAGCTACTCTCTATAGGGACCTCTTGTTAGGGTTTGCATTGAGCTTGTTTTTTGCTGATAAAATTTGGGATGAAAAAATCATTCATGTGGATGAGGATGGATAGGAATATATCAAGTTATGTGGAAGCTCTCCTCATTCACATAAAGTTGTGATAGTTTAAAATGGACTTTGAGAGTGCATACAAGATGATGGATACATCTATGAGATGCTTCCAATTGATGAACCTACATAACTATAAGGGCATCCTTCTAGACCTTATGCATAGCCAACACATCTAAGCCACCGACTAAAAATAAAAAAAAAGATAATATCAATAATAATAATGATTGAGTAAATCGGAGCTAAATCCAAGCTCTAAAGTCACCCATGAGTCACTTCCGGCTTACTCCATGGAGATATGTGCACAACCAATGCATGAAAAATTATCTTTTTCCTCTCAAGAAAGTTAGCAAAAGGGAAAAAAAAAAGAGAAGATAAGGATAAGGATAAGGTGAGTAAGTAACTTGTTGAAGAAGTTTTGAAAAGGAAGAAAAGCTATCAAGGTATGTAAAAATAAATTATGAAGATAAGTTAAGGCCTTTATCAAATTTAGCATAAAAAGAGGGTTTTCCTACTCATTCAACTCTTCTCTTCTTATTTTTGGAAGGGCAACCTTGAGAGTAAGTGATAGAAGAAGCTTCTAAAAGCCAAATCTAATCTTCTTTCACACACACCTCCTACACACACCTCTCTCTTCAAGAGAAGCTATGGCCAAAACCATAATCAAACTTATCATTACACTCTCCCTCTCCCTCTCCTCTCTCCTCTCTCCTAACCTTCAATATTTCCATAGCTTGAATCTTCCTTATCCTCTCATTCCAAGTAGCACCATTAGTGGTCTTCAGTCGAAGCAAAGAGGGAGAGAGAAGACTACACCGCCAAGCTTCTTCGATAATTTCCAAAGCGAGAACCAAGGTAAGTTTTTCTCATCATCTTTATGCTATTGCACACCTTAAATAATTGGGTTTTTTTTACTTCATACTTAAGCTCACATGTTCCCTAAGCAAGATTACCTCTTACTTTAAAGAACAACTTATTAGTTTTTTCTTGATTGTTGTTAACTAACAAGGTTACTAACCGACAACTATGATGTTATTTCAAGTTTCTTTAGATTACCAAAATAATATGGCATAGAGAGAGTAGAAAGCATCTCTTGCATGAGCATTTCTCACTACTCAAGCATATCCGCTCTTACAAATTTTTCAATTTTACTCTTAAACTACCATTCATTAAAGGGTTCTATTCTTGCATAAACCATCATAGAGTCTTGCATAATCAATCAGAGGAAGTTTTAAGATTTATTTCCTTAAGATTGCAAGTTGGTGCATTCTAAAGTTTGGTGTTTACAACTCATGGTTCCGAGCAAAGCAAAGTTCATTGTAAATAAGTATATGCATTGTTCATTTCAAGTCTGTCTACTTTCAAGTTTTCTTTACGATTTAAAAAGGGGGGAGTAAGGGGATAGCTTTATAGAGTGATGACCATTGTGGGACACGTGTCTAACCTCACTATCCTATCTTATTGCAGTTATAAAAGGGGGAGTAAGGGGATAGCTTTATAGAAGTGATGACCGTTGTGGGATACGTGTCTAACCTCACTATCCTATCTTATTGCAGTTTTAGCGAGAACCACGATTAAATTGTCAATCCATGAGACGAAGCTGACTTGACTAGTGCATAGAGGCTACAAGAGGTTTTCAATCTCTCGAAAAACAATTAACAACTCACATCTAACTCAAGCTACACTCCAGTGAGACTGAAATCATCAAAAGCCACGCTCATCAAAAAACAAATCACATCTATTACAGCATCAAATGATATCCAAATGTAATGAAACTTCTAGGACATGTTTGTAAGACCTAAGCACACATGCTTATGGTCTTAAACCCCACTGTAGGTCAAGTGCCAAACTTGCGATTATTAACAGTAATGGATTTTTGACCTAGTTGTTTTTGACCTAGAATGCATCTAAATGCTTAGCAATGCTTCCCCAATACCCCGCCTATGCTTAGGTTTTTATTTTGAAATGTAAATTTCTACTTATGATGAAATTAGTCCGCGAGTCGGCGATGCAAAAAGCTACAAAATACTGTGATGTGTTTACGTTAATGCGTAGAGCCTTACCTACGGTTGCACTGCGGTTGCAATGCAACGAACGTGAATGCAATATGACAACCGGGGAGGGAGTAGGAAGCGCGAGAAGGAGAGAAGTGAACACTGTTAGCTCACGCTGTGTATTTCATTATCCAAAAATTAATAAAATCTTTAAAAAGTTGGCTTTCATACCTTAGCCAAGGTCCCAAATGTGTAATGTTCGGCGCCCAAGACCTTTAAGGCTCCACACTTATCGTATCTGCAACCTAGGTACAGTAAGTGTCCTATGCTTTACATCTTGGAACTCTTATTGAGCCCGTAACACGTTACAATTATCACAATGGCTAAATAAATTGGGAAATTACAATACATGGCCATTTTGGAAAAATGTGAAAAGTGTGTAGCTCCAATCTTCACTGCTTCTTCATATTCATCTTCAATGTGCAGACGTGCATTTGTAAGGCTTTGATCTTTAGCAGCTTCTGTTAATTGACGTTGACTCAGTTAACATTCCCCCCTTCCGATTTTAGTGCCCGTACTCGAGCACTATTGAAAAGTGTCTAAGGAGATTGTGGAAGGGTTTTGATTGGGTGTTGATGGGCTGATGGTCTTCATTTGTCGTTGAATTTGTTGATGAGGTTCAATTTGCTAAAGCATCTTCATTGGTCGAAATATATCGGTTGTGAGTGATGATGTTGCATTTGTCCATTGTAATAGCATAATGATGAGGCTTTTGTTTATTTATGAAGAGTATGTACAAGAGAAGTGAAATGATGAGGATCTAAATTAGGGTCTAATACCTAGATGACCAAAGGGAAAAAACCGAGTGGGAAAAAAGTGGCTTTGGGATATGCACATTATTGGAGTACTTATTAGCATGGGAAACATTAATAAAGTACTCAAGGGATTATTTGCTGATAAATATGGAGTTAAAAAGACAGTAAATATGAGAGGGAGCATGATGGAACATTGGTTTTCCTATTGTAGTCCACTTAAGGTGCATAGGTGGAAGCAAAAAGAGTGTCTAATGCATATGTCCAATGGTGGGACATCCTATTTATGCATACACAGAAATGCATGGGAAACAATATGCTGTGTAAGAAAGATTTTGAGGGGTTCTTCAGAAAGATGGTGTAGCTATAAAAGCATGTGACATGGCTTTGCAAGATGGCACCCCTTTAAGAATGGTTTTCATTGTCGAGGATATGTGCTCTCATCTTACTGTGAATTGTGCGTGAGTGTTGGACTCTACGACACTCCACCAATTGTAAGTTAATAGACTTCGACTCTTATACTCATCGCATCCAGCATGAGCAACATGACTTAGATATGCTCAACTCTTCCAGCTTGAGCGTAAGCCTAATAATTACGACTCTTAGCACATATTTTATTACGACTTGAAGCTTTGGGACTAATGCTTTACTCATTTTATGGCTCAGCAGCCCGACTTTGACTATGCCAAAGAGTGTTTTTTGCACTTTGGTGACTTGACTTTTCACATTCTTGTGCTTACTACAAACATTTCTTCAGGTAAAACTAAGCTTGAATCCTCAAAAAGAGGATTAGTGAAGGATTAAGTTGGCATTGAAGGTTTCTTTTTCCATACCTGTTTTATCTTCTTTGAATCTACATTCGCATTGGTTGGGTTGTCCTTCTTTGACTGTGAAGACTCCATTATCTATTTGATTCTCCAATTAGGCCTATTGATGGGAGTCTTTGATGTTGTTGTAGGCCTCTGTTCATTGTTGGCATTTGGATTTTGACTAGGAGCATTGGAAGATTTAGGAATCCAAATCTCTTGATGACCTTTGTATCTTCATTGTTGACTTTGTTGAGCTCTAGGTCTTGTTGAGTTTTTTAGATCTTGATGCACGTCTGGTGTAGCTGCAGTTGGCTTGTGGTTGACTGGTAGCCAAATCTTTGTATAACCTGTGTAGAATACTTGTCTTCTTTGTTTTGTATCCTCTTGTGAGTTGTGGTAGACTTCAACATCGAGTCAATGCTGTTATGTTGTATACCTGCTTCTTAGGTATCCTAGGATATTGCCAAGGTTGATACCTAGTGGGCCTTCTTTCTTGGGAGGGACTTGAAGTTACTTAATATGCTCTAACCTGCAATTTTGGCACCCATATCTGTCTGTTACCTCCATAGTACTCTTGTTCTTTTAAGCTCCATTGTGATGCTATCCATCCCATGTGTTTGTCTTTTTGTGTTGATTTCCTGTCTTTAATCCAAACCGAATCATCAACTTTGACTAAATTATTCGGAAAGAACACTTGTTTGATTATCTTTTTCTTTCTTGAGTACTTTGGCTAAAATATCTTTGCTTTTCTGGGTGTCTCCTTAGAGGTTTTAGTGGGTCAGCAATTGACTTGAAGTTTTAAAAACCTGACTTGCTTGAAGAAGCTGATCCATGAGGGTTCTTTGACGTAGAGGCATATGCTGTCACACCTTCTTTGCTAATCGATGGAAGTTTCACTTTAACTTTACCTTTGTCTGCACGATTTGTCTTTGATTCTTGTGACTCTTGCAACTCTGAATCTAGCATTAATAGTACCTGTAGCTGTTGCTTGCTACCTCTTGGAAAAGGTGTCAGGACACGGGTCCTACGGGCAGGGCCCTACCCTAAGGGGGAGTCACGGACCCCGGCCACGGGCCAGCTAGCAGTGTGGACAGGGGATCCTAGGGCTAAGAGCCTATAAGTATGGGCGGTTGGGTGGAGGATTCAGGTCTCTAGCTCCTGGGGATCTTACATTGGTATCAGAGCTGAAGGTTGAAGGCATCCATGGAGGAGGGGGGAAGGGAAGATGCAGGCCTTGCAGGGCTTGCATGATCGTCTTGCCTTGCCTCTGTGCAGCGGCCGCCATAGCTGTGGAAGCTATTTTCTGTTCTTTTTTTTTGTTTTGTTCAAATTGGGCGCCCTAAAAGTGCCCTAAAGCACCCTAAGGGGCCACTCCCACAGGCTGCAAGCTTTCAACCGTCTGCAGCAGCACGGTCGGGACGAATGCCATGGCTTTAGCTCCCAAGTGAGCTCGTTCTCAGCCGCATGCATGCAACGTGCGAGCATACTCAGTATTTTGCTGCAGAAGCTCTGCAATTTCTGCCATGGTTTTGATATCCCATTCAAGTTTTATTGCAATAAGTTTCCAAAGATTATGGAAAGCAGCGGACAGAAACTTGGGATATTGTTCGACTGTAAGCATGCGGAGTACTGCAAGGGCTATGCGCCATCAAACGGATTTCAGGCCGCCATGAACACATCCATTATATGGCCATCGAGTGGAGTTTTTGATAAGGGAATCAAAACTCCGTGCATGGCAATCTCCACATGGTCATGAGGTATTCTATTTCTTTCAAGTTGGTTTTTTAATCGATATGTGCGGTTCTTTTACAGGAACCTATCAATGGAAATCAACAAATGTTATTTGGATACACAAGCAAGTCTTCTTGCTAGTCTTGATCGTGCATGCCAGCAGTAACGGGCAACAGTAGGACTCTGTATGCGGCCACCACGAGCAAGGCTTGGGTCAAAACTTGTTGTCTTCCAGTTTTCATAACGTTGACTCTTGTATCTCTGACCTAATGTCGAGGAAGAGATAAGACACTCAAAATCATGACAAAAGAAAGGTTTTCACGAGAAAAGCTTCATACCTATGAATATGCATTGGGTGCATGGTCACTCCATAGTATTTATAACTTGCCACAATACGGGCAAAAACACTATACATGACGCAGATGGGCATCACCAATTGTGCTACACCTTCCAATGCCAAGGGCAATGGTTACAAGAAATGTGTTTGGAAATACTTGACACTCTCTTGATAGTTTAGCTATAGATGCTGTCTCTATCAGTATTGAGCAATTCTCTAGATCTCAATACGCTTCCGGATTCGGCAAGGCCAATTTTATATAACATTTTGAGAAGGCTTCACTCTATGTGCTGGATTCGAGTGCACTACCAGAACCCTCGCCACAAGTGGGAGACAAGGTTAGTACATTTCAAGTTATGTTTGTTCTTGTCTATGTTTTATTTTTTATTTTGGAGAAGCTCTCTCTGTTGGGCGAAGCAAAGTTCTTGACAGACTCCATAAGAATCCGTTGTACAAAGCAAACTGCTTTGTTGGACTTCGTGTGAAGCACGGCTTATCGTATGTGCCAATGTATTATCCATTGAGTACTTCAGATAGATGATAATGGCACACATCTTTGACACTATGTGGTTGCCATGGCTGAGATGGTGAACGCACACTACCACTAAATGGAACCTAAATCTACGACATATTTCACAGGCAAAGTGCCATTTTAAGTCATTTTTCTAAAGTCACGACCCCATACATGGTAAGAGGTCCCAAGCTGTGGCTTGTGTTTTCTGTCCCCTCTCGTGATGAGAGCATTATACAGGCCGATTATTGCATGCTTATAGGATAAGCTGCCAGTCAGGCATAAGATGTCTAAGAGCACACATTTTGGGCACACACACACTAGAAATTTATGGAAAGTTCCTCAGCCCAGCCTACGCTTTTGCTACATATTCTGATCGTGAGTCAGCTTCAGCCAAGGTGCTCTAACTCACAGCTAGCACGTAGCTAAGATGCGTCGATTGAACACTATTTTGCATAAGGGCTATGAGCCGAACAAGCTAAGAGCCGATGACAGGAGAAGGGTAAGACCCAACTATTGGCATCCTTTGGGTGATTGTTTTCAAGCCATACCCAAGGAAGTATACATCGCCGTTAATGGACAAGCAAGCGTCTTGTCATTACGGATGTTTATAGTGTCAATTTTTCCCCTACATGTTTTCAGTGCGACACTCAATTTGAGTTTTTGATAAATCTTAAACTCACACCAGCTGCTCTCTACCACGGACTATAGACATAGCCATCATTTGTGATAGCATGGCTATCCATAACAGATCGGTAGTTCACTTGTGTGGGTCTTCTGCTCTCTCTATAGCACTACGGAGTGTCTATGGACATATTGTTTTGGGGTAAGACCCGACAGGTGAGTGCTACATCACCCCATAGGCATTAAGGATCACAGTTCGATCTGCATTGAGGATCACAATTGATCTCTCCCAGTTATACTTTCAAGGAAAGAAGTCCCACGCGGTAGCAGACGAACACAGTTTTCTAGTTCATTCCAATCAACCTACACGGTTAACTATGTTGGTTACCGTTAACTGCTACTTGAGCAGTTTCTACGAAGGGTCTTACCAAGGGGTTTGACTACGTAGATTTTAACCAAAGGGGTTGGATTGTGAAGGCAACACCCACGGTTCCCAGTGCAATACTGTTTGTTTGTTCAGGTAGGAGATGTGCTCCTCTCCGTTTGCATACGAGTCAGTGAACATTACGTTCAAATCTCCAGGTACGCATCTATTGATTTGGTGTTATTCCATTTTTTGTATGCTTTGCTTGGTTTTTTTTTTTTCAAGACGTATAAGCACGCTTGAATGTTACAGAGCCATGCCAAGGGCATGTCGGCACAAAGTATTTTGGACCAAGTGTTCAATCTACCTTTTTGCCTTATGATGTTACGAACCTACTTGTAGGGTTCGATTTGGCACATGTTGTCACATGGGATACAACATGTTCTAGGAACTCAAGGAGTTCGGTTTAGCCAGTGTGGAGCATGATAATGAGGGTCCCTCTCACTCTTGTCTCAGAGTGTTATCAGTTACCTCCACACACAAGTACAACTCGTACTTGATGGATGTCACTTTTCCTGACATCATTACTTGAGACATATTCCACATGTGGAGAATATGAGTCTCTGGGACTGACACTGGCGCCCAATTCTTAATGATGTGTTGCAACGAAGTCCCTAGGTGCTGGTCGCATCCGTTCATTAGACCATTCGAAGCACACAGTATCAGGTACAATTTCAGTGGCCAAAAATTGTCGGGTACTAAGTACAGACTTGTTGTGATTACAAGTGCTGTGAAACCACCTTAACGGAGGGTTGTTTCTACATATAGCAAAGTATGCTACGTTCATGAGAAGGTCTCATGGTTGGTTCCTAGGTGTGACCAGGTTGTCACATTCTATTATGGTCCAACTTTTGTTGCAAGATTTTCACGTAAGTATAGTGGAAAGTCTCGTCATGGAATTGCGGTTCGGATATGTTTGTGTTAAATGCATGCACACTAGGTGTTATGGGCCCTAGTGTTTAACACAAATTTATTCGGAGCGGCATGAAAATTCATGGACTTTATTGTTTCTGTAATTTTTTGCACTGTCAGTGCAATTTCTCTTGCAGATTTAGTATGAGTTTACACCTGCCATACACGGTGATGGCTAAGTATGGGTGTTTGTGATTGGATGCTTAAAACTACAATCTGCTTTTAACCTAGTTGGTTGTATCCATTCCATATCGAGTATATGGCTGGCTACTCAATGTTTGAGTCATGGTTTATCGTCAGTCGTGGAAGACTGTCTGTAAGTGGTTGGAGGAAGTACCTCACCCTTACTGCTGTTATTCATCCCGCGTAGGATGGGCAACTTACAAGCATTCTATTTAGTGCTAAAGGATATGCAAAGTGCATAAGTTAGTAAACCATGCTAAAGGATATGCTAAGTACATACATTAGCAAGAAGCTAAACAACTGGATCGGTTACCTTTCTGGTTTGGAGTTTGCTTCATATGATGAAAGGCATGTTACGGCTAGTTTTAGTCTCTGCCTGTTATTCTCAAGTTATCAACCTTAATCATCAGTTTTGATGGGGTTGGCTATTGTCAAGAAACCATAGCAAGTCAAGGACTTGGTTACTGCTGATGAGTATGTCAGCATAGTACTTTCATGGAAAGATGAGCCGAGGTTATATTGCACATTCAAGTACCTTCAGAAAGTTTGAAACCTGGGTATTCATTTAGACACCTCTTAGTTATGAAAACTCGTTTAACATACTCAAGTGAGTTTTAAATGGAGTCTTCACATTATGTTGGTTATGGGTCGGTTAACCAAGACGGTTGTACAGGGACAACAATGTGGAAAATCAAGATGTTATTCTTGATTTCATTGAACCTCCCAATGAACCGGGTTCCGATTCATCAAACCATTGGATCCATGAGGGATGCCATGGTGGAAAACATTAGTGTTCTTATGAAGATACCACCACTTCTGTTTTCGAGGACGAAAACTCTTCCAAAGGGGGGAGTAATGTTAGGACACGGGTCCTACGGGCAGGGCCCTACCCTAAGGGGGGGTCATGGACTCCGGCCACGGCCAGCTAGCAGTGTGGACAGGGGATCCTAGGGCTAAGAGCCTATATGGGTGGTTGGGTGGAGGATCCAGGTCTCTAGCTCCTGGGGATCTTACAAAAGGGAGTATTAGCATTTTATCTTCTTTGTAGGCCTTGTGTTGGTCTAACCATTGATGTCCAAGGATGACATCTGCAAGCATTTCCTTTGAAGGCTTCACCTGAAACTTTACCTCCTCTTGATGATTTTGGATGCTAAGGGTAGAAACCATCTCTTTTTGACTTGTAGCCTTACCCATGATTTCTTTGTTACCTGGCTTGCTTTGAGTAATCTCTAGAATACTCTAGATGTTGTCTGCAACCAGATTGCACTTCACTTCTTTATCCAATAGAGCATCGTATCTGACACTTCCTCCATTTATATTCCTGAGGACTATAGCTATTCTCATTGTTGATGGTTCTATTGAAGATCTCTGTCTTGCATTTTCCATGGTCTCATCTTGATCTAACTGTGTGTCTATGGAGGATGACTTGAGACTCTGTCTTCCAATCTGACTTTCATCCACTGATTTAGCTGGCAATGTCTGGATCTTTGGACTTCCTATTGCTTTTTGACTTTTTGCAACCTCATTCTTCTAAACTTCTAGATTTGGTGGCATTATCTGCTCAATAGCTATGGTGGTTGCTCTTTGTTCTGTTTGATCTGAACTTGCTATTTTTTGATTTGCTTTAAGCTCTTCTGCAGTTTTATTCGATGGAGATGAATCATCTTCAATAATCTTTGCTTTGGCATCGGTCTCCATTTTAACTGTGTTGTCGTCCGCGGGTCACCAGTGTTGGTCTTCATTCTTGATTGTCTTTGAAGACTGCATCCTATTTACATTATGTATCTCTAACATCTTCTGGGCCATTGAAATTCCCATTATGATGTTGTCTGGCATATCTTTTTCTATGATCACATGGAATTGAGCTATGATGATCTATGAACTTACTTCAATGGTAGTGGAGATGATTCCCCAACATTCTGCTCGTTTGTCTCTAGATATGCTCACAAATTCAGAAGCATCTTCTAGTTGTGGTTAACCACATCTTTTCCAAGTGTGAAAAGATATGAGGTTCTTGTCTAACTGAAAATATAGCTTTACTTCTCTTGAAAACTTTTCTTTGTTTTCATTGGTGATGTTGAACTTGATCGTCTCAATATTTGTGTCTGGATTGACTGCTTTTGTTGTGGTAGTGTCCTTTGGTTGAGCTTTATATGTATTTTTTCTTTGATCACCTGGTTCAATTGATGTTGGCTCCATTGGCTGTAATATTGCATCTTTTTGCAATTGTTGAACATTGTGTGCCTGCATTTGAGTAACTTTTGATCTTAGAAGATCCACTATACTTTTTGGCAGAATCTATCTCTTCGGAGGAGATTTCGGTGGTGACCTTTGTGTAGCCTTCTGAACTTTAGCTTTCATTGACTTTGACTTTTCTGTCACCTATTCTAATAGCTTGAGGCTTTGCATCATCTTCAGATAGTCCTTGACTTCAGGTTTAGCATTCATAGGGGCTTGTACAAGATCATGATCTTGCTGATATTCGTTACCATGTGCATCTCGATATGCATATGTGAGTTTGGTCCCATGCAATTGCTCGATCACTATGGGATTTGTTGGCTTTTGGCTTTGACTCGTGCAGATGAGCTGAAACTTTTTCCCGTGATGATCTTCATAGAAGAATTTTTTTGAAGATTTTGATGGGATTTGGGTTAGTGAGAAACTTCCAACAACCATATGATTTTTCAATGGTTTTTGCTTTGAAGGGGTCTGTTGGCTAGAGGCTCTAGGGCTTCTAACTAACATTGCAATTCCTGGTACAAGAGCTGAATTTGGTGGATTTGTAGCTCTCCCCTTCCTAGGGTGATCACTATAGCCTGCTTCATTGTGAGAGTTCAAAACTGTTTGACTCTGGTTTAGTATCACCTTTTGGGACTCTGTGAAGGCACACTTTGGATAGCACTGTTGATGTTTGGTATCTGTAAGCCTTCTGCATAGTTTCCTATGTATCTCCATGAAACATGACAAATTATTCCCCAAGTCAAGATGTAGATAGCATTAGCTTTTCCTTGATATTGTCTATCCCTTGGGTCTCCTATGATATGAGCTTATGTGGTTTCAGGACCCAAGGCATCATAGATGCTAGAATCTTGTCTATATCTACGACTCTTTTGGTCAAAGTATATGCTCGTTTGGTCACAACATCGAAGCTTTATTTTCGATGGAGGAGAGTTTGGCTCTGAATAAATTTGTGGATTCACTCGGGTAATATCCTTTGGCTCTAGAGAGAATGGGCTATAATAGATTCTTTCCTCTAAAATGAATCATCCTTTTTGATATATCACTGGACGCACTTCTATGAGCTGGTATGTGAGCCGTTCAAACACAGGTTGATCTTTTTTGTACAGTTCCCTTTTTGGTCTATATAGTGTGCATATGAATTATGTGTACCATACAATGCTAACAACATTCTATCTAATGTGTCCCTTATACTCGTGAATGATTGCACATTTGTGGTAGGGGATGCAAAATCATTTGCAAATCTAAGAGTCTTTTCAACATTCGGTGATATCTAGACATCTTGACCAAATTCATGCAAGAATTTGTTATTCAAAGAATCAATTTTAAGCTTTTCAGGTGCATGTGCATCTTTATGCTGATTTTGAACTTGCACTGCCTTTACTGCTGCTTCTAACGGTAATGTAGAATCATCCGATTTCATTAAAAGTGACAAGTTAAATGCACTTACATCGAGATTCGCATTTCCAATTTTCTCTGTATTTTACTTGGTAGTTGATATGTCCCTGTTGTTTAGATTTATTGGACAATCTCCAGAAAAATTTCCACCTTTTTGTCCAAAATCTGAGCAATATGCCATGACTGGTGGTATTTCATTTGGTTCTGTCATGTCAAGCTCTAGTTGAGAAGTTTCTGCTTCTATGTTGGACAATTTGTCGGCATCTTCTTTTGAAACACTGAGCATCAAGTTGTAGACTGCTCCATCTTGACCTTTGTACCATCTTTGGCTTGGTTCTCCAATTAGACTGGCTCCTATTCGTTGATCTGTTGGATCTTATAATTCCAGTTCTCAATTATAGATCTAACCACTGTAATCCACGTACAATGACCCTGATTGCATATGCACCAACTCTATGTTTTCTTAACTTGTGCAGATTTCTCGATAACCACTTGGGTTGACTTTCTAAACTATTATTTGCACTTCATCTTTGAGCTTGCAATACCTAGCCCCACTGAAGTCTATGAAAATCTGGGATTTCTCTGAATTTGGCTTCACTTTGATCAATAGGATCTTAGTTCTTGAGTTTCTTTTACTGCTCATAAGATATCTATGGCCTTTTGAATCTGCATACAAAACCTTATCTCCAATGTAGCCATATAGCTGTAAAATCTGCTTGTTTGCATTTGTGCCGATGTTGCCACTGCTGGCTTGCTCTGTTGTTCTTGAACTCTTAGCTCGAGATGAGTCCATGTCGACTCGTTCTGTAAAAACTGTCTCCTAGTAGTTTTAGGTGTTGATTAGCAGAATTTTTGATGCTTCGACTGGATAAATTTGCTTTTGTTAAAGCATTTTTGCAGATGACTACTCTTAAGACTCACAAGAGTTGATTAACTCTAGCTCGAAAGTGTCAAAACTGATTGCAACTTCTGAAATGATGAAGATTTGAGTCTTAAATAACCTAACCAGCGGATTAGATTGTTATTCGTTTTTCCACTTGACTTGAATTCGGCTCCTGTCAAGCTCCCAACCCTTGTTTGCAACTTGGTTCTTCAATTTGAGCTAAGTGAGTCGGCAAATGAGATTTCCAAATTCTATCCTTGCAAGGAGCTAAACGACTAATCTGCAACTTGAAACTGAGTTAACAGGTACCAATTTGGATTCGATGGAACCCAAAATTGACCAGTGGCCTTGTATTATGTTGTTCTAGCACTATACAAGCTCAAAAATCAAAAATCTTGTCTCTGGGGCTCAAAAGTAAATAATCATGATTATTTTATTTTCTCACTATAACATGATAAAACTGGTGGTATTCTTAGTTGGTCAAAAAAGTTAAAAAATATGAAAAAAGTAAATAATCACGATTATTTACTTCTGAAAATTTGTAGTATCTTTTAGGTCATCTAAGCATATACACTTATTTAACACTTCAATCTAAGCCTTTGAGTCAAGTTTCACTGAATTTGGATAAGATTTACCAAGTCAAACTCAATTTCTCGACAATCATTACAGATTTTAGTTTTTACCAAGTTTTTGGCATGTTTTGTGATCCAAACTCTATGAGCCTTCACAAAAGATGTTTGTAATCATGCATAGAGTCTTTCTATGACTTGTTTTAAGTTTGTGAGTCAAGTCAAAACTTAATTTGGACAAGATTTATTCAAGTTTATCATCTGTTTCGTGTCCACCCGCAGACTCGGTTTTCAAGAATCTGGCTTAGGTCTCACTTTGGTGATCCAAATTTCACCAAAATTGATTTGTGTAGCCTACTTGATATGCTTGACCTTGTGGTATACTCAAATGTGCAAAATTGTCAATTTTTGGAGCAGATGTAAATAACCGTGATTATTTACTCTGGCTATTTTATTGCAAGTTTTTATCCCAACCTTTGCACAGATCTGTTAAGCACTTCAACTTAAAGTCTCTAGCCAAGTTTGGACAAGTTTTGGTCAAATGGTCATCAATTTTCTGTCCGCAAACTAACTTTGCAAATTTGGTCACAAATTTTCAATCGAATTATCTAAATCTTACCAAATTTGGTTTGTGGGCTTATTACAACATGGTAAAACCAATGGTGTGCTAACTTGGTGAAAAAACTTAAAAAATGGGCAAGATGTAAATAATCGTGATTATTTACAACTGACAACTTTTTACATCTTTCTGATCAACTGAGCATGTATACATGTTTATCACATCATTATAAGCCTATGAATCATATTTCATCAAGTTTGGACAATTTTTCTCCCAATTTACACTCAAGTTTCAGAAAATTAATACAAACTTTAGTTTTTACACAATTTTTTGCCAGTTTGGTGATCCAAATCTTCTGTGCCTTTACAAAAGTTGTTTGTACACATGCAATGAGTCAATGGTATGAACCTTAGTCAAATTTGAGCTGAAAGTTAATAATCATGATTATTAGCTTCAGGCTTGAAATAAACCAATTTTTGCACTTTTTTCAAGGACAATCCTTTCATGAGTTGTTTTAATCAACTCAAAACTTAATTTTGCCTAAAATTTCAAGAAAAAATAAATAATCTAAGTTTTGGCCAACTCTTGAAATTTTTACCTCAAAGTGTCCTTGAGCTTACCCACTGGTTCAGACAACTTTTAAGCTTACTCTCCAGTCGGATTGAGTGGTTGACAGTCTTCTGGTGCTATTTTTGGCCGTATTCCTGAAGTTCTGTAACTTCACATAACAAATCACAAGTGATTATTTTGGAGAGAACAATGTTCTGAAACCCACCTCAGATTCTACTTACCCTACTCCTAGGTTCTACTGCAATGGGGTTGTGGAAAGTGTCCACTAACACTTGTTCTCTTGTTTTTTATGGTTTTCTGAGCCTTGATCTTAAGACTTGTCTTGTCTATCAATCATTCTCAAAATCCTAATCTAATCCTACAATCCTAGAATCGTAAAGGCACTCAGCAAGTACGATTACTTCCAAGCTATCTCTACACAGCAAAAGACGACACTCTTAAGCTATACGGTTTTCAAGAGAAAGTTTAACTCTAGGTGAACCTAGAGGAAGTTAATGGACAACTACACAAGACGCTCGTGTTTTTCCTAGTTTAGGTCTATTCGTCCACGACAACGGCGCCAAATGTGGGATGCGTGTACTCGCATCTAACTCAAGCTACACTCAAGTGACTGAAATCACCAAAAGCCAATCACTCATCCACAAACAAATCACATCCGTTACAGCATCAAATGACATCCAAACATAATGAAACTTCTAGGACATGTTTGCAAGACCTAAGCACACATGCTTATGGTCTTAAACCCCACTTTAGGTCAAGGACAAAATCACGATTATTAACAGCAGTGGATTTTTGACATAGCGTTTTCGACCCAGAATGCATCTAAATGCTTAGCAATGCTATCCCAATACCCCACCTATGCTTAGTTATTGATTTTGAAGTGTAGATTCCTACTTATGATGAAATAAGGCCACGGGTCGACGACGCTAAAAGCTACAAAATACTGTGATGTGTTACGTCAATGCGTAGAGCTCTTATCTGCGGTTGAAATGCAACAAACACGGATGCAATGTGACAACCGGAGAGGGAGTAGGAAGCACAGAAGGAGAGAAGTGAGTGCCATTAGCTCACGATGTGTATTTCATTATCCAAAACTTAATAAAGTCTTTACAAAGTTGGCTTTTAGACCTTAGCCAAGGTCCCAAATGTGTAATGTCCGGCACCCAAGACCTTTAAGGCTCCACACTTATTGTATCTACAACCTAGGTACACTAACTATCCTATGCTTTATATCTTGGAACTCTTATTGAGCCCGTAACACGTTATAATTATCAGAATGGCTAAATAAATCGGGAAATTACAATACATGGCCATTTTGGATAAATGTGAAAAGTATGTAACTCCAATCTTCACTGCTTCTTCATATCAAGATCTTCGACGTGCATTCGACGTGCATTTGTAAGGCTTCAATCTTTAACAACTTCTGTTAACTGACGTTGACTCAGTTAACAATCGTGTTGCTTGAACATAAAACTCCCATCACTTTCATGGAGATGTCCCATGGATGGAAAATGATGTAAGAAAAAAAATAAGATTCACCGAAGACGAGGTTAACTTGAAACTTGCGTCAAGACAAAAGCTTAAACTCTCAAGAGACTCGTTCTATTTCTTAAGGCTTTGTTTGAGTAGAAATTAAAGTGAATTAGAACTAAGGAATTATAAGTCAAAAATCCTAATTCAAATTTCAATGAGGATTAAACAAATTCTCAAGAAGACTTGACATTGATATCCCTAGCATAACCTAGAAGACTTAAGGTGAAATTTGTCTTCCATGTTTGAAAAAAATGCTAGTGCAGGCATTTACCTATGAGAAGCAATAGGGGATGGTCCTTCCTGGCTAGGATTGACAACCGTTGGTCTATATTTTGAGCTTGGGTTCATTTAATGTCCTAGAATTGAGATTGGATGAGAGTGAGTCCCCGACCGGGTTTAAGGACCCGCAGATGTGTCTGGAAATCGTCCTAGTTTGGTAGGCCCGATGCCTACAAAAATGGACAAAGAAAAGTGGATCCAAGAAGAAAGCGAGAAAAAGAGGAAGATGTGATTAATTAAGGAACGCTTCTAATTGTTTGGTAGTAAAAATGAACCTTGGAAAGTTTAGGAACCTAAATGGGCTATCTCGCAATTGTCCTCATTAGCCAAACCTTTTCTCTGTTTCTCGGATTACTTATCTAAAAAGGAACTTAAGGTAAATTAATTCTATAAGCCTTTCCCAAACGAGATAAAGAAAAATAAGGAATGGAAAGTGTGTAAAGATGTCACGTGGTAGAGGGACATGATACGCGAGTCCTGGGACAAGGATAGGGATATGCCTAGAGAAGTTTATGTGACAGCTTGAATGATAACTAGATAACTTTACTAACACTAAAGGAAAAAGGAGGTAAAATATTCGAGAAATGAAAACGTGAAAACGACCTGATAAATGCACACTTGCAAGGGTATGCAATAGTTTACATGCTGCTTTCGAATGCTTGAATTGTATTACTGGCTCGACATGTTTAGAATAATGGTTTCCTAGTATCATAGTTTTAACTTCGAAAGGTGCATTTACTAAATGGTTTGGTAGGGGGGTGGATTCCAGAGGGTTATTTTGTTGGCCGGAAAGTTGAAACCAATTTTATGTTGTATATTAAATTAAACCAAGGACAAGGAAAGGGATTTTGATGTACGGAGTGGGGATCAAACTTGGGAAAAAGGAATTCATGTAGATTGTAGATACACTCACCTTAGGAGAACGCTTTGACAACTGTGCTCTGTCAGAACTAGGAAAAGAGCGTCAAGGACCTTGAACCAAGAGTGAATTAGAGAGCTCCCACAAGTTGACCTTAGAAGGTTGAGTTCAAGTTTAGTCTGATGACTTCGATTGGAAAGTTGGACCAGTAAGTGTGGCTAACATTGCAATGTAGGCTTATCTTATTAGTGTAGGATTAATGGGTGCCACCTAACACAAATGTTGGTCCGTGCTAGCATTGATATAAAAACTAACTAGTATAGTTGGACACTTAATTAATGTATGTTAAGTTTAGCATGTTTTCCTCACACATATGATTATCCATGGTTAATGTGATCACCACCAAATACTTGTTTGCCTAACTTGATTTC
Source organism: Adiantum capillus-veneris (assembly GCF_014529385.1). NCBI lineage: Eukaryota > Viridiplantae > Streptophyta > Polypodiopsida > Polypodiales > Pteridaceae > Adiantum > Adiantum capillus-veneris. The sequence continues at coordinate 72,892,299 of NC_140951.1, read as the reverse complement.
ATGTTGCCAACACAGATATTGGTGTCAGTAAGCCATTCACTCGGGTTATTGCTCTAGAGAGTCAAGCCGTGTCAATAAGGGTGTGAGGCATGAAAGGGACTCTCCAATTTGTTGCAGGAGAGCTGCGAAAGAAGAGGAAAAGGAAAATGGAGGATGTGCTTCCTCAGGGCCCCAAGAAAGTTACTAACCCACTTCCCCCCAAAACTTGAGCATGCAAGAATCTTTAGATTCTTCTAGCTTTGTAGCTTTTTGTTCATGTTGTCCTATTATTTTGCGGCACTATAATATATATGTCTCAGTGTATGTGGCATTTCTTAAGTTCATTTGTTTTCATCAACTTAAATTGTTGTGTAGTTAAAATTTAAGTTATTGGCTCAAAGACCCTTCAACCCACTGATGAGGTAGAGCACATTGAGCTCTACCCTCCACGCTATTAGTTTTGATACTTCAATGGATTTGGCAGTCATTTTTACTTCAATAATGTTCTTGCATGTGTGCACAAAAAACACAAGTCAAGGATTCCACTTGATTTCTCAATGCTATACCTTCCCACAGTCTATGAGAATGCGAGCATCACCTACTACCTGTGAGAGGCATTAGGCAAAATTTGGACTCACAAAGGGGCCCTTTAAGGAGTTTGACTTTACCTCTCTCTACCAAAACGGACACATGGATAAAGTTTTGCAAATAAACTCCAAAGTTGGCGGAGGTTTGTCAGTTAGAATGTCCTCTTCAAGCTCTATCTATTGATATATAGCACGCCATGAGATTCCTCATATTTTAGAAGATTCTTTTTTTTATTCACTTAGATTCCGACAGAGTTGTCACATCATAGGTGAATCAAAAAAAGAATCTTCTAAAATATGAGGAATCTCATGGCCTGCTATATATCAGTAGATAGAGCTTGAAGAGGACATTCTAACTGTCAAACCTCCACCAACTTTGGAGTTTATTTGCAAAAATTTATCCATGCACCCGTTTTGGTAGAGAGAGGTAAAGTAAAACTTCTTAAAGGATCCCTTTGTGAGTCCAAATTTTTCCTAATGATGTAGAGTTGTTATTGCAAGCATCAAGTCAAGTTGTAGAGGCTTTCGTGTGGACCTCATGTGTAGGACGGAAATTGGAGTCTGCCATGGATAAAAGTGCTTGCCTCAAGCCAAATAAAGATTGAATGGATGGCTCTCAAAAAACACCTATCATGTTAGCAATTGGTACTTTGATAATCCTCCTAGACCAATGTTCTTTAAAAAGCTAGATACCTTATGGCATTTCTTCCCAAAGTTCAATAAGCCAAACACACATGCTAGATGACTCCTTGTGTGAAATGTACTTTAATGATCTTGCATGCTATGTAATTATACCTGAATTACCCTAGCCCAGATGCCCACAAGGTGTACCCAATTCCTTTTGGATGGTCTTGGAGGTGGACCGATGAGAATTAGGCTAGAGTAAATCTAGTTTAATTAAAAGAACCAATAAGAATCAGGCTCTCTAGAAGACAATTGGACAGTCTCCCAAGGGGTCCAATGAGCATTCAGCAGCCCAATGGCTTGCTTGATTCCTTCTGGCCAGGAGGCAAAGGGGTCCAATGAGAGTTTAATTGCATTTATTGATTACCTAAAGCTCTCACAAAAGGGGAAAGACGGACACATGTCAGAAGGCTATCACTTATGATACTTAATTACCATTGGGTAAGCCTGGGGAGGTCCAATAGGATGCTAGCAAGAGCACATAGCAAGAGGGGTCGACCAAGAGAGAGAGGGGATTGATTTTTCAAAGGCATTATCACCTACACACTCACACTAGCTCATGTGTGGAGTAAGAAGACTCTCTCTCCTTCTCAAGCTTTAATGGAAAGCTTATCACCTACTCCAAGCTTGTGAGAAGGAAGGCCTACACCAACAACTCTTGGCTTTGTGATGCAAATCCAACCAAGAGCCAAGCTTCAATGCATGCTCATCTCCTCTACCATGCTAATTACTAAGCTAAGCTATGATAATATGAGTGATTATGTGAGGACATGTACATCTTTCTTTTAAGAATACTCTTTCTTTCTCTCAATCTACTCTCATACCCCGCTAACTCTCACCATCTTCGAAGGTGTGTGAGGTCTTGGGTCTAAGACCGTGAGGGAATTGATGTTGTGTTTGATAAGTGTTTTGCGAAGTGCACGAAGTTTCCATCTTCATTGCATTAGCTAGTATTGAAGGAACACAAGAAATTGTATTGTAAAATGTCTCTCTTGATGGGAGAAACCATAATACAAAGCCTTTTGGAGGGGGGACCGGCTCCATGCAAATCCGGTCCTCAACTGTTGTCATTTGCTTAATTTCTCTCTCTTTTGAAGTATTGTTCATGCTATCTAACTAGGTGTTATGCTTTTTGTTGCTTTCTCCAACCAAGCACTCTTGTAAATCTCATTAGGAATCTATTCTAATGAAATGCTCACTATGTTCATGCTAATTTCCGCTACACACAAGTTACTAGGCCATTAAATGTTACATTGGTATCAGAGCACAAGGTTTCTCTTTTCTTGCTCAAGAAGGGAGGTCCTCAAGCTAGCTATAAATGGTTGTACTATTAATTGCATGTGAGTAAGTAGAATAGGGATCTTTTAGCCTTGCAGTGCGCCTGCCTTTGTGGAGTTAAGGGGGTATCACTGTCAAGAGCTATGGTCTTAATAGTGGAGTCCTATGGGGATTGCCTACGGCTTAACTACTATTGAGCTATTAGAAGCTTGACATGAGCCGGTGCTGTTTAAACGACCCTCTCTTCTATTCCTTGCAATTAATGGTATTCGAGCCACGGGTACAGTAGCTTGAGTGATTTTTCTAAATGGGTAAAGAGGAGTAGCAACTAGGGCTTGAAGTGCCAAAGTACACCTAAAAAGTTTACACCTAAAAGTTGTTAGAATGGTTGACAATAGTAAAGAGAGTGAAATTAGTGTTCATAACTTTGATTTTTCTAATGAACAAGCTACTAATGATGCCTTGATTCTTGTTACCTATCTTGTTTCTAGGCTTCAACAAGCTATGGGCAATCCATCCCTCCAAAGTGAAGTGCAACGGTAGCTTTGTGCTCATGGGATTCTCCAAGCTCCCCACCATGACGAGAGAGCACCTAGGAAGCCTCCTTGTGAGACTTCCAAAAGAGGTCTCTCTCTAATTCGGGAAGAAGAAGAGGATCCCTATGAAGGGCTCAGAATTTTCTCCTTAATAACACATCTCCTCCTCAAAGGAGAATTCAAGAACCTCCATCGAAGGAACAAGACAGAAGTGAGTCTCCCGCCACCTCGACGGAGATGGCTCCACGAAGACGGCGGAGTAAATGCTCTCCATCACCTCCAAAACGGAGAATACCATCACATACTTCTCCACGCCATACTTCAAAGAGGGATGACAAAAAGCAAGAGAAGAAAAAGGCGAGAAAGAGGACACCCTCTTCTCCATCTTCTACATCCTCTTCCTCTTATGAAAGTGATGGTCAAGACAATGAAGATCAAGGAAAGAAAAAGGCGAGAAAGAGGTCACCCTCTTCTCCATCTTCCTCAAATTCTTCATCTTCTGAAGAAAGTAATGGTGCAACCTTTGAACCATAAAAAAAAAGAGGCCATAGAAAATCCTCTGCCGCATGGAAGAGGTCGTCCAAGCTCAAGAAGTTCAAAGAGGGAGGGAAGAGCATCTCTTTCCTTACCTACAATGGAACCTTTGGTACTATGGACAAAGTCTGGGCCTTTATCCAACAATTCGATGCGGTGTTTGGAGATGAGGGATTCACGGAGTCCTCTAAGCTACACCATGTAGCTATGCACTTTCAAAAGTCTTCCAAACAATGGTGGTCTAGCCTACGGGCCATCGATGAAGCTCCACGAACATGGAAAGCTTTAAGAGCTTCCATTATGAAGCAGTTTTTGGCTACCGATGCCAAAGACAAAGTACTCACTGAATGGTGAAGCTTGAAGCTCTCTCCCTATGAATCCATCCACAAATATGTAGACAAGTTTTGGGACCTACAACTCAAAGCCACTGTCTTCAAAAAGGTGGATTTTGGAGAGCAAAAGCATCAATGTTGTGTGGGCTTAACCAAAAAAATGGCAGAGTATGTCAACTCCCAAAGGCCACGCACCATATTGGCAATAATACATCATACTATGGTGGCCTTTCAAATCAATTTCCAAACAGGGGCTAAGAGGAATTCTAAGCCCCCTAAAAACAAGGGTTCCAATGAGCCTAAGGGGAAGGACAATGTCCAAAAGTCTCCTAAGGGAAATCCCAACAAAGCTAAGGAGAAGGGGGTTTACAAAGGCAAAAATAAACTCTCTCCTGAAGAGCTTGAGCGTTATCACAAGGATAACCGGTGTTTCAAGTGCGGAGAACAAGGGCATCCGTACCGCGCTTGTCCCCAAAAGAACAACCGCCATGATCCTCCTAGAGCTACCTTGGTCGAACTCCAAGAGGAGTAAACTCACCACAAAGGATCTCCTCTATGCCATGCTTGGGGAAAGGTAAGAGAACATGATGCTTTTATTCTCTTTGACCCCGGTTCTACTCATAATTTTATATCTATAGAGTTGGCCACCAAGCTAGGCATACAAACCTACAAGATGGGAGATGTCCTACCCGCAGACGGCGCTTTCAAGGGGCAAGAATCTTCAGTCACTCCCTTAATCGAGAAATTGAGGCTCCATGTCCAAAGCTATGTGGACAAAGAGGACTTCTTTATCTCTCCTCTCAAGCATGAGGATGTAATCCTAGGGGCACCATGGTTTGATCGCATGGCGGCCAATGTTAAATTCCCTGAAAGGAGAATGTCCTTTACGTTCAGGAAAAAAGATATGTATATAGATGCTAAGGAAATGGGTAACACTATACCCATTGTACATACACAAGCTTTCAACAAGTCCATAAAGATCTATGTTTCCGTGTACATGATTTTTGTTAAAGATTCTCAAAATGAACCTAATGTTTTATCAAAAGAAACTATACACAATCAAAAGGAATTAGAGTTATGTTGGACGGATACGCCGCGACGGACGTCAGCACAATGAGAACTCACCTAACATATAATGTCAGCTAAGGACGAAGCTCAACCTGCAGGCGCGTGGAAGCAAGCAGAAGGTGTCAACCTACACTTGACCGACTCCTAACTAATTCCCACAGAGGTCTCTACCAATTATCTAAGTCACAGCCTTCAAGAGTGCATAAGAGGAAACTTCCTACAACGCTGTTTAGAGCCGAACACCCATCAAACAATCTCGAAACACTATAGCACTTGAAGGAGACCCTACTAATACCAATAGGTCACTCTCCCTAAGGTCTATGAACCAAAACCCCAACCCAAAACACCTGGTGCAAAATCACGTAGGATGTCTGGCCAAAATTTGCAGGTCTTCATTTCCAAAATCGAAAGTGCCTAATGTGTAGCTCTACTCAATGTGAACGCATGGATATGCTGCAATGCAAAATCGGACAACGTATGCTCACTGAATCACGAGATGAAGCTCGTAGAAGGAGCTCGCAAAACCGGATCGTACGCGTGCAATGTAGGTATCGGCGCGTAGCTCTCGTCGAGGGCAACACGTTGCTTTTCTCCGCACTCGATTCCGACCACCGGTGCACACGTAGCGTCAAGATGAAGCTCACACTCTCTCTCGTCGACAGTACGCTCACTCACAGACTTCAAAACTTCTTCTTTAAAATGACAAAGGTCTTTCATTAAGGTCAAAAAGTGGTATATATACCTTACAATTCTCAAACCCTAAAGTTCCAAAATCAAACATCTACTCAATCTAACTATCAAAACTGGGATACAATCTGGAAACTTCTGTAAGTCCCAATATTTACAAGGTGAAAAATCACGTTTCCTTAATAAATGAATAATTACAAAAAATGATAATCTGTCGAGTAGTTAGTTTACATGGGGTGTGTCCAACTTCTAACACTGCTCCGCTCCTTGCTCATGTCGTCCCCGACATGGCTGCTGATCTGCTTCTTCATCATATGGTTTCGTGCATCTTGATCAATGATTCGTATCTTGCATGTAGATTCATCATTGTGGGGCCAAAAATATCAGTGTTTATTGTGAATAAGCCGGTGTAGAACGCTTCTTTAAAGGCCTGGAGGTGATACGATGGTAGAAAAATTATCCGTTGATACAACGCATGTATCACCTCCTTGGAAGGCTGACCAGACAGATCATAGGCACATCTGTAAGTATCTTGGAAGAAGAAGATACTGTCTGTCACCTGGCCTAGCTTGAATGTCTCAAATACTGCTAAAAGAGTTTTGCAGATTTTCTTCATCATGATGCATGTAAGGTCAGGTGAGCCAGTGAACAATTTGATGGCGCGCGTTAGGGTTTTCACCATGTATTGGACACTTATTCTCTCACTTGCCTTCAAGCCCGACAACTTAGGATAATTCAGCCAAGTGGGTTGGCTCCTTTGTAATATCTCCTGGGCCTTCCACGTCCTGATCCTTGGTAGAGGACAAAAGCTGAGGTTGTCTCTGATATTTTTCGGTGCCTCTACCAAATGGATTAGGTATTGTGGGTACTTTGTCAGCCAGGCCTTCCTCCATTTTGATTGAGAGTCAACTATTAGCCTGACCCCTTCTAGTTGGGAGATATCTGTGTTGTAGAGTGGCACGGTCGGCTCTTCTCTAATCCTCTTATTGGTCGTGGCAACTTCATATTTCAGCAATGGATATGGGAGAGAGGGTTGAAGCCATTTGCGCGTGAGGTTGCTGGCGTCAATCTTCTGGATGGTCATGGACTTGAAAACCCTCTGCTCCCACTCCAAGGCTTCCTTTGTTGTCTCTCTGATCTCCACCTCTATTGCCTTACGCAGCTTTTCTTCCTCCTCCTGTGTCAGATCCTGTGGCTCTTGAGAGGATCCTTCTAGGATTTCCTCTTGCATAGGTGTGTCCATCGGATCTGCCACATTTTCTAAATCAATGCCTTCATTGGTCGTTGGCCCTGTGCCCTCTTGCTCTCTGGCTTGCTGTCCTCTCAGCTCCTCAATCTGCCTTAGGAGTTTCTGTTTTTCTGTTTCAGCTTCTTCGCCCATATTCACGAGGAGGTCGTTCAACTCGGCGTTTATCTTCTCCGCCTCCTCGAGCTTTCTTTTGATAGTTTCTAACTCCTCCTGCATGGATTTTTGTTCTTCTTCCATTCGTTTTTGCATGACAATAGACCCTTCTGCCATCATAAATCTTTGCTTTTTCTCTAGAGTTAGCTCTTTCTGAAGTTCTTGCATCTGTTCTTCATATATTTGACTTTCCGTAGTGATGTGAGTCGAGCTAGTAGCTCTGAATCTGGCAGGAGATGACCGCAGCCTCTGGATGGTTTGATCCTTTACTTTGAGCTGGTCCTTGAGCTCAAGGACCTCATGCTGGCTGGCTTCTTGATCTATCTCCTCCTTTTCCTTGGCGTTTTGCATGGCTTCAACTTCTTTAGATTCCTCAGCAAGCTGTAGGGTTATGTTATCCCTTTCCCTCTCGGAATCTATCAGTGATTTGCTGACATTCCTCTTCAACTCCTTGAATTTTTTGGGCTATTGCCTGATTTTCCTTTTCCATTTCCTGGCATCTTTGCAATGCCCTTGCTATACTGGCCTATAGCTCCACTTCTCTCTCTTTATGCCTTTGACTTTGTCCTTGTAGAGAGTCTACTTCCTTTATCTTTACTTCAGTGGGCCTGAGAGATGCCATCTCACTTTCTGAGGCCATGGACTGCGCTCTTAACCCAGTTAACTTTGTCATCACCACATCCCAGTCGTTGGAGGGCGGGTGCAGATCCACTGTATCTGTGGCCATTTCTTTTAGTTCGACTAACCTGATGCTTTGTTGCTTAGGCCCTATGCTTGCCAAGTCGAATGGGACTGTGGCAGCCTCTTCTTTCGTGTACCCTGCCACTAGCAGGTCCAAAAATGTGTTATATGAATCATTTGGCTCTTGTTGCACACTTCGAGGCTTAGCCTCTTCCTTTGGTTCCGGCTCCTGGCTCTGCTCTTGCTTGGCCTCTTCTCGTTCTTCTGGTTTGTCTTCAGCCTCTTTATCTTCTTGTGGAGGGCTGCTAGGAGGTGGTGAGGGTGGTGGTGAGGGCTGTGGGCTGTGGCCGGTAGAGATGTAGGCTTTTTATTTAGATCTCGGTCTGCCTTTGTTTTTCTTTCTCTCTCTTGGCTCTCTTGCTCGTCTAGCAGTTTCTGCCGTATTTGCTCCACTTCCTTCTCTGTGAAAGGTACATGCGGGATATTTTCTGATGCGGCATCAAGAATCTCAAAATTTTTAATGTAATCTTCGAATCTATCCCTTTGCACCCTTTGGGATGATCCAGACATTGCTTCTAGAGACGGCTTCCAGAGTTCACTCAAATCACCTTTAAGGGCTCTTTCTGCTCTGAAGCTCTCCATCAGCCACTCTAATCTTGCCGCTTTTTGTGACTTTGTCTCTTTCGCCGGCACTTGGGAAAACTCTTTCTTTCCTTTCTTTTGCTCTGACTGCTCCTCTTGAACAGGCTCTAGCCATCTTTTCAATCTTGTCGCAACCCTTGGTGCTCTTTGTGGCTCGTCTTCTTTGTCTTCTTTGAGCCTCAGCCAGTATTTCTGATACGGGGGGTCAGGCCATCTTCCTTTTGTGTGCAATGCCCCATAAATCACCTTAGTGATTAGTTCTCCTAGCACAATATACGCTGGCTTCTTGTTACCCATCTTCACTAGGTTGTCATGTATATATGCTGCATAGTTGATTATCTTTGGAGTGCTCTTCATCATTGCCCAAGTGAATGTCATGGCAATTTCACTTGGCGGCATTTTGTACTTTTGTGGCCTCTTCGTACACATATGTAGGTATTGGTTGTATAACTGACTCATGATTTCCACTCTTGGGTTGGAAATATCTTCAAAGGTGTAGTTACCTTTCTTCTCATTGTACACCTTGACCTCATCCCTTCTTTTAGTTACACTATCTCCCTTGTTGAAGAGGTCTAGTGAATCTGCTACAACTTGCTCGGTGATGACTATTTCTGTTTCTGGCCTGCTTTGCATATCGGTTACTCTGGCCACTCCGTCTTCTTTTATTGTTGTTACAATCTCCCAGACTCTCTTATGTCAACCCCTGCTGGTACTGCTTCAAAATAGTTGTGGAGATCAATCTTCTCCAAGTACCCGGCCATCTTGCTTCTTACAAACTCATTGAGTTCTCGCGGTAACATCGGTAGCTATATCACATTCCCTTCAGTGTCTTTGAAAACTCCTTGGTAGATATTTAGGTTGTTCGACTCTAGCAGATCTTCTTGGATCCATGTGCTGGTGGGCTTTAGTGTTCCTTCCGGTATGACGAAGGGCTCCACTTCTTGTAGGTAATCCTTAATGGTCATTCTTTTCTTCTTTGCTGGTGACTTCGTGGCTGCCATAGATCCTGTTGCACTCAGTAGTCCGAAGTTAGCGTTTTTTCCATATTAGTTGAGAAACTGAGTTTTAACTATCCAAATGACTTGAAAATTGAAAATAAAGCTTAAAAGGAACTTGTGAAACTGTGTATGTGCTCACAGTGCAAATCTGGCCAAAACTTTCCATTTAGACATCCTACGCGTAGGATGTTTTTTCATCAGAATTGGTTGATACTTGACATGCTGGTAGTGCATGGCTTATGGAACATGGCTATGTGCTTGGATATGGATTTTGGCATTAAAAAGTGGATTTTTTGGGCTGATTCAGGCTTTAGGTCACAAATTGGGTAGAAAGTCCATATCAGGTAGCAATTGATGTCCAAATGGGTTGAAAATTGGTATATGGGCTCATTGCACCATGGTATTGGCTTCCATAATTTCACCCTTTGCACAGAAGGTCTAAATTATGCTTGGATTTGGATTTGGACAAGGATTGATGCTTGCAAGAGCCTGTGTAGTGTTTTTGGGCTCAAAAAGTGTATCTTGAAGGTGTTGGGGGTCAAAAATGATTAGAATGGCTTGAAAATTGATATATGAGCTGTTGATGATGAGGTGATTGGATCTGGAATGGACAAACATCCTCTGTAGGCCAAAAATGTCAAATAGACATCCTACGCGTAGGATGTCTACTTCACCAATTTTTGCTTCTGACCACACAGATTGGTTGTTGCTGTGTTGGTGAATGTGTTGTGCAAGTTTCATGTGATTTGGACAATATTTGGTAGGTCCATGGCCCATTTTTGCATCCATGCCCTAACTTTGCGTTTTTTCATGCATTTGAGGTCAATTTTGGTCCAAATGTGATGAGACTTGGTGGATAGCATGTAAAGGTCATTCAGAAAATGTGTGTGATGAAAAATGTTGGGATCTCAGAAATGCCCTTGAGACATCCTACGCGTAGGATGTCTCCTGATGATTTTTTCATGGATTGTGCCCTTAGTGCCTGCCCTTGGTCCCCCTGAGTCCCTTTTAAGCCTAATTTCAACAAAAAAGTCAAATGGATAGAAATTAACTCCCTGTGTGGACTTCAGAGCCTCTGAGCCATTTTATGACTTTTGGAGTGCTTTTTGGCGATGAAATTTCTTGATGTTGGTCTCCATAGCTTCCTGATCCCTTGGGGATCCTTGCCGTATGGTTTTTGTCGACTTTGGCTTCACCGGAGCTTCATTTGGCAATTTGTCGCTCTAGAAGCACACGTGGTTGATTTTACATGTCTTCGATGATTTGTGGTGGTCTACCACCATAGGACTTGGTTGTTGATGGTCTAGGAAAGCCGCTCGTGAAGTTTGGTGGCAAACGGGCATGCGGTTTGACCGCGAGAGCAATTTGACGCTTTGTGTGTCTGATGCCGTTTCTGAAGTTTAGTGCCGCTTCGGGTCACTTTTTGGTCATGTGGGTCACATAGACTTGTCGAGCATGTCGAGATGCTCCTACCCATGAATTTTGGTAGCATTTGGGCGCCTTTTCGTCAATTTCTTATTTGGTGGCCTCTTGCGAGATTCTAGGAATTAGGGTCTTTCCCGACGGTTTTCTACTGCCTTTGGACATCCAAGACTGGTTTCCTATGCTAGGGTAAGCTATCGATGATGTCTCGTTGCTTTTGGGTTAGCCATTAGGTCGCCGCCCCTACTTGTAGGTTTCTACCGGCCGCTTTGTGTGTGAACCCTACGCTAGTTTTCGCGACAAAACGACAAACATGCGCGAAAAGCTCAAGGTGGTGAGCCTACCTCTCATGTCTGAAGCCCTTCTGGTAGTCGTGCGCGTCGTAGAAGCTGCTGGAAGGTCCATTCGCTCTAGGTGGCAGAAGCTCTCCCCAAAAGGTCAATAGTGAAAATGAGCTAAAAATGAGGTGAAAATTTCTTATAATGGAGGTCCCCGAACCACTTTTCCTGAAATTTGACATGTGCTCCTAAATTCCTGCGAGATGCGGTTTAGGCTCAAAAATTTCTTGATTTGGACTCCATTTGCTCTGTTTACCAGAAATTTGGCATTTCGGTCAAAACTTGGCCACAACACGCTTTTCGCTCCAGTCTCATAATTGCACCCCCACTGTACCAAAGGTTGTCCTATAGTCACTGATCATCCCCATATTTTTTGTTTTTCATTACGATCATTTTTCACCTGCTTTTTGTATTTTTGAAGTTTTTTTGCCAAAAATTAGCAAAATTAAAAGGAAAATAGCAAATCAAATCCAAAATATCTCCAAAAATCATAATAAATCACAAACATCTCCGCAAAACATTATGAACACTCTCATGCAATTTTTATGGCCGGATTTCTCCAATTTATCAATATTTTGTCCAAAAAATGGTTATTTCTACTTACATACACACACCTAGGGGCTTGATTTGGCGTTTGGCCCCATATACCTATAGATACATGCTGTATAAGGGCATATGTACTTGGGTTAGTCCAAAAAATTTCACAATCAAACAACAACCCTTAAAATAGTCGAAAATCATGCCCTTTTTTGCTCTTTCTGCTATTGGTTCCGCATTTGAAAATGACTCCCCCCCTCCTAGCCGAAGTCCTCCCGGACGACAAGGTATCGCATCGGAGTATGTGCCGTGTATAGGTTGAAAACTTTGTGCTAATGCTTGGCCGATTAATGTGGCCCTAATTGATGCATACTCGGTCAATGCACGAAAAAATTAATGGTGTGCAAGAGAAGGGAATAAGCCATATACTTATTGGCATTCGCCGTCGAGGTTTCCTGTTTTCTTTGCAAGTAACAGTTGTAACTCTACTGCTCTCTGTTTAATTATCTTTTTTGCAAAAGGCAATCGCTTTGCCGCTACTTTTGATAAAACCGTAGTTGTTTCTATGGAGAGGATTAGCCCAGTCGGAATGCCGTGGACCGTATTTCTTTTGCTGTCCATTGGTAGCTTGTTCTTGCCGGTTTGTGTAGGTGTTTTTCTACTTCCTTGGTTGCCGCTGTTTTGTTGCAGATTGGCATCCACATAAGTCGGTTGTCCTTTTTCAAATGTAGCTGTCTGCCTTCCGTTGTTGCTTGTACGGAAGGGAGTTTCTTTTTCTTTTGTTTTGGTATCCAAATGCGAGTAACATTTGGGTTATTGCTGAGCATTTTCTTTGGGATCCATATTTGTTTTATGCCCTTGGTTTTTGGTGGAACTATCTGCTTCGGTTGAATTCTTTCGTTGCATTGTTTTTGGTCTTCCATGTCGTTTCTATCCTTCCGCATCCATACTTGTTTTCCTTGTTTTGGTAACCTAGATCTTTGCACTGTGGTCGGTGACTTCATGTGTATGTAGTTAGCATGGTTGGCTTTTACCTGTCTGTTGGCCTTGGGTATCATGTTGTCCTTTGGTGGCACTCTTGCTTATGGCTCTTTTTCTAGTGATCGCATCGCTTGCACAACTGATTATTCCGGTATTGCTGAGCAAAGGCTATCACCTTTTATTTGTGTGCATGTTGAATTTTGACTACATTTGCATTCCAATCTATCTGCACATTGTACTCTTTTTGCCAAGGTTGTCCCAACATCATTGGGTGTTGTGTGCTTTCATCCTCCACCACATAGAATTTGTGTGGGTAAATATATTGATGTACTTGTACATGCAATATAGTCCAACCCAATGTTTTCAACGAGTGTGATGTACTACTTTCCAGCACTTGAGGAGTAGGATGAAGTTGACCTGCGGATTTGAGCTGTTGGTATAATTTGTAAGAGATAAAATTTGCTTTAGCTCCAGAATCAAGCAATGCCGTCGATTCAACTTGATTGCTACCCAGTTTGACTGCAATTATTGGCTCCACTGTGTCTTCATGCAACTTCGTTAGTCGAATGGCATTGATTTGCAATGGTGCTCCACTTTGTTGTTGTTGTCGCGGAAGTCTTCCTTTGCAATGCGTTCCTTTGCTTCTGCTTGAGCTTCTTCTCGTACTCTTTGTTTTTCCTTTATTCTTTGTTTTCCTTGATGAATTTGTTGAAGCATATCCTGTGTGAGTGGTAGATGATATTTCTTCAGTCGACATCCACTAATCCAGTTCGGCATTTCTTCCCCTACTAATGTAGCAAGCTTGACAACTCCACTTTGTGATAGATCACTAATCACAAAGGGTCCCATCCCTCGCTTTTTAAGTTTCTTGGCATGTTGCTTCACAGTATAAACAAGTACATAATCACCTGTTTTGAACTTTTTAGTGCGCACAAGCTTGTCAAAAAACTCTTTTTGTCCTCTCTTTTTAGCATAGATTGAAGCTACAGCTCTCAAGCGGAGTTCATCTAGCTTTTCAAGATCATTTATTCTTGGAATTAAAAACTCTATGGGTAGTATAGCATTTAGGACAAACACCATGTTGTACGGTGTTGTTCCTATGTATGTTTTGTAAGCTACTCTGTATGCCCACAGTGTTGAGTGTAACTGCTGATCCCAATCAGTTTTTGACTCTGACACTATTTTAGTGAGAACCGTGCATAGTGTTTTATTTGTGGCCTCAGCTTGTCCATTTCCCTGTGGATGGTATGGAGCAGATTTCCTATGTATGACCATGAATTCCTCTAGCAGATATTCAATGACTTCATCAAGAAAATGTGTCCCACGATCACTGACAATTTCTATTGGTAAACCATATCATACAAAAACATTCTCATACAAAAATTGTGCAGTAGTTCCTGCATCTGCTTTTTGCATTGCCTTCGCTTCCGCCCATTTTGTGAGATAGTCTGTAGCCACAATGATATATTGGGTATGGGTGCAATATGGGGGGTGAGATAGGTCCCACAAAATCAATGCCCCATTTTGCAAGTGCTCTTGGTCCCATCATTGGCCGTAGAGGCATCTCATCTCTCTTTATCAGCACCTTGGTGCGCTGACATGCGTCACAACGCTTTACAAACTCTTCAGCATCCATATGCAATGTAGGCCACCAAATTCCTGCGATTAAGACAATTTTTGCCGTCTTATCGCCCGAAAAATGACCTCCACTTATTCCGCTATGTGCATGTTCTAGAATCAGCAGGTATTCGCTTTCACTTGCATAGATTCTAAGTTGATTGTCCTTTCCTCGCTTATAGAGTTGGTTCCCTATTAACTGAAAGTCACGGGCTTCCAACTCTATATCTTTTTTCCGTGCTCTTGTTATGTTCTCAGGAATCGTCCTGGTGGTTAACACTAGGTTGGTAATGGGACACTTTTATGTCCTGTTAAGTGACCATTTTCCTTGAATTATGTCAAGAGTTTGAAAATGGATTTTGAGGTGCTATCTATCTAAATTTTTTTCTCATGAGCTGAAAAAAACTCGACATTTTTTTGGAATATCAATTCCATCTTTAACATTGTCCTTGCACAACATTTCACAACCTAAACTGTGTGAAAAAACGGGTCCTGTTTTTGGCTTTTTTTCAACTTTTTGCAACTATACCACTCTAGAATTCATGTTTGTGAGGTCTATAAGGCTCGAGAACTATCTTTAGTAGTCCTCAACATGTCCTGATTCTTCTAGGGAGAAATAAATATTAAAGTTGTAAGTTATGACCAAATTACAAAAATTGTCAAATCTTGTTTTTTTGCCAATTTTAGCTCTTCTTTGATTTTTTTGGTGGATTTCATGATATCCAAATGCATTTTTTATTTTCTATGTCTCATATTGTAACATAAAGCTAATATTCCTTGAGTTTTGGGGCACCTAATACCCTATTTTTCATAGTACACAACGATTGTTGATTTTTTCAATTATAGAAGAAAACGAAACATTCTAGTATATCAAGTATAGCTTTTTCAATATTGTTAGTTTCTTGTGACAACTACATGCATTTTGTAGGTAGTAACCATTAGTCATAAGGATCAAATTTGGCTAGATATTGAATAGTTTCTATGGGATTCTACAACTCATAATGTTGAACCCAGTTTTTTCATGTTTTTTCATGTTTGTTGTATTTAACACTTCATCTTTGTCCCCAAGATTCCCCTTGGTAAGAGATGTATTATTTTTTTGACATGCTCCATGGCTCCTTATGAACACAAAGGACAATAGGGAACTAAGAAAACATGCATACATTATTTGTATTGAGTGTGGCTATAGAAACTTTGATGATATGTTTGCAGAATGGTAAAAATTCAACTTTTTTTGTACCTATTTATTTTGGCAAAACAAAAAATAGTGAGTGAGAAGCAATCATACGTTCTAATCACCAACCCATTGAAGTTAACTAGGGAATTTATCTCAAGTCCTACAAAAATCCCTAATCTTATTTTTATGCAACAAAACATAAGAAATGACTGTTTTGATGAAAATGCACTGGTCCATCAAGTTTGGAGGCTTGGTGTGACCAAAAGATGAGAAATTTTACAAGTTTCTTACTTTTTCCATGTGTAGTAGGCCTTGAACTATAACCTCATGAAAGGATTTTACAAAATGAGTGGATGTACTATGGTTTTGGAGGTTTTTTTCAAAACCCTGAAAGGACACTTTTATGTCGTGGTAGGTTACCAACCTAGTGTTAAGAAATCAATGATATATTGACTCCATGCAGGTGAAATGTTTACTTGAAACAATGTCGCGTGATCCACTGGTCGTTTGGCACTACATATAGTACAATTGGTAACATAAGAATGTGTGTCCGCATACATAGTTGGCCAATAAACCCCTAACTGTTTCAGTCTCTGGTGTGTTTTCACTGTTGAACGATGAAATGCACAATCCTGGACATGTGCTTCTTCAAGGTAGCACTCGAATTCTTCCGGATTTATACATAATCGTAGGATTTGGTCTGAGCCTAGATGATACAGCCATCGTGCTATCAACTGGAAGTTTTTTGTTTGTCGAATCGTTTGTTGTTTGGATCTGTATTCCGTATTATTAAACCTTCTTCCAAAGGAAAGAATGCTAACTAAGCTATATATTCCTTCTCCTGCTGCCTGTGCAGCTGTTGGTGGTCCTGTACTTCCTATCATGCTCCATGGTTCTGGTGTGGAGGGTTCATCCGATGGATAATAGACAGGGTTTTCCACATATCCATTGGGATCTTCATAATATGCATGCATAGGCACCAAAGCCTTATCCTCTGATTCGGTTACGGTTGGTGTGTATCTTATACCGACTGGTCGTAATCCTGGTAGGGGTGGTTGTTGCCCCAACACCGGTTGTGGTCTTTCTATACCTACAGGTCCTGGTAGGTTGCCTGCTTGATACCTAGGCATCAGTGGAACTTGAGGAGAAGCTACCGGAGCTTGGGGAGCGTAAGGTCTCTCTCTCACATATCCCTTGTTATGATAACATTCCTCTGTCCCATGGTTTGTCCATTTTTGTTCAATAGCACACCAGTTGGGCTGTTTAGCCTGGGGTTTGGCGTACAAGTTAATCTTTTTTAGCACTTCATCTATAAGATGCTCTTGGTTTACAGCTACTTCTCCTTTCGGTGCTGTCTTAGAAGACTTTCTTCCACTTTGTTGTAAAGGTGAATCATCGTCAAGGTCCTTGCACTCCCCCTCTTTGTAGACTGCACAATTGTCCACAAGGTAAAGAGCCTCCTTGGTCAATTCATTCAACGTCGTGCTCCTCTTCATATGTAAGTCTTTCTGGAGATCCGCATTCCTTAGTCCTTGGATGAATATAAGCATAAGTCTGGACTGAGTTGGCAGTTCTTCCACAGGATATAACTTAACATATCTTTTTAGTCTTAGGGCTGCCTTTCATACAGATTCCCATCTTTCTGTTTGAATTTATGGATTTGTGAGACGGTATTATGAGCTATCCGCCTTTGTGAGAATTCCTCAATAAATTCGTCAAACACTTCCTCCATAGACTCAAAGTCTCTACGATCTACAGAGTCAAACCAAGTGGCAGCGTCATCCTCTAGGGTTAGTCCAAACCCTGCAAATCGGGTAGGGAAATCTAACACCTCTTCGGCTCTAATTACATGCACAAAGGCTGCTACATGATGTCTTGGGTCTCTGCTTCCTATGTATTTCTTGTTTACCTATTTTTGCACTTGAGAAGGTCTAATTCTCCGATGGTCTACAAACCTCATCATTGGATCTCCACATCCTAATCGATATAACTCCTCAGGTATTTGGTAGTAGGCTGGGTCCTCTCCCAGTGGTGCTCCTAAGCCATAATTTCTAACAGTTCTCGCCAGAGATGGTTCATCTCTTCAAACTCGTTCTAAGGGTGGCCCTCCAGGCTCTGTTGACCCTTGAGTCTTTGGCTTACTCTCTCCTTGATACCTTGAATAGAGTGGTTGTTCTTGCAAATCCCTTAGACCTCGTGCGGATTGATAACCATCTCGGCTTCGGTCGTGTTCCATTGTTGCACTCTGTCGAAGTCGTGCCTGCAATGATGGCTGGTTTGCTGGTTGGTTTTGGTTGTTGAATGCCTGCGGTCGGGTGGAATGTGAGGTGCCGTCATAATCTTTTGAAAAAGGATTCGTTGACTTGCTTGGGGTGTAGGTGGCTCGTGGCACTTCCTCAGGGGCATATGATGATGCTCCTGGACCTGTTGCCCTTTCTACCTCCTCTGGGAGAATACGTTGGTATTCTCGCATGTATCTATAAACAAAAACTATACCCTTCCCCACAGCAGTTTCATATGAGAATAAGTAAAGAACCTTGTCTTTGCTTAATTCGTTTAGATATCGTTCTTTGCTGCGAAAGTAAGCGACTATACCCTTACTCTTATGCTTGTAGATTCCCACGTTCTCATTATAAGTTGGAACCCTGGTTGTTTTCTTATCATACATAAAAATAGCTTTGGGACGATCAATGTTTGGTGGCGGTTCTTGAGCTTCTGAAACCATTTTCCCTTTCGCCACATTATCTCCATATCTGTTGTAATCTTCAGGGTTATCGACTATTAGATAGTGGTTCCCCTTTTCGTCTCGGAATCTATCTCCATCATCATAGACTCGGATTATCTCCAATCTCTGAGCTGGCCTCTCTTCGCTACAAATGCACTTGCGTCCTGATAGTCAGAATAGACTAGGGCTCCCCTCGACTTTGTTCCCTCTAAGAAGATCATAGTGAGTTTGGAATCATTCAAAGGATTTAGGGATGTGCTTCCTCCTGGCATTGGGGTCTGTCATAGGTGAAACCTCCTGGCTGTTGACTACCCAGCATGAAGAAATATTTTTTTGACGAAGTGTCAGTATCACTACCTTCCTCAATTATCGGTGCTAGCGGATCTAGCTTTGCCTGGGTTACACTCTCCTCGGTGGACACTAAGCTACCTTGGTCACCTGCCACCTTCTGGTCTCTAACAATGTACCTTCCTGATCTTAAATTCATCAAACTTATCAATGCAATTTATCACAAATCCAACCACTCACCTGGCAAAGGATCAGTCTCCGCACAACTTCTTGCTTTGTTGTTGAATATACCTGTACACAAGCGTTTAATTTCGGCAATTGAATCAAAGCATTTATCTGCTAGAGGTTATCTTAGTAATGATTGGTATAACTGGAGAGTTAATCTCAACCACTATTGTATTTTAGATACTGCTGATGTTCTGGATTAGGTCTGCCAATCTGGGACTGTACTTCTCTCGGATGTTGGTCAACTTATGCAAAAAATTTTGAATTCAGTTTTTGCTCCGTCAAATGGACAAACAAGGTCCAAATTCACTTCTGAAAGAAGTTCTGGAATCCTTAAGCCAGATGAAATCTCAGTGTCTAAGCCCAGTCAAATTTTCTCTTCAGTAGGCCCCAATAGACATCCTACGCGTAGGATGTCTCCTGCTTTGTTTTGCCTGGATTTTTGCACTATGGATTCCCCTTGATGTGCAGAGTCTACAACTGTTTTTACTTTTTGATTTGGACACCTATAAGCTGGTCAATGAGTCAGAAATCTGTTCCGACAGCCTATTGCTTATCTTGATCAGTCTAACCAACTTCAATTTGGACCAAAATTGACTAGGGGGCTTGCCTCAGCTATACAAGACCTTGCTATGCCCACTGTGAGTATCAATCTTCAATTTCTTGCTTTAGACATCCTACGCGTACGATGTCTTTTTCCTCAGAATGGCTTCAAATTCAAAACACAGGCTCCCCTTGAGTTGCTGATCACTTTGGTATGCTCCAAATTTGGTTTGGAGTGAAAAATCACACAGAACACATCCTACGCGTAGGATGTTTTTTTGGCCTGGTTGACCCCAGACTTGACCCACAGCTTCCCCTTGATGTCAGCAACCCAGTAGTATGCTTAGATTTTGGTTTGGATTTCAAAAGTCTCTTTTTCAATCAAAAGTGCTAAAGTCTGCTTTGAACCCAATTTTCTCACCCAAATGAGATGAAACCCCTCTCAGGCACTCAATATATCATGCAAGACATGCTCATGCAGCCATCTTATGGTTTTGGTCTTAAAATAATGCTCTGGCACTATTTGGGTAGGATGTCTGGCAAATTTCAGTCTACCTGACCTTATCCTTTCAAGATATGGTCAAATTTCCACTTTCCAGTTGAAAATAGGGTAAACCCCACCTTCTGAACACACTGGTCAACTCAAAATTCCAAAATTCCCACCAGATTAGCCTATAGACATCCTACGCATAGGATGTCTTCTGGCTTGAAATTAATTTTTTTCCTAACAGAAATGCTCTTGATTCTCTATAGCTCTATTAGAAACACTCATAGTAACTTTTGGACTTCACTTAGGCTTTCAAACACACTTTTGCATCTTTTACAAACTTGTGATGACTTTACTAAGCAGGTATACATACATGAAGTGCTCTAGATCCTGAATCATGATGTCCTACTTACTCTACTCCTACTCATCATGTGAAATGGTGATAATGGTGTTTTGGTTGCTTTCTGGCCTCTCCGGACTCTCAAGCTCTCCTCTCACCGCTTCTACCACTCCAACTCCTACTCAAAAACTCAACTAATACCTAAAACTATCTTAGTATACCTAAATCTACCTAAGTCGAAGGATCTAAGCCAGACACACGCTTCCTAGACTCCCTCTAAGACCTAGAGAGTCCTCCACCCTCTGATCCTATCTAAATGTAAAACGAGACTCTTGGCAAGCCAAAAATCCCTATCCTCAAGGACTAGTCTCGGTCATCTACCTAAGGTTTTTTTCCCCGGCAGCGGCGCCAATGTTGGACGGATACGCCACGACGGACGTCAGCACAGCGAGAACTCACCTAACATATAATGTCAGCTAAGGACAAAGCTCGACCCGCAGGCGCGTGGAAGCAAGCATAAGGTGTCAACCTACACCCAACCGACTCCTAACTAATTCCCACAGAGGTCTCTACCAATTGTCTAAGTCACAACCTTCAAGAGTGCATAAGAGGAAACTTCCTACAATGCGGTCTAGAGCCGAACACCCATCAAACAATCTCGAAACACCATAGCACTTGAAGGAGACCCTACTAATACCAATAGGTCCCTCACCCTAAGGTCTACGAACCAAAACCCTAACCCAAAACACCCGGTGCAAAATCACGTAGGATGTCTGGGCAAAATTTTCAAGTCTTCATTTCCAAAATCTAAAGTGCCTAATGTGTAGCTCTACTCAATGTGAACACGTGGATATGCTGCAATGCAAAATCGGACAACGTATACTCACCGAATCACCAGATGAAGCTCGTAGAATGAGCTCGCAAAACTGGACCGTACGCGCGCAATGTAGGTATCGACGCGTAGCTCTCGTCAGGGGTAACACGCTGCACTTCTTCGCACTCAATTCCGACCACCGGTGCACACGTAGCGTCAAGATGAAGCTCACACTCTCTCTCGTACACAGTACGCTCACTCACATACTTCAAAACTTGTTTTTTAAAATGACAAAAGGTCTTTCATTAAGGTCAAAAAGTGGTATATATACCTTACAATTCTCAAACCCTAAAGTTCCAAAATCAAACATCTACTCAATCTAACTATCAAAACTGGGATACAATCTGGAAACTTCTGTAAGTCCCAATATTTACAAGGTGAAAAATCAGGTTTCCTCAATAAATGAATAATTACAAAAAATGATAATCTTCCGAGTAGTTAGTTTCCGTGGGGTGTGTCCAGCTTCTAACATCCAATTTTCTCAAGGGGTTTCAAGATGTCTTTATTGATGACAATCCTTGTGAGCTACCTCCTAAACGA
This sequence comes from Adiantum capillus-veneris, assembly GCF_014529385.1. NCBI lineage: Eukaryota > Viridiplantae > Streptophyta > Polypodiopsida > Polypodiales > Pteridaceae > Adiantum > Adiantum capillus-veneris. The sequence goes on along the minus strand of NC_140951.1, from coordinate 72,870,797 downwards.
GCTAATGATAACCATGCAATTGAACTTCTTTCAGGAATTTCACCGCCTAACAAACCTCCTTATAGAGTTTGTCAAGTTCAACAAGAGGAGATTATGCGGCAAGTGCATAAGTTGGTTGAGAAGGGCATGGTTAGGCCTAGCTCATCTCCAATTTGTTCTCCTGTGATACTAGTGCAAAAGAAAGACGGCACATATCGTATGTGTGTCGACTATAGAGCACTAAATAGGATCACTATCAAAAATAGGTTTCCCGTTCCATGGGTAGAAGTCCTATTTGATAAGCTACAAGGGTCTACCTACTTCAATAGGATTCACCTAAAAAGTGGCTATCATCAAATAAGGATAGTTGATCAAGACATTGTAAAGATCACATTTCGCACTATGAATACATTGCCATGCCTTTTGTGGTGCAAATTCAATTGTAGGAAAGGTAGGAAGGTGGGCGTGTGTGTTGAGAAGAAGGATTTTATGTTGCTACTGTGTATTTCTTTGTTAATGGAGTTTCCAAAGGTACCGTGTTTTTTCTCTGCCATAAGGAATTAGTATTAAGGTTGTTAGTTCTGTGTAATGCAAAGTACAATAAGTAGGAAGTAGATCTATGAGAGCTAATGAAGTGTGTTTGTGTGTAACAGTAGGTGTATTAGTTGTAAGGTAGATAGATTGTATGTGTGTGCTCGCACGCAGGCCACGGCGACCTTATTCTTAAAAAAAGAATAAAAAAATAAAAATAAATAAATTAATTAATTTAAAAAAAAATTAAAGGTAGGATCGAGATTGGGAATATCTCCCAGACCCAAGCCCAAGCTCACGCTCAGGCTTAGACATCTATCGCCCTTTAAAATTACGAATTTTAGCTTCACACGTAGCTAAAAATTGACTTTTTTGAGGACCAACGGAGCTTCAGGTGAGCGAATGTTGTGTTGTAAAGCACACCGCAACCCTCTGAGTGATAGGCTCATTTTAAGCTATCACACACTTTCACCAAAAAAATTGATCATTAAAAACGTCTAGTAAAAAAAACGAGTGAAAACAGACGCCTAAAAAAGTAAGCGGTTAACCTTCGTGGTTATTCACCGACGGTTGTAGGGTGCCAAAGGCACATGCATCTGTGCTCTGGTCGTGTGCTAGAGACAAAGCAACTAGAGAGAATTTTGACTTACGCGAGTTCTCAATATCCACCTACCTTAGGTTCCGGGCCCTCGGCAAGGACCCAAGGTAGTACAAACCAAGACCTGAACATAGCGGCTAGTGACTCTTCCTCTTACTACGACGTCATGGAGGGTTTCCCAATTCATAATCGTGATAGCTCAAGCCAAGACATGCATGCCATGGGTCCACGGTCTGGGCCGAGCGTGCTTAGCCGCTCGAAGGAAACCTTTAGTAGAGCCACTCGCTCCGAACATGGGGCTAATGATGTAAATGAGGGGGATGGGAAAGTAAATTCTCCATTCATGACCAACGTAGACCCTATGCCCTTAGAGAATGTGCATGTGAATACTTTATTCACTGCACCTCCTGACTCTTTAGAGCTATTCCCCTCCGAGGTCATATTACCCGATGGTAGAAGCTTTGCCAAAGTGCAAGAGGTTGAGCGATATGTCAACGCGGCTAGGGAAAAGGAAGTCAAGAGCTTACGCAAGGTGGAGCAATGAAGAGAGTTAAAAGCGAAAGCCCCTATGTCAATATGCTTGCTAAGAGAGCAATCGAGTGCTCCTGACTTAGCAATCGCTAATGGCCAACCCCTAGAAAGCAACATTGCATCTAGTTCAAAGGACACCCCTAGCACCTCAATTCTAGATGGAGCGTTCTTAAATGAGAACTGGGAGTACGAACTACAAACGGAAACTCTAACCGACCTATATACAGGTCACACCTATCACGTGGGTTGGTTAGTTGTCCTACAATCCACAATGGGTGCTACTAGTGTGGAGGATCAACAACAAAGAGTTTGTGAGGTCATCCATAGGGTCATTGAGTTAGAGAGACAGAACAAGGGGATCAACATGCCTTCAACGGGTCTCATGAGATTCTTGGATACAGGAAAGGCTAAACAACCGACCTTATTGCAAATGGAGACTCCCTCGGCAAGTCTGATGGATCCCCCATGTGTTGGTTTTCCAAGGGTCTCGGTGAAATCTGAGCCCACAAGTGATAGCTTTACCTTTCCAAATCTAGCTTATCTTTCCCTTGATGACACCACGGCTACCATGCCTATCCCAATGATGGGCATGCCGAGAAACATGCCATGGACCTCATTTGTTAGTAAATCACCTCTACATGGCAGCTCAATGCCTGCACAACAGTACCTACAAGTGTGTACCAATCGTGTACACCCATGGGTCCTCGTATGCATGTAGTCCCTATGCCTCCCATTGTTTCAACTACCTATGCTCCACAACCACAACACCCAAGTTCTTATTTCCATGGGACTATACCGGCTAGCATTAGCATGTCACATCTATTGTCTACTATGCCTAGGGCCACACATATGAACTTTGGGCCACCCAATGGCACAACACTGTACCAAACATGGAATCCAAGGGCTTCCTATGCGCCAAGCTCGATGCCAATACCTACGTCACATGTAGTCTCTGGAGCACCTCCACCCATGATTCCTGCTCACTTAGGTGACTTGGCAACGTTTGCTCAAGCTATTGGTCGATCTATCGCTGAGAATATGCGTAACACGCCTGATAGAGAACCTAGAAGTAAGGCAGTACAAATAGCCAAGCTCACACAAAAATTTAGTGGAGACGGAGAAGTGAGAAAGCATATCGAAGTGTTTGAACAAATATGCGATTCTCTAGGAGAACACAATGACCTACATAAGAGTAATTCTTTAAGCCTAACCTGAAGTGGGAAGGCAAGGAATTAGTATAGAACCCTAAGGGTGGAAGAAAAAATGATTTACCCTACTATAGGAGACTGTTCTTGAAAGAATACATACGAGAGGGAGTACTTTGGGGTGTAGCCTCTCAGCTCCAGAAAGCCCAACGAGAGGAAGGAGAGTCGACGAGAGACTTTATTAGTCGCTTGAAGCATTTGAATTCTCGTTGTAATCCAAATGAATGATTCAACAATAACCAATTGCTCGATAGATTCATTCGGGGATTACGACATGAGGATATCTACAATGGCCTAGTCATCAGAGGTATCACCACTTGGGAAGTAGTCACCACCAATGCGATCCAATTGGAGGATAATTTAATGATTCAAGGAGAAAGAGTGTCTGTTGAGCCTAAATCTATTAGCTCGCAAGCATCAGGGCATCAACCAATGACCCTAAAGCCTATTGCTAAGGAGCCAAAGATATCTGAGATGACTTTAGCAGATCTCACCAAGGCTATTCAAGAGAGTCTTAGAGACAATCGTGCTCCACAAAAAAATCATATGTATCCAAGAAGGGAGCAACAATGGTTCTCAGTATGGTATGGACTGCACCGTACCAGTGAATGCCCTACTTTTAGAGTAAAATTCAATGGGAACTGCAATGCATGTGGAAGGTATGGTCATCAAGCTAAGGATTGCATAGTATTTAAGCGCGCAATGGCCAATAGACCAACCTTAGCATGGACAAACACACCTCGAGTGCCTACATTGATGCTGGCCCCACCTCTTGAACAAACAACACAACACATGGTCCCTAGGGCCCAAAATTTTGTTCAAACAACACTCTTACCACCTCCAGTGCTAGGACCGCAACCACCACATCCGAGAATCACTTCTGTGAATCAAGTGGGTTATGTGTCATCTATTGCTTGTTTGGAAGGCTGTGAGGAAGATATAGATCCTAATATTGCCTATGGGCTAGATGTGCTTGAAGAAAGTCCACAATACTACATGGAGGACTATTGGGGACAAGTCAAACCTGTATATCAAGTAGCTGCTCTTGCGGCAAGAGGCCAAAATATCAATTACACTGCTAAGAGACCACCTCTTCAATGTTATGAGTGTGGAGGTCCGCATCGTGTAGCCGAGTGTCCTGTTAGGCTACAAAAGAATGCCACACTAATGCAAACCAATCAAGTGAGCACGTATACAATGCCGATACGCATGTGTAATTGATGTGGCATAGATCACTTGATTTCCCAATGTCCAAATAATCCAAATGCACCTAATATCACACCATTAAACTTGATTGAAGTTACCGAGGAGCCATCACAAAGTACGCCTGTGGTACCAGTAAATACACTCACACGATCGATGCTCCAAAAACAAAATTATATTCTTGAGGAAAGAGACACGGCATCAATTGCCCAATCTCCGAAAAAGAAGAAAACACGAAGGAAGAGATCGCAAAAAGCAGCGAAGTCAAATCCTAGTTCAAAGACCAACATAGGGACTGGTGATGACCCCGAATATATGAACAATGCTGAAGAGGATTCTGATTCAGGTGAAACCATGGAGACCAAAACGACCACTAAGATAGAAACCAACAAGGAAGATCTTCATGAGCCACAATGGAAGGGATCCAAGAAGAAGATAGGAACTTATCCAAACCCTACAGAGGAGATTGAGCAAGTCAAGCAATTAAGGAGTTTGGCAAAGGGATCTAGAACCAGCACCTAGGAAGATCCAGATTACAGACACCGTGTTCCCTACGCAACAACAACAACCTCACCAAGTCCATAGACCCTTAGCCATACCTAGTGTCATCCAAGAAGAAAGTGACTTAAAGTCATGGGAAAGTGGGCGTACTCACTTCTTGATGGAAAGAATGTTTACGGAGGGACTACTTGATCCTATCAAAGAAATGGAGATCCCATCCTCCCCATGTCAAGGGACTGAAGCCCAAAAGGTGCCATTAAACATTGCCAAATTGATGGATTTCATGTCTTCAGAAGTTAGAACCACCATCATGTCCAAACTATATAAAGACCCCGAGCTAGCCTCAGCTCTTCGAGCCTTCCTCAATGGATAACTGAAGTGTGAGCTACCACAATTTGCACAGATGGATGGAGTGGGGGAGATGCCAATAGAGGAGGAACACTTAGATCCACAACCCAACCTAGATGAGAACCTTGTTATAGAAATACCTGTTAATGAGTTGGGACAATACTTTGAGGGTGATGAGTCCAATACGACCATACCAATCACTACTAAGGGATTAACTGTGAAGGGAATCCTTGATGGTGGCGCTGGGGTTAGCATTGTGACTAAAAATTGTTAGGAAACTATGGGAAGACCTCACCTTGCGACCACAACTATAGTAGTGAAGATGGCCAGTGGGTCTATTGTTAAACCTATTGGGATGCTAGAAGATCTCAAGATCAAGGTCTTTGGACATAAAATAAGGATTACCTTCATTGTTATGGATTTCTCCAAACACACTATGGCATCGGAGATGATCTTAGGACTTCCTTTCATGAGGGAAGCAAAGATGGTGCATGACTTGTCTAAAAACCATGTCTACTTGTAGTTCCAAGATTCTGTCATTCAAGTGGATCTTGTGACTGGTCGAGCACATCCTCTAGGAAACAGGTTTATAATTGATCATAGATCTGACACCACAGTTCACTCGGCCCCATTGCAGTATAGTTACACGTATAAAGCTGACACTAATGTTAGGGAAGATTCTCCTTATATGGATATACTACCTGGGATGACTGAGTCGGACAATGTGGATTGGATCTACCTAGCAGCAACCATAGACACTTAGGTAAATAAGGGGATGACCTGGGTAACACGTGAGGGGGATGAAATGCCCGTACCCTTAAATATGCTACAAGCAATGCATATAGCTTCTGACAAGACTCATCCCAATATAACAAAGAAAACATACAAGTGGGTCCCTAAAGCTTCTTTAGTGACCATAGCTAGTGCTAAAAAACAGAAGCCTCGTAAGAAAAGTCCCATTTGCTCCAAGAAAAGTAGGAAAATGTGGCGTTGGATTCCTAAACGACTATTGGAAGCCCAAGGCTATTATCAAGGAAATGATCAAATCTGGGTGCCAAAATGTAGATTGTGTTCTTACTTGTCACCTGACCCATGTGAGCCCAATCCAGTAGCTCCAAAACGAATCGATGATCACGGAAAGAAAAAAATCATAGGATGGTACACACCCACTCCAGAGCTAGTTTGGGTACCGAAGAAAGAACGATTTGTTTCACCTAGCTCAGGAAGGGGGGAGTCCCATGAAGCTTCTTGCTCTTCGTGTAGTTCCTATACAAAAATAGAAGCTTCAACACAACCTCCACCTACCATTGTACATATCCATACAAGCAAGAAAGAGTTTGCACCTCCCGTTGTAAGTTCACCACCTACAACAATGTTGCAAATAAAATCATGGAAGAGTAACTTACCACCCTTGCAACTAGATGAAACACATAGGGCGGTCGAAAACTATTGGTTAAAGCCTTCACCCATAACAACTTGGAACAATTGGTTTCAAAAGGTGATGACATCATTCCAAAAGGTATGATCTACCCAAGGAAGGGGGGAGTGTTTGCTGACATCCATCATTCACTTGCTTCCCTCTCAACCTTCCTCCATGACCTCTCAATCTCCCAATCTTAGGGAATGTATATATAAAGCCTTATACTCAAAAAAAGAAAAATAATAAAGAGCAAGAGCAATTAGCAAACGAGTATGCACAATAAAAGTCAAAACATTGATCCAGACCTACACATTCACATCCTATACACTGAAACAGAAACCTATGTAATCAAACACCTTTGAACCTCAGCACTCGAGTGATGGAGGGTAGGTAAGATTAGTACGATAGGAGTGTTTCTATTTTAGAGTTGAGTGATTAGCAAAGTTCCTTTTTCCCACTGATGTGCCTCCTAGAGGTATTGTTTGTGTTTCCTGGTGTGTACAGGAGCGTGTTTCTATTGTTAGGATTTGGACCTTCATGGAATCTTTATCTCGACTCACTCTTCAAATCAAGTGCAATTATCAACACAAACAGGTGTTTCTTGTCCATTAACATTGCCCATTATCTTTTTGCATCCATGTTTGTCTGCTTAAATTGTGATTGATAGCATAATATCCAACACAGTTGCTTAGTATCAAACATTTAATTCAATGTAATTCTTTGTCATAATCACTTGTCTAGGTTTAAAAATCAAGCAGTCCGACTAAGCTAGTTTGACCAAGCTAGGTGTTAGAGATCTTCTCTTAATACCATGGGGAATGCCTTCCTATTAATTAATGGTTACTTAGGTTCTTAATCCGATTTAGGCAGCATTGTGTGAAATGTACTAGGACTTTCTACTGGGCTTAGTCCCTATTGACCTTTAGCTTAAGTATTATAAAGGGAGTTTACTATTGTGATGAGCCTGGGGAGGGTAACAATGTTATATGACCCCCCAAAGTTACAAAATTAAAATGCCGAAAATGAATAAACAAAAAATCAAAGTGCCACAATGTAAAATCTTAAGCTAGAAGAGAAATCTCAGCTTGATTTGGTACTTCACTCACATGTATCGCCTACGGTACTAGAGCCCTAGAGTAGAGGTTCCCAGTGTGGGCGCTTTTCCTTGAAAAGCAAAAAACCCAAGGCATACAAAATAAGCACACACATCAAAATTGAATCACTGTGAAAAGACTTTGGGGGGTCAAAGAAAAGTAAATAAGTCAGGCGATGATTTCATGAGAATTCCTTTTATTGTAGCTTAACTACGAGGTCTTCTAGGTATAGCCTCTAGTCAGCCCCCTCGAACATGAAATACTTGGCTCTCGCGATTGAACAACTTAATTGACCAGAGAAAATTGAGAATCTTACCCATGGTATTAATAGTCGATCTTTAGTGCCTTTCGATTGTTAAATTAGCAACCCCAGACTTGTTTAATTTTTTACCTTTACAACTAATTATGCATTTGACTATATTGTAATTTAATTCTGACAAATGGTTTAGAAATTTGCTACCAATCAATTTGTCTGCCTAAAACTGCATATGCTTTTTAATTGTATATGAGAATGCAATTACTGTGCCAATGTTGTTTGATTTTGCAGTGACTGAAGAAGGCTAAGGACATTCATCTCAAATGCTCTTCCACCTCGACGAACGAGCTTCAACTCAATAGCTTCCGAGGACGGAATCTACATCAAGAAGGGGAGCATGTTAACCCTCACGACTCACGAACACCATATCACCTACGACGGACGTTGTATTATTTACTTGGTAGAGTGAGGTACAGGGCTTGTCGGTCCAATAGGAAAAGGGTAAGAGTGATCGCCGATGAGAGGCACACTCTAACTGGAACATTCAAGGGACTAGTTGGCTAATCATGGGTACCCAAGTGTGAATGGGGTGAGCGCATATAAAAGTCAACTAAACCTAAAATTCACTCATTCTCTCATTTGTGCAATTGAAGAGTGCTCTTGCTCCATCTCCATCTTCTTCTTCTTCATCTCCTTGTGTGTGTGTGTATGCGGGAGAGAGAGAGAGAGAGAGAGAGAGAGAGAGAGAGAGAGAGAGAGAGAGAGAGAGAGAGAGAGAGAGAGAGAGCGATAGAGCATTGCGGCGGCACGACGGCGGCGAGGCGGTTGAGCGCAGCGTAGCAGCGTCTCCCTCTTCTTCGCGGTGAGGAATCCTCCATGACAAGAAGCGTAGAGCGGTGAGTTTACTAGTTTGAGCTTGTTGTGTGCTTGGAGCCATTTGTGGCTCGCACATAGTGTATCGTCAAGTTCCTTGCATTGACACGTGCGACATACGCACACATAGAGGTAATAAAAGGATGGCCTAAACCAAGGAATTTTCATGAGTTAAGAAGCTTTATAGGTATGTGCGCATACTATAGACGCTTCATAGAAAAATTCTCACTAATAGGAGGACCATTACATGACCTAACAAAGAAAAATGTTAGGTACACATGGTCTGCCAAGGAGAACAATGCTTTCAAAAAGCTTATCTCTCAACCTGTGCTTAAACTACCGGATCTCTCAAAGCCATTTGAGGTCCAACGTGATGCTTGTGGTGATTACCTTGGAGCTGTTTTGCTTCAAGAAGGGCACGCCATAGGCTATGAAAGTCGAAGGCTCGACCTTGTTGAAGGTCCAACGTGATGCTTGTGGTGATTACCTTGGAGCTGTTTTGCTTCAAGAAGGTCACGCCATAGGCTATGAAAGTCGAAGGCTCTAGGCATATATGGAAAAGAAATCCTTGCAGTTCTCCATGCTTTAGACTCATGGAAGCACTATTTATTGGGGACTCCTTTCATTCTGCGAACGGATCACCAAAGTCTTAAGTACTTCATGACGCTGTCAGGAGTTTTTTGGAGCAAGGGATTGCGCATATGTACATACACATGCATGGTGCATCAAATAAAGGATTGCCCATTTTCCTTAGCCAGGTGGTTACGTGGGGCCCACATGTGTACAGGTAGGACAGCATGTACATAGTGCATCGATTTTCACTATCACCAGTACCAGTATGTTTTTTCTACAATAAGGAGGAGTTGGTAGCGCGTAAAACTTCTCGAAGAAGCTATCCGCGGGCCGACGACGTGAGGTCAGCAGGTGCGTCAGATGGCATCTAGTGGCGTCAGGAGGGCCAACGGGGTCAATATTTGCACGCGGATGAGGACGGACACAACGTGGGTGTTTGCTTGTGAGAATTATGCAGAAAGGTCATCATTAGGACCACTTTTTGGGGCCACTTCACGTGGTGGAGAGATGCATTATTGGAAAAAAGCTGAGTGCCAGGTGTGCGAATGATGCAAAAAGGTGACAACTATGCACTGCGAGGTCAGTTTTTGGCCTGTTTGGGGTCCGTTTGAGGTCATCTAAAAGGCCAAGGGTGCCCAAGTAATAAAGCTAAGTGTGGGAACTGAAAAAACAAAGAGAAGACCAGAAAAAACGTGGAGAAGAGAGGAGGAACAGCCGCAGGTGTGTTTTTGCTCATTTTGGAGCCGGTTTTAGCCGTAAACTGCTCATCCGATGTCGGATTTGAGCACTTTGACATTGTAGACTGGGGTTTTGGGCCATTCCGGACGCGATGGCGCTGTCCATTTTGCCAAATTCCTCACTCTTTTTCTGCTCTTTTTCTGTGTAATCTTCTCCGGTGAGTGAAGCTTCTTCTCCAATTTGTAATTGTATCTGGTATCTTTTACCCATATTGTGTGAGCTGTTTGCCCCATTGGTGTTGGCCCAAGCTCATTTGTATCTAAACATCAGAAATTCTCCTCTTTTGAGCTGAGTTTTTTGGGTGTGTGTGTGTGTGTGTGTGTGTGGAGTGGACAAGTGGATAGTTTCTCTCCTCTCACTCCAGAGGTGTGTTCCCTGTCTCGGCCAGGTGTGTTGTGTAAGCCGAGTGGTGCCCCATAGTGTGTGTGTATATCCTTCCAAGAGTGTGTGTCGGGTCGTTATAGAGGCGCTGTGTGTGTTTTCATTCCGCTCACATTCTTTTGGCGCCCCCACGGAGGATCTTCTTCGAGTACCTTCTGCTTCGAGCTTCGAGCTTCGAGCTTCGGGATTGCAGATTACAGGTTACAGGTTACCGGGACAGGTACAGGTACAGGTACAGGTGATTCACACAGGTACAGGTAGCTGGAGTACAGTGATATACTAGCAGTGATGTCACTTGCAGTTTTTGTGGGAATGCATCACTTGGCGCCTATTTGAGCGCATTGTCTGCTGGATTGTACGTTACTTGTGGAAACTGCCATTGTACGCATTTGTGGAGCCATACTTGGTTGTATTTGGCAGTCCCAGCCATTTCTGAGACTTGGTCTGGAAGATAGTCATTTCTGAGACTTGACTATACGCGATTTGCATTATCCTTCGTGTGAGGGTCGATAGCGTGAGGTTTTTATTGAGCTGGGGGATTCTCAAATGTGGAGATCCTTTCGGTGATACAGGTAGCTGGAGCACCCTTTTCGTGACCTCGCCATAGGCTATGTACTAGTGAGTCCTATTTGATGCTCGGGTTCTATTGTTGGCAGTTTATGCATACAGATACAGTCTATATTTTGGGTTCTCATTGCTCTACTTCTGGGGAAACTCTGTCGAAATTTTCCCATGTTATGATGGCTGGTTTTTTGGTATTTTGAGCCATTTATGCTGTTATGCTGCTGAAATTCTGACAAAATCAGAGGTTGACTCAGGTGTGCCTTCTTGGGAGCTTCATGGTTGGCTTTAATGGATGATCAAAATGGCCCTCAGTTCACTCCTTTTCATTTAACTCAAAGAATTCAGATTAATGTTCATGTGTCCAGGAAGATCTTTTTCCAGCAGCGCATAGTCTTTATGTTTGGGCCAAGAAGATTGAGAGAGATCCTGGAATGTCCTTTGCCTGTTGTAATTCCGATGATCAACTATGAAAACTCATTTGATGTGCATGTGTTTGTTCTCATCTAAAGCTGAGCTCCATTGAAGTTTCTGGGGATTGGGTAGTGAAAAGTTTTGGGTTCTTGCACATGTGTTTGAAGGGGTTCTCTAGCCATGGCTTTCTCTTATCCGGAGTTTCATGGAAGAAGTGATGAAGATGTGGAGGACTTTCTGGAAAAGATGGAGGTTGCCTGCATGAGCAACCAGATTCATGACCCTACGCAAATGTTACGCCTTCTCCAAATTTGTTTGAAGAGTGATGCACAAGTTTGGTCTAAATCGTTTGAAGAGGAGTTGCGTGTGGCTGATCCACTTGTAAGGTTGAGTTGGGACAATCTACGACATGGGTTGGAAGTGGAGTTTGTGAAGATAGAAGATCCTGACAAAGTGTGGCAAGAAGTACAAGCTTTGGTGCAAAAGGAAGGTGAGCCAGTAGATGCGTACATACGTAAGTTTTCATTGGCATGGGAGCGAATGTGCAAGGCTTTAGCACCACAGGTACCCCCGCCTGACATGATGAAGAAGGACAGGTTCTTGGATGGTCTTTGGGAGAATATACGTTGGAGAGTGGAGCTAAAGAAGCCTAGGACATATGAGGATGCACTAGAGGTAGCAAGGAACAAAGAGTGGAAGCTGAGGAAAATGAGCCAGCTAGGGGTGGAGTCTTTGCCAATGAGGTCTGAATTTCAACCTATAGAGTCTTTACAAGGGCGCATGTCAGGGGTTCATCATGAACCAGTGGTTCCTGTTACTACTCAGGTTATGCCAGCAGTGGTCACTACAGCAGTGCAAGATGATGGCCTAAGGCAAGACATGAGGCAAGTGGTTGATTTGATGAAGAATCTCAGCCTAAACATGCTAGGTCAAGTGGGAAATAATCGAAGTCGAGGGCGGTTTGCAAATCAGCCAGGAGGTGAAGAAAGGCCTAGGAATGGTGTTGGACAAAGCAATGGTAGGTTTTGGAGGCAGACGCCCACATGTTATAATTGTGGAGAGTTGGGTCACATCAGCCCGCAATGTGATAAGCCACCAAGGATGGGGGGAGACATGTATCCATTGCCAAGACAGGTGCTAACTAGGTCAAATGATTATGGCATAGAAATTAAGGGAGATGAAGGAACCAGTGGATTAACCTAGGAGGAAAAGGGAAAGACAAAAGTGCTAAGTGTAGTCACCTTGGAGAAGGCATCAAAGCTAGAGGATACATTAGTGATGCCTATTGGGAAGAGGACCATAGAGGATAAGGAAGGAAGAAGTGCCCCAGGTCCTAGTAAGAAGAAAGGAAAGAGCCATGAAGGCGAGGATGTCAAGGCCAAGAGGAAAAGGAGAGCTCGTCGAAAGTTTCATGTTTCAGATTTTCCACTAGGGGATGGGCAATTAAGCTATGACTTGAAGGAGGATCTGACGAGCAGGAAGGCAGATGTTACTTTTGGGCAGCTCATAGAAATGGTTCCTAAACTAAAGCGACAGTGGAAGAGGATGGTTAACCCAATGGAGAAAGAGCCAGAGAGAGGTTCAGTAAAGGTGTTGGCAATGGATGAGCTACCAGACATTTGTCCAATAGTAGATGTGTGGCATAAAAGGAAAAATTTGGGACAAGGTTATGTGGATGGCGGAGCCCAAATATGCGTCATAACACACTCATGCGTTGAGAAGATGGGTCTCACAGTGGCTGGGGTGTCAGGTTTTTGGATCAGATTGGCGAACCATCAGAAGGTAAAATGATTGGGTGTTGTAAAGAGCTTAGAAGTGGAGGCATATGATGCAAAGGCAGTGGTTGATTTTCATGTGATGCCAGCAGGGTTGGGAGCATATCCTATTATACTGGGCAGACCATTGTTACGTGCAGTGGGAGCTGTTCAAGATTGGCGACATGGTACGATTAGCCTCTATGGAAAGACAGGTACCAAGAAGCTTTATAATATGGACACAAGGAAACGATTAGAGGAGATTTATGAAGATGAGGATGAGTCTAGTGATGAAGACTCTTCCACGGTGATAGATGAGGATAGTGATAGCACTACCAGCAGTGATGAGGATGCTGATGTTGCATTTCTTTTGATGGACAATCAAATTCAGGAGATTGGTTTAGTTGCATTTGCGAATCAGGTTGAAGATGAAAGTGAAGGGCCTTATGAAGTGATTGAAGGGCTGATGCAAACCAAAGTTGAGTTGTCAAAGAAGCAGGAATTAATGACGCAAATGATTAGTGGAGACCTCTCAGCTATGGAGAAGGATATATTTTTGCATATGCTGGCTAGTTTTCCTGATTTGTTCATTACTTCATATGAAGAGATCAGAGGGTTCAAGGGTGAAGAGATGCATATAGATCTGAAAGAAGGTGCTAAGCCAGTGCGTCAAAGGCTAAGAAGGATGGGTCAAGAGCAAATGGAAGCCTTGCGGGTAGAGGTGGACAAGTTATTGAAGGCAGGGTTCATAGTTCCAGTGGAGACCACAGAATGGGTGAGTCCAATTGTAGTCAGTCCAAAGAAGGATGGGAAGTGGAGAATTTGTGTGGATTTTAAACCCTTAAACGCAGCCACTAAGAAGAACCCATATCCTCTTCCATTCATCGATCAGATCTTAGATTCAGTGGCAGGTTATGAGAGGTACAGTGTGTGTGATGGTTTTTCAGGCTATTTTCAATTGAAGATTGCTCTTAAAGACCGCACAAAGACAACTTTTATTACGCCATGGGGCTGCTATTGCTACACAGTATTGCCATTTGGGTTGTCAAATGGACCTTCCTTCTATCAAGAGAGAGCAAATTGGGTGTTGGAACCATTCATTGGTAGTTGTGTTAAAGCTTTTATGGATGACTTCTGTGTCTATAGCAGTAGGGCTGAACATCATGAGAAGCTGCAGATGGTATTCGCTCGATATGATGAATGTGGAGGACAACTAAATCCAAAGAAATGTCATCTAGCACAGCCAAGGGTGAAGTTATTGGGCCATATGGTGTCAGAAAATGGCATTGAGGCTGATCCAGATAAGGTGAAGTCTATTATTCTTCTTCCATCACCTATGAGTACGAAGCAATTGGCAACCTTTATACACAAAGTGAAGTACATGGCACGGTTTATTCCATTGTCTTTGCAGCTTCTTTATCCATTACAACAAGTGGCAAAGCATGATCCATTGCAATGGGATGACAAGTGTGAAGAAGTGTTTCAAGAGGTGAAAGAGGTGTTAGGGGGGTTGTCAGCCATGCAGGCTCCTGATTGGGAGAAAGTTTTTTATGTAAATCCATCAGTAGGGGATGATGCCATTGGAGCCATGCTATTGCAAAAGGGGAAGGGAAGCCATTATATGAGGCCAGTGTATTGTTCAAGCCGAGTGAAGTTGGTAGCGGAGAGAAAGTTATCGGAAGTAGAGCTAGTGATGGCTAGTGTAATATTTTCTTGTCGACGATTTCGTCATTACTTGCTACCACGGCCTTTTGTTTTCTTGACGAGTTATGCCTTTTTGCCACAGTTAATTAATGGTATTAACATGTCAAATGTGGTGAAGAAATGGGTAATTGAGCTGCAAGAGTTTGAGTTCTCTTTTCTAGTGGAAGATAGTACAAGGGCTACCCTAGCTGATTTGTTGACCTACAAGGAGAATCCCCTTATTGTTAAGGAAGAGGTGGTGAGAAAGGTAGTTGAAGAAGTGCCACAGATCAGCAATGCACATGTGTTGTTCTTTGATGGTTCATACAGAAAGAGCCACGATGCAGCTTCAGGGGGTATAGCACTTTATGATCCAGAGGGGAAGCTAGTATGCAAGAGAGGGTTCAAATTGGATGCTCATAGTAACAATGAGGCTGAATGTGCTACATTGGAAGCCGGATTACACATTTGTTTGAAGCATGGGGTTCGAAGGTTGAGCATAAAAGGTGATGCCTTGTTAGTGGTGAAGCAAGTGCTGGGTGTGTGGAAGAGCAAGAACACCTCATTGAAGGAAATGTGCTACAGAATTAAAGGCCTGTTAAAAAAGTTTGAAGCATGGAGTATCAGACACATTGAACGTGCTCTAAATGGAGAGGCACATGAAGCAGCTCAAGGCATGATTGGGGAGCTATTTGTGTTGAGGACCACTTTACCTCTTTATCATGGCCGGGAAAGTTTGGCTCAAGAAGAGGAGTTTTTGCTAACAGGAATCATTCCAAAGGAGATTCAGAAGTCTAAGAAGTATGGCTTTGTGCGTAGAGCATACAGGTACAAAATGATTGGTGATGTCTTATACATGAAAGGGGCTGATCTCGTGTTGAGACGTGTACCCTGGCGGGAGGAGCTTTACAGAGTGTTGGAAGAGAATCATGAAGGCGCATGTGGTGGCCATTTTGCTCTAAAGATCACCTTGCATAAGATTTTGCAAGAGGGGTATGTATGGCCTAGTTTGCACAAGGATGTTCACCATTGGTGTAGGTCTTGCAATAGGTGTCAAGCATTTGGGAAGAGAGTGTTGAAGCCAGAGCTACGAAAAACCATTATGGCGTTTGATGTGTTTGAAAAGTGGGGAATTGATGCAATAGGCCCGTTACCTATCACAAGCAGGGGCAAAAGCTATATTTTGACGGCAGTGGACTATCTCTCTAGATGGGCAGAGGCTATAGCAGTAAAACAGATCACTGCAAAGGATGTGGCAAAATTTGTGTATGATGAAATATGTTGCAAGTTTGGGGTGCCACTGGAGTTACTTTCAGATAAGGGGCCTGGCTTTAGAGCTAAACTGCTAGATTTTTTATGTGCAAAGATGAAGATGAGGCACCAGCATACCACTCCTTATTATCCGCAGTGTAATGGCTTGAATGAAAGATTCAATGGTGAGTTGGTACAGATTCTTTCGAAAGTGACAGAGCACCAAGGAAAGAATTGGGATTTGGAATTGCCTAGTGCATTATGGGCTTACCGTACTTCGGTGAAGACAGGTACAGGGTTTACTCCATTTCATTTGGTGTATGGAAAGGAAGCACTATTGCCTGTGGAGGTAGAGTTGCCTGCGGTCAAGATGTTAGAGAAGTTGCTTGGGCCGCCTAGTGATGCATTCAAAGAGAGGCTCTTGCAGTTACAAGAGGTCCAGTTGGATAGGATGAGCGCATTGGAGCATTATGGGCAGATGCAGGATAAGGCTTTGACAAAGATAAATGAAAAGGTCAAAAGTAAGGGTATCAAGCAACATGACTTGGTTTTGCACTACAACAGTAAGCTGGACAACACCTTCCAAAAGAAGTTTCAAATTAAGTGGGAAGGCCCTTTCAAGGTAGTGGAGTGTTTTCCAAATGGCACATATCAGCTGGCTAACCTGGATGGTGTTCTACATAAGTCAAGGGTAAATGGGTTGCGTCTTAAGTTGTATCATGCCAGGTTGATGATGGTGGAGCAAGATGAGTTTTCTGAAGAGCGAGTGATGTCTGTGAGGGATGAGGAGACCTGTGATGCGGCGAGTCTCATATCTCTCTTTGCTGCTGCTGATCATGAATGATCTAGCAGGCTAGGGGATGGGCAAATTATGTCAGGAGTTTTTTGGAGCAAGGGATTGCGCATATGTACATACACATGCATGGTGCATCAAATAAAGGATTGCCCATTTTCCTTAGCCAGGTGGTTACGTGGGGCCCACATGTGTACAGGTAGGACATCATGTACATAGTGCATCGATTTTCACTATCACCAGTACCAGTATGTTTTTTCTACAATAAGGAGGAGTTGGTAGCGCGTAAAACTTCTCGAAGAAGCTATCCGCGGGCCGACAACGTGAGGTCAGCAGGTGCGTCAGATGGCATCTAGTGGCGTCAGGAGGGCGAACGGGGTCAATATTTGCACGCGGATGAGGACGGACACAACGTGGGTGTTTGCTTGTGAGAATTATGCAGAAAGGTCATCATTAGGACCACTTTTTGGGGCCACTTCACGTGGTGGCGAGATGCATTATTGGAAAAAAGCTGAGTGCCAGGTGTGCGAATGATGCAAAAAGGTGACAACTATGCACTGCGAGGTCAGTTTTTGGCCTGTTCGGGGTCCGTTTGAGGTCATCTAAAAGGCCAAGGGTGCCCAAGTAATAAAGCTAAGTGTGGGAACTGAAAAAATAGAGAGACGACCAGAAAAAACGTGGAGGAGAGAGGAGGAACAGCCGCAGGTGTGTTTTTGCTCATTTTGGAGCCGGTTTTGGCCGTAAACTGCTCATCCGATGTCGGATTTGAGCACTTTGACATTGTAGACTGGGGTTTTGGGCCATTCCGGACGCGATGGCGCTGTCCATTTTGCCAAATTCCTCACTCTTTTTCTGCTATTTTTCTGTGTAATCTTCTCCGGTGAGTGAAGCTTCTTCTCCAATTTGTGATTGTATCTGGTATCTTTTACCCATATTGTGTGAGCTGTTTGCCCCATTGGTGTTGGCCGAAGCTCATTTGTATCTAAACATCAGAAATTCTCCTCTTTTGAGCTGAGTTTTTTGGGTGTGTGTGTGTGTGTGTGGAGCGGACAAGTGGATAGTTTCTCTCCTCTCACTCCAGAGGTGTGTTCCCTGTCTCGTCCAGGTGTGTTGTGTAAGCCGAGTGGTGCCCCATAGTGTGTGTGTATATCCTTCCAAGAGTGTGTGTCGGGTCGTTATAGAGGCGCTGTGTGTGTTTTCATCCCGCTCACAACGCAGACCAAGCTCTCCGACAAACAAATGAGGTGGGCAAACGTCCTTTTGCAATTTCATTTTTATATTGCTCACATTGCTGGCAAGCATAATCAAGTAGCCGATGCACTCTCAAGACGGCAGAGAGTGAATGCGGTTTCCATAGCAACTATCTTCTATGATAGATGAGTATGCTATTGATCGCGGTTTTAGAGATGTGATTTCAACCCTTGCACTAGGGAAGAAAGAGGAACCATTTACTTTACAAGATGGTTATCTTATCTATGGCAATAGACTATGCGTTTCTAGCTCACTACGTGAGAAAGTAATGTATGAATCTCATGCTCCTCCTTATGCAGGACATAGAGGGATTCAGTCTACACTAAAGGGGATTGAAACATATTTCTATTGGCCTACCATGAAAGAAAACATACAAGAGTATGTTTCTAAATGTGTGGTATGCCAAAAGACGAAGTTTGATAGAGGGAAGCAACCTGGATTGCTTCAACCTTTGCCAATCCCTAATTCACCACGGGAGAGCATATCCATGGATTTTTATCTTTGGATTGCCTAAGTCTATCCATGGGAATACGGGAATATGGACGATAGTAGACAGGTTCAGTAAGCAAGCTCATTTTATACCTGTCAAAATGACTATCAAAGGCCATCAAATTGCAACCCTCTGCATTTCACAAATCTTCAAGTATCATGGCTTGCCAATGTCCATAGTGTTGGATAGAGATCCTAGAATGACCAGTAATTTTTGGAAGGGTCTCTTTGAGAATTTAGGAACAAGGCTAAACTTCTCTTCTACAAAGGAGAGCCACCTCACGAACCAACTACTGAAGACCCACCGGAGATCGAGGACCAAGAAGAGGTGTTGCAGCCCGAGTCCATTCTCCGACATGAAGACAAGGTACTAAGACGCGGTAAGACTATCCGATGATATCTTAGTAAGTTTAAGAATTATCCTTTTGAAGATGCTAGATGGATGCAAGGCATACAATTAAAGGATAACCTAAACCTTGACGATGCTTACAATGCTTCCCAACAGTAAGCAAATGTACAAATGTTAAAAATGAACAAAATTTTTGTCTTATAAGACTCTCTTTTTCTTTATTGTGCACAAAAATAAAGTACTATGCATGCTTAGATCAAGTTTGCGTGGACGACGTCTCCCAAACACCAAGTAGAGCTTGTCACTCTACTATGGAAGATGATAGGACTAATGTGCATACATGCTTGCGGTAGTCTCAGGATCTCAAGCGCCAAATGGACTAGTCATCCATTGTGGAATGATGTCATAGGGTAACATAGGGATCCTCTACCCGCTAGATACCTTATGGCATTTCAAGGACTAATGAATATGCTTTATCTTCTCTACCCCATAGTCGAGGACGGCTATGATTTCAAGAGAGAGGTAATGTCATAATAATCAATATCTAATTCTCCTAAATGATTCTCTCATGTTAAACTGATCATTTAATATGGGGAAGTGCCAAGGGAGAAAAAGCTAGAATATTGGTTAAGCTAGTAGACCGGGCCACAACAGGGATCCAAAGGAGGGAAAATAGGGATCCAAAGGGGGCGACATCTGCAAAAGAGCAATGTGCAACAATGGGCTTAAAAGACCCTAAGGTTCAGCCCATTAAGACTTCCAAAATGCTAAGGTTCCAAAATTCAAAGGTTGTGTCCAAAGGCCAAACACTAGGGAAATTGCATGCTTAGTGTGTGTCACAAAAATTCTTTATCAATCCCTACATAGGAGGGGGCGAGCCTTGCAAGTAGGGGATGAGAGAGAAACTCACACACACACACACACACACAAGATCCCTTTACACAAAGGGAATGAGGGACACATGTCAGCTCCCTAGCCCAGATGCCCATAAGGTGTACCCAATTCCTATTGGATGGCCTTGGAGGTGGACCAATGAGAATTAGGCTAGAGTAAATCTAGTTTAAATAATTTTAAAACACTTTATAAAAGAACCAATAAGAATTAGGCTCTCTAGAAGACTATTGGACAGTCTCCCAAGGGGTCCAATGAGCATTCAACAACCCAATGGCTTGCGTGATTTCTTATTGGCCAGGAGTCAAAGGGGTCCAATGAGATTTTAGTTGCATTTATTAATTACCTAAAGCTCTCACAAAAGGGGAAAGGGGAACACATGTCAGAAGGCTATCACTTATGCTGATTAATTACCATTGGCTAAGCCTGGGGAGGTCCAATAGGATGCTAGCAAGAGAAAATAGCAAGAGGGGTCGACCGAGAGAGAGAGAGGGGGGGCTGATATTTCAAAGGCATTATCACTTACACACTCACACTAGCTCATGTGTGGAGTAAGAAGACTCTCTCTCCTTCTCAAGCTTTAATGGAAAGCTTATCACCTACTCCAAGCATGTGAGAAGGAAGGCCTACACCAACAACTCTTGGCTTTGTGATGCAAATCCAACCAAGATCCAAGCTTCAATGCATGCTCATCTCCTCTACCATGCAAATTACTAAGCTAAGCTATGCTAATATGAGTGATTATGTGAGGAGATGTACATCTTTCTCGTAAGAATACTCCTTCCTCTCAATCTACTCTCATACCCCCCTAGCTCTCACCATCTTCGAAGGTGTGTGAGGTCTTGGGTCTGAGACCGTGAGGCAATTGATGTTGTGTTTGATAAGTGTTTTGCGTAGTGCATGAAGTTTCCATCTTCATTGCACTAGCTAGTATTGAAGGAACACAAGAAATTGTATTGTAAAATGTCTCTCTTGATGGGAGAAACCATGATACAAAGCCTTTTGGAGGGGGGGCCGGCTCCATGCAAATCCGGTCCTCAATTGTTGCCAATTGATTAATTTCTCTCTCTTTTGAAGTATTGTTCATGCTATCTAACTAGGTGTTATTCTTTTTGTTGCTTTCTCCACCCAAGCACTCTTGTTAATCTCATTAGGAATCTATTCTAATGAAATGCTCACTATGTTCATGGTAATTTCCGCTACACACAAGTTACTAGGCCATTAAATGTTACAGAGAGTGCCCTTTTGATGCCAGAGATGAGTCTTTGCAATGGTGGAGTTGCACTATTGTTGGAGAAAATGTTGGAAAAAGGAGAAATATTCAAGCTCCTGGGGCTCAAAGTGTCCGTAGACTCTGATTCCAAGAATCTTTCTTAAGTCTCAAATTTGCGATCCAAATTTCACAAAATTTGATATGTGTGCTCAATATAACATGCTAAAACTAGTGCTATGCTTAGTTGTTCAAAAAAGTTAAAAATATGACAAAAGTAAATAATCGCAATTATTTACTTATGATTTTTTTTTTGTATGTTTTAGGTCATCTAAGCATATGAACTTATTTAACACTTCAATCTAAGCCTCTGAGTCAAGTTTCACCGAATTTGGACAAGATTTACCAAGTCAAACTCAATTTCTCGACAATCAGTATAGATTTTAGTTTTTACCAAGTTTTTGGCATGTTTTGTGATCCAAACTCTATGAGCCTTCACAAAAGATGTTTGTAATCATGCATAGAGTCTTTTTGTGACTTGTTTTAAGTCTGTGAGTCAAGTCAAAACTTAGTTTGGACAAGATTATTCAAGTTTATCAACTGTTTTGTGTCCGCAGACTCGGTTTTCAAGAATCTGGCTTAAGTCTCACTTTTGTGATCCAAATTTCAAAATTGATTTATGTGGCCTACTTGATATGTTTGAGCTTGAAGGATCCCTAACTCCGAGCAAGATTTCCGAGCAATCTCTAAACCGAGAAAAAGAGTAAGCTACAATAATAAAATAGGAAGGAGATATTCTAATTTTTAGCACACAAACCAAGAGAGCGGGTAGAGGTGTTATTTTTCACGTGATATCAATGTTCTGTTGTAGCTTATATATATACAATCACTAATATGTAGACACTAAGCTGGCAATGGCCAAAATTTAAATTTTTGTGACATGTCAATAGAAAGATATAGTGCTATTACAATGTATGCAACTTCAGGACGACTGTCCATGAGTTGCAAATCCTCTAATATGCAAGTCTAATGAGCTAGTGATGGTTTTAAAATAGAAATCTTTGCTATGGACTATAATAGCATAAGGACTATAATAAACAATTATAAAGATACTAGCAATTTTTCACAAGCATGAGTTCTACAAACACTTTTAATGTGTCCATTCTAGAAACCTCTTTCTCAATTTTAGACCAATTTGAATTGTGTAAAGCTAGAAATCCCTTTCTTAGAGCATTGGTAGAACGCTCCCATAAAAAAGAATAACTTTTCCTATTTTAGCTGTAGTTACAAATGTAGGGCCCATGGAAAATAGCTAAAAAGAAAAAAAATTAGTATTAGAACACAAGGGTAGATCCACGCTAACAAAAACAAAATGGTTTTGACAAAACCTCTTATAAAAAAGAGCTCCTCATTCTCTTGGTTTTTTTTTCAACATCATAACATTCTACTGGATTGACACAACTAGG
The DNA here is from genome assembly GCF_014529385.1 of Adiantum capillus-veneris. Lineage (NCBI taxonomy): Eukaryota > Viridiplantae > Streptophyta > Polypodiopsida > Polypodiales > Pteridaceae > Adiantum > Adiantum capillus-veneris. The sequence goes on along the minus strand of NC_140951.1, from coordinate 72,848,454 downwards.
TTTCGTGTGGGTGCAAGCTTGTTTTGCAAGGGTATGCAATAGTTTACATACTTCTTTCAAATGCTTGAATTGTATTACTGGTTTGACATGTTTGAAATAATGGCTTCCTAGTATCACAGTTTTAACTTGGAAAGGTGCATTTACCAAATGGTTTGGTAGGAGGGTGGATTCTAGAGGGTTAATTTGTTGGCCAGAAAGTTGAACCCAATTTTATGTTGTATATTAAATTAAACCAAGGACAAGGAAAGGGATTCTGATGTACGGAGTGAGGATCAAACTTGGGAAAAAGGGATTCATGTAGATTGTAAATACACTCATCTTAGGGGAAAAGAGCGTCAAGGACCTTGAACCAAGAGTGAATTAGAGAGCTCCCACAAGTTGACCCTAGAAGGTTGAGTTCAAATTTAGTGTGATGACTTCGATTGGAAAGTTGAACCGGTAAGTGTGGCTAACATTGCAATGTAGGCTTATCTTATTAGTGTGGGATTAATCGGTGCCACCTAACAAAAATATTGGTCCATGCTAGCATTAATATGAAAACTAACTAGTATAGTTGGACACTTAATTAATGTATGTTAAGTTTAGCATGTTTTCCTCACACATATGATTATTCATGGTTAATGTGATCACCACCAAATACTTGTTCACCTAACTTGATTTCATGTTGCCATCACAGATATTGGTGCCAATAAGCCATTGGGTCGGGTTATTGCTCCAGAGAGTCAAGCCATGCCAATAAGGGTGTGAGTTTTGAAGAGGAGAAGTTGGACCCAGACATGAAAGGGACTCTCCAATTTGTTGCAGGAGATTTGCGGAAGAAGAGGAAAAGGAAAATGGAGGATGTGTTTCCTCGGGGACCCAAGAAAGTTACTAACCCACTTCCCCCCAAAACTTGAGCATGCAAGAAACTTTAGATTCTTCTAGCTTTGTAGCTTTTTGTTCATGCTATCGTATTATTTTGCAGCACTCTAATATATATGTCCTTTGTCTCAGTATCTGTGGCATTTCTTAAGTTCATTTGTTTTCATGAACTTAATTGTTGTGTAGTTAAAATTTAAGTTATTGGCTCGAAGACCCTTCAACCCATTGATGAGGTAGAGCACATTGAGCGCTACCCTCCACGCTATCAGTTTTGATGCTTCAATGGACTTGGCAGTCATTTTGACTTCAATAATGTTCTTGCATGCGTGCACAAAAACAAAAGTCAAGGATTCCTCCAAATTTCTCTATGCTATACTTTTCCACAGTCTATGAGAATGTGAGCATCACCTATTACCTGTGTAACAGGATGTAGAGTTGTTCTTGCTTGCATCAAGTCAAGTTGTAGAAATGTTTGTGTGGACCTCATGTGTAGGATGGAAATTGGAGTCTACCATGGATAAGTGGTTGCCTCAAGCCAAAAAATACGTGAGTGGATGGCCCTCAAAAAACACCTATCATGTTAGCAATTGGTACTTTGATAATCCTCCTAGACCAATGTTCTTTAAAAAGCTAGATACCTTCTGGCATCTCTTCCCAAAGTTCAATAACTTAAACACAATGCTAGATGACTCCTTGTGTGAAATGAACTTTAATTATCTTGCATGCTATGTAATTATTCTTGAATTGGAAAGGCAAAAAGATGGATAATGATGACAAAATTTCCTAAAAGAGGATGTGGTCGAGTTTATGATGCAATGGGCCAAAAGTGCTGATAGAGCAAAAACTATCAGAGAGTGCCCTTTTGATGACAGAGATGAGTGTTTGCAATGGTGGAGTTGCACTATTATTGGAGAAAATGTTGGAAAAACGAGAAATATTCAAGCTCCCATCTTGCCGAAGATAACTATAGAGGACCGAATGTAGCCCCTACACTCCTTGTGTAGCTAACTGCCATCACATGAACCTCCCACTCACTATGTAGCTAATTGCCCATACTCCCTATAGTACATACAAAAGTAAATGAATGTGGTCTTGGAAAGTTCTTGTGTCAATCTAGCATCATTTTTTTATTTTAGTTTATAATGTGGTTCTGTCAGGGGGTATGAACATTGTTCTTACTGTGCAAGTGATAGATTTACCCTCAAAGCACTAGAAAGTGCTTGTCAAGTGGTCTATAAGTGCTTTCCTAGGAATTGATAGTGCCTATCAAGTAGCCTATAAGTACTTTTCAAGTGGTCTTAAAATGCATGTCTTAAGACTAAAAGTGCTTGACAAGTGGCCTTAAAGTGCTTTGCAAGTTGTCCTAGAGTACTTTGCAAAGCAATCCTAAAGTGCTTTGCAAGTTGTCTAAAGGTAATTTTCTAGTGGCCTAAAAGTGCTTCCCAAGTGCTTACCAAGTGGTCAAAAAGTGCTTATTCAATGACCTAAAAGTGCTTGTCAAGTGGTTGGAAAGTTCTTGTTCAGTGACCCAAAAGTGTTTGTCAAGTGGTCTGAAATTTATCACCAAGTGTTTTTCAGTGGCCTGAATGTGCTTCTAAGTGGTTCATAGTTCTCTCCAAATGACTTGAAAGTACTCATATGGGTGCGAAGGTGGTAGACACTACTGTCAAAGAGATGAATGTGTTATGGGAGTGCTTCAAAGTTAGAACTTACAAGTTCTCCCCTTGGGGCATGCTATTATAGATTTGTTCAAATACATCATTAAACAATTCATATACATTAGGCTCACCTTCCACCAGGCACAACAGAAACCCAATGTATTGCACCAAATGGGAGTATAGATAAAAGCAAGGGGCTTGTCATCCAAAAGGACATAGGTTTCATCACGCCTATTTACCTCATTGTAGAAGAGTCCCTCAATGAAAAATGAGTCTTTTTTAATACAATTATGCCATTCATACCTTTCAAATTTTATGGTCAAGCACTTGGTGTTAGTGTACTTCAAGATGTAGAAGTCTTCACCTGGCTGTATTGCATCCACTGCAAAGTTATAGCCAACCATCAATGCATCACTCATGCTATCATGGTGGCCTACATGCTCACCTGGTAAATCTTTGTCATTGGTCTTCTCTATCGCATTCATCATTGATATTGGGTTGTATTTGCAAGTACTCCTATCCCTAGACATGGTCTCTGTTTACACATCTCCTCCATTGTCCTTTCATGCATGCATGGCAAAATCAAGACAGTAGTTTGCACCTTAGCCCATGCATATCTCAGTGATTGTATCCATTAACACACCTAAAGGATTGAGATCCTTTAATCCACATGCAATCCCACTCTTTGTCTCTTTCTACATCACCTTGATTGACCTCCCAGAACATACGACCAATGCATTGATCAGATCTCATTTTGCAACCTTGAAGGAGTAATTCTCTGCAAAAGCCACCATCGATACCACTACATTGTCTGAAAAGTTACCCAATTGCCATCTGTACTTGTAATTGTGTTGGACAAAGTTTCCCAATTTTCCTTCAAGCAAGGAAGTGAAACTCCTCTGGTTGACTTGGCAAACTAGAAGATATTTTTGAGTTTTTCTCTGACCTTTCTCATCCACTTTCTTTGTACAAACATTGTCAAAAAGCTTGATAGTAATCATAGAGATTATATTGCTTGTTTTGTGTGGACACAATGAGAGTTTTTTAATGCCACAATGTTGGCATGTTCCCAATTGACATTTTCTATGGTGATAAGCAGATTCAATGGGTTTTGGGCAACATACAGACTCCCACAAGTCTATTAAGCTTGGAAATGTGGAATTGGCTATTGAACATTGTGTCATTCCATAATGGGGACTGCAGGCAAGCCACCTGCAACCATGTAGCCCATATCTTCCATGGTGCAACTAATAGAGGGCTTTATCCTCAAACCATATTCTGTGATACTCAATGTCTTTCACTAGCTTTCTATGCATCTTAGACTCGTTGAATATCACCCGTGGGCTTTGTATAACCTTCTTAGATTCCAATGTCAGAGATGATATCCCATCTCTTCGTCCACACCATATCCAATGAAGATGCACTTGTGTGATTTTGGGTCCAGCTAAGTGCTTTTGGCACATGTGAGAATGCCTCCACCCAAATACACGTAATCTGTCATAAATGGGTTGTTTGCCCATCCACATCTCTTGCGGAACCTTGTATTTCAGTGGTATACTAGCTGATTCATTGATCAAATAAGCAGCCATTATAACAGATTCTCCCCATAATTCTTCAGGTAAGTTGGCCGTAGACAACATAGAAGTGACTCGTTCTTGAATGGTTCTATTCATCCTCTCAGCCACACCGTTCTAGGTGGGTGAATGGTAAACTATCTTCTAATGTTTTGTTTACTGCTACATAAATCCTATAACTCAAAGGGGATGTACTCCCCTCCATTGTCACTTCTAAAAAAAAAAAAAAAAAACGCTAAAGACGTCGCTCTTCTACTTCAAGAGATAAAACCACACCTTTCTAGTAGAGTCATCTATGAACGTTAGAAGTATAATTATCCCCTTAGAGACTTTTGGCTAGCATAGGTCCGCACAAGTCACTATGAACGAGATCTAGAGGACTCCCTAACTCCTTGTCCAAAGGTATTGAGGTCAATCTAGTATGTTTGCCATACATACAATGCTCAGATAAAGAGAAGTTAAATTAATCTAACACAGGGATATAGAAATAACACTACAAGACTTTCATTCCCTTCTGACTCATATGACTTAGCCAGCTATGCCACAACTCTATAGACGGCAGCTCAACTACACAAATAAAATTCTCTTTCATGGAAGTCTCCGAGACATAAAGTGAGTACAATGAGCCAGACTTTTGGCCTTTAAGCATGGCCAGATTCCCCTTCTTGATAATCCAAGAACCATGAGAAAATATGGTAATGTAACCCAAATCATCCAGCTATCCAACTTCTTTGTGAATTTGGGTACATGTCTGACATTGTGCAACATAAACTCAGTGCCATTATTCATAGAAAACTTGATGCTACCCACATAACATATATCAAGCTCATAAGAATTGCTTAGCTTCACTGTGCCATGTGTGGCAATGTATGTAGAAATCCACTCCTTGTGAGGAGGACTCACGTGAAAGCAAGCACATGTCCACGATCCAATTCTGCACATAACACTTGTCAAGAGCTAACAAAGCATCAAGACTCAAATCCAATGTGAAAATCAGCACATCGCTTGGCATGTGAGAAACTATCTCAATGGTTGGAGAGTCAACCACATTAATCTCTTCAATTTTCATGATGCTTTTAGGTTTGCTAGACTACGCTTTCTCCTTGTCCTTGTCACACTGCAATGTGCAACAATCTTTCTTCATGTGTCCCTTTTTATGGCAGTAGTAATACTCAACATTTCTCATGTCTTTGCCGTGACTTTTCTATGACCTTGCTTCTGATCCTAAGAACGAACGCGTCTACGACCACGCTGCCTTTTCTTGTCACGATTGCCAATAGTAACATATGCATCACCATGCCCACTTGCATCAAGATATTGAAGTTGAATCTCCTTAGTGAGCTACACACTAGCAACATTGCTAAAACTAGCTTGCCATTAGGTGCAAAATTGATTATGGCCGTGTTGAAGGCAGCCCATGACGTTGAGCGAACATAGCAAGAAAATGGCTTTCATTTCATCATTGAAATTGAGACCTTTTGAAGTAATCTGTGAAAAGATGTTGTTGAACTCGTGAGAACTAACATTAGTGTCCTCTTTCATATTCATGCGCATAATCTTCTTCATCAAGAAGACCTTGTTAGAGGCATTGTTGCCATCCCATTTTGCAGACAGAGCATCCCATAAATCTTTGGCATTGTTCTTTTCCATTATGGTAAAGTAAATGGAGTCACCGAGGTACAGGCGAATGGTCACCGTGGCACACTTATTCAAGTCTTCCCACTGTTTATCAGTGTACGCGTTCTCTCTTATTTCATGCAAGGGTGCTATCAAGCCTTTGTTGATCAAAACATCTTGCATATGTTGTTGCCAAATAGCAAAGTTTGTGCCATCAAATTTTTTGATATAGTACTCTACTCTTTTGGAAGCACTACTTGCAGCCATGACTCAAGAGAATGTGGCCAAAAACTTTATGGAAAATTTCATGGGATAATTTTGGCAGAGTTTTTCTTATAACACGAGCAAAAACTCAAACCAAATGTAGTAGCATCACTGTGTAAGAACATTTGAATGTGCCAAGAGTGCATAAAATGGACTCGTAGGAGAAATTCAATAGACTTTCCTTTGTATGGGGAGAAAACTCTCAGACTCGACAAGACAAAAGTAAGTGCATAAACTGCTCAAAATAACCACTGGGCATAAATTGCTCAAAACCACCTACCGTGTGACCGCCAACTCGACGTCAAAAGCAAAAGAAATTGTCCAAATACATATCCTATGGCAAGGGTACTATAAGAGGGGAACTCCAGCAACCTGTATCATCGAAGTTATCTCAAGATTTGAGAATACCCCAGCTCAAATAAAACTTCATGCAACGACCCTCCAAAGGCTAAAGCAGACTCAAAATGACTAGCCAAAGTCTCAGAAAGGGCTCTTCCGGTCCAAATCTCAAAAGCAGCTAGAAAAATTTCCAAAGTATCATGCCAAATTAATGACACAAACAACATACATAGGTAGTAACCGCAACTCAACATACATGAGTGATTGTGCACGAACATGCGCCAAGAACTACTGCGTGTGCAGTAAAAAGGATCCCTGCGAGGAGATCTACTCTCAAAAGTGATTGTGCACAAACATGCGCCAAGAACTGTTGCGTAGAGTGAAAAGGATCCCTGTGAGGATATCTGCTCTCAAAAGGGCTCAATAGCACTATGTTAACTGAGCCGACGTCAGTTAACAAAAGCTACTAAAGACCTAATCCGTGCAAAGGCATATCAAAGACAGATGGGAAGAAGCAGTAAAGATTGGAGTTACACATTTTATACATTTTTCAAAATGGCCATGTATTGTGAATTCCCAATTTATTTCAAGCCATTGTAATATTGAAATGTATTACGGGCTCAATGGGAGTTCCAAGATATAAAGAATAGGTCAGTTAGTGTGCCTAGGTTGCAGATTCAGAAAGTGGTGGAGCCCTAAAGACCTTGAGCACCTAGAAATTGCATATTTTTACCCTAGGTATATAAGGCAGTGTGTAAATGAAATTAGGATTCTCAGCCTCATTTGTTCATACCACTTTTTGGTGAGAGCTCATGAGGTGTGTGGTTATGGAGTCCTTGAGCTTGGGCCTTGCTCATGTGACTTGATTATCAGCTCTTTCACTATGCCTCTCTCATACTTCTTTTGATTGCTAATGATACTTTGATTAGTTAGATCATGACTAAGTAGTGGTTAATTCTTGGGGGGTCCACCGTTCAGAACCCCCCTATATAATGTGCGTTCGTGGGGTATTAAAAAAACCCCTCTTTTAACATGTTTGAATGAATAAAATGACCCCTTATTTTAGGATTTTTTTTTCAAAATTGAATATAAAAACCCCCTTATTTTAATGTATCTCTATTAAATTGCTTAAATTTTTGCATTTTAAAACCCTTCCTTTTGAACTCATGTTATATATTAACATGATTACATAGTGCACCCCCTGAGGGTTAATTCTGCTCTAATCTTGTCCGATTTCCATCTAATCTTTGTGTGTGTTTGTAGATTTGATTGGAGTACGGATGCTCACTAGTTCTATGTGTGTGTACTTGTGATTAGTGTGTTGCATGATAGAATTAGTGATGTGTGCATCTTGCCATGGTTGGTGTGTGTGATTGGGTTGATTTGGGGTGGAGAGAAGTGGATGTGGAGATTGCCAGACATCATGGCTTAGCTCCTCCATAGGCTCTGAAGCCCACTTCATAGAGTTACCATTTGTGTTACCATGATTAGCTCACTAATTATGTTAGTGTTTACATGCCCTAGCCAGGTAGCTTATCCCTGCAGATTGACAATTATTGTTAGTCATTGGAGCTATGCTACGATGGTACTCCCAACATTTGGCGCCGCCACCGGGGAACGATGGTGTACACTAGTGTAATTGTGGCATAATCAAATAGTTCCCTCACTAATTTCACTTGTGTGTTTATGGTATTGTGGATTTTGGATGTATATGCATGAAGCAATAAGTTCAATTTTCCCTAATTTATCACCATATCTTGCCATTTGTGTACCTACACATTCTAATTTCACACTAACCCTTTGTTAATTTCACTACTTTTTGCTAGCTTACACACTAATTTTCTACTAATTGGACTAATATTTTGTGCTTATGCTGTGATATTTCACTAATTAGAGGCTTGGACTGCATTTTAACATTGCCGGTTTGTGCTAATTGCTTATGATTTGTTGATTTTGGAATGCAAGTTTAGGGCTTTGGAGCATCAACAAAATCGGTCTTCACATGGTGTAATCGGCAACTGGATGGTGCTAATGGACTCAATAATCTTATGGTATACTTAGCTATTGTCAAATTGATTATTTGGAACTTTTAATTTTGCACGTTGGCATGCCGTCGTAATGCCAAAATTTTCATAGAATTGCATGTGCAAATTGATTGTTTCATGGCTAATGTGCAATGTTAATTTGCTTATTTTCATGCTTGAATGGTCAATTGCAAATTGTGTGCACTAAAATCAAGTGTGTGTGGATCCTAATTTAGTGTGTGTATGCTTAATTTTAAGTGTGTGTGCACTTTTTTGCCCTTGTCTGTGCACCTAAAAATCAATGTGTGCATAATGGTTTTGCAATTGTGATTGCTCTGTGTTGTGGTCATACCCAATTAGAGATTTGTGAACTCAAATTTCAATTTCGATCTGATTAACCCTTGTGTGTGTGCACTTAGAAATTGGTAAAGACTGCCAATTATTTGTGTGTGTGTGTGTGCGCGCGCGCGCACTTACCTAAAAAGTGCTTAATGTGCATGATTAATTTCCGGTTTGATTGCATATTTGAACTGTGAAATGGTTAATTGCTACGTTTTCGAGCTCAAAGTAGGGATTTTCACACTCCAAATGCGTCAATGTTTTACCTAAAATTACCGATTTAATTGCCTAGCTTTCAATTTTATGGTCAAAATTAATTGGTGATTGAATCCATTTGATTATTATGATTTTATTTTTCTGCACTAATCCCTTATGTGTGGAGAATTTTCAAAAACATTTTGGGTATTTTTTTATAATTTTTACAATTTTTTGGTATTTTTTGCTAATTTTTGCATTGATTTCCGATTAATTCCATTAGAAATTTGTATCTTGTGATCTTGATGAGCTCTTTTGTATGTGTATTTACAACATCGTTTTGATCGCAATTGTGTTCTCATTTGTTGAGTTTTGAGCGTTTCGCTATTTTCGAGGATCGGGTTGTTGAATTTTTTAAAAATTGCATTTTGGGTAAAAACTGCTATTTTTGGTGCATATAGAAAGTGTTCGATTGTGATTTTCGATGATTTTCAAAGCTTTCTAGAAATTTTTGGATATTTTTGGTAAATTTATGAATTTTTGTGTGATTTTTAGTATTTTCGGCTAATTTTTGATCTAATTTTGGCATTTTTGAGCACTTAAAAATTTTTCTTCGACGCGAGCGCCGACGGTTGAGCACGAGCTTGGGCAAATGCTCCTAGAAGTTTTTGACATTCTTGCGGACTCAACGAATAAGTTTCTCGCTTTTTGGCGTAAAAAACGAATCTCGACTACTTGTGTGTGAGAATCGACCCTTGCGGTGATTAAGGTTTGAAATAATTTAAAAATAAAAAAATCCTACTCCCCAACCCATCTTGGGCATGTTGAAGATAGTCTCTCTCCTCCATTGCACTTTCTCTCTCACCCCAGTCTACTCTCTCTCTTCCATATTCTCTCTTCGTCAAAGATAGTCTCTCACTTGCTACCTCTTTCTCTCTCTTTGATTTGAATTTTTTCCTTTCGGCGCAAGAGAACTTAGAAGTCTCTTCTCACTCACTCTTTCTCTCTCTCTTCTGATAAGCGCCGACAGAGGAGAGCCTGGAGAGGCACAATTCAAGACGTTGTCAGAAGTTTTTTGGAGCAAGGGATTGCGCATATGTACATACCCATGCATGGGGCATCAAATAAACGATTGCCCATTTTCCAGAGCTAGGTGGTTATGTGGGGCCCACATGTGTACATGTAGGACAGGGTGTACATAGTGCATCGATTTTCATTATTATCAGTACCAGTGTGTTTTGCTATAATAATGAGGATTTGGTAGCGCGTAAAACTTCTCGAGGAAGCTATCCGCGGGCTGACGACATGAGGTAAGCAGGTGCATCAGATGGCATCTAGTGGCGTCAAGAGGTTGAATGGGATCAATACTTGCACGCGGATAAGTACGGACACAACGTGGGTGTTTTTTTGTGATAATTATGCACAAAGGTCATCATGAGGACCATATTTTGGGGCCACTTCACGTGGTTGCGAGATGCATTATTGAGAAAAGCTGAGTGCTAGGTGTGAGGATGATGCAAAAAGGTGACAACTATGCACTGCGAGGTCAGTTTTTGGCCTGTTCGGGGTCCGTTTGAGGTCATCTAAGAGGCCAAGGGTGCCCAACTAATAAAGCTAAGTGTGGGAACTGAAAAAACAGAGAGAAGACCAAAAAAAACGTGGAGAAGAGAGGAGGAACAGCCGCAACTGTGTTTTTGCTCATTTTGGAGCCTATTTTGGTCGTAAACTGCTCATCCGAGGTCGGATTTGAGCACTTTGACATTGTAGACTGGGGTTTTGGGCCGTTCCAGACGCGATGGCGCTTTCCATTTTGCCAAATTCCTTACTCTTTTTCTATTGTTTTTCTGTGTAATCTTCTCCGGTGAGTGAAGCCTCTGCTTAACTTTGTGGTTGTATCTGGTGTATTTCTCAAATACTGTGTAAACTATTTGCCCCATTGGTGTTGGACAAGCTCATTTGTATCTAAACATCATAAATTCTCCTCTTTTGAGCTGAGTTTTTGGGTGTGTATGTGTGTGTCTCTCTCTGTGTGTGGAGTGGGTAAACGGATAGTCTCTGTCCTCTCACTCCATAGGTGTGTTCCCTATCTCGGCCAGGTGTGTTGTGTAAGCCGAGTGGTGCCCCATAGTATGTGTGTGTATCTTCCCAAGAGTGTGTGTCAGGTCGTTATAGAGGCGTTCTGTGTGTTTCCATCCCGCTCACATTCTTTTGGGGCCCCCACGGAGGGTCTTCTTCGAGTACCTTCTGCTTCGAGCTTCAAGCTTTGAGATTCGGGATTATAGGTTGCAGGTTGTAGATTACAGGTTATAGGTTACAGGGAAAGGTATAGGTAGAGGTGATTCACACAGGTACAGGTAGATGGAGTACAGTGATATACTAGCAGTGATGTCACTTGCAGTTGTTCTGGGTATGCATCATTTGGCGCCTATTTGAGCGCATTGTTTGTTGGTATTGTACGTTACTTGTGGAAACTGCCATTGTACGCCTTTGTGGAGCCATATTTGGTTTTATTTGGCAGTCCCAGCCATTTCTGAGACTTGGTCTGAAAGATAGTCATTTTTGAGACTTGACTATACCCGATTTGCATTAGCCTTCGTGTGAGGGTCGATAGCGTGAGGTTTTATTGAGCTGGGGAATTCTCAAATGTGGAGATCCTTTCAGTGATACAGGTAGCTGGAGCACCCTTTTCGTGACCTCGCCATAGGCTATGTACTAGTGATTCCTACTTGATGCTCGGGTTCTATTGTTGACAGTTTATGCATACATATACAGTCTATATTTTGGGTTGTCACTGCTCTACTTCTGGGGAAACTCTGTCAAAATTTTTCCAAGTTATGATGGGTGGTTTTTTTGTCTTTTGAGCAATTTATGCTGTTATGCTGCTGAAATTCTGGCAAAATCAGAGGATAAGTTAGGTGTGCCTTCTTGGGAGCTTTATGGTTGTCTTTAATGGATGATCAAAATGGACCTCAATTCACTCCTTTTCATTTAACTCAAAGAATCTAGATAAATGTTCATGTGTCCAGGAAGATTTTTTTCCAGCAGCGCATAGTCTTTATGTTCGGGCCAAGAAGATTAAGAGAGATCCTGGAATGTCCTTTTCTTGTTGTAATTCAATTGATTAACTATGAAAACTCATTTGATGTGCATGTGTTTGTCCTCATCTGAAGTTCAGCTCCATTGAAGTTTCTGGGAATTGAGTCAGTAAAAAGTTTTGGGTTCTTGCACGTGTGTTCAAAGGGGTTCTCAAAGCATCGTAGCTTGGGTAGTCATGGCTTTCTCTTATCCGGAGTTTCATGCAAGAAGTGATGAAGATGTGGAAGACTTTTTGGAAAAGATGGAGGTTGCTTGTATTAGCAACCAAATTCATGACCCGGCGCAGATGTTACGTCTTCTCCAAATTTTTTTGAAGAGTAATGCACGTGTTTGGTCCGAAGCATTTGAAGAGGAGTTGCGTGTGGATGATCCACCCGTAAGATTGAGTCGGGACAATCTACGGCATGGGTTGGAAGTGGAGTTTGTGAAGATAGAATATCCTGACAAAGTGTGGCAAGAAATACAAGGTTTGGTGCAGAAGGAAGGTGAGCCAGTAGATGCGTACATACGAAACTTCTCATTGGCGTGGGAGCGGATGTGCAAGGCCTTAGCACCACAAGTACCCCCGCCTGACATGATGAAAAAGGACAGCTTCTTGGCTGGTCTTTGGGAGAATATACGTTGGAGAGTGGAGCTAAAGAAGCCTAGGACATATGAAGATGCACTAGAGGTAGCAAGGAACAAAGAGTGGAAGCGAGGAAAATGAGCTAGTTAGGGGTGGAATCTTTGCCCATGAGGTCTAAATTTCAGCCTATGGACTCTTTACAAGGTCGCATGCCAAGGGTTCATCATGAACCAGTGGTTCCTGTTACTACTCAGGTTATGCCACCAATGGTCACTACAGCAGTGCAAGATGATGGGTTAAGGCAAGACATGAGGCAAGTGCTAGATTCAATGAAAAATCTCAGCCTAAACATGCTAGGTCAAGTGGGAAATAATCGAGGTCGAGGGAGGTTTGCAAATCAGCCAGGAGGTGAGGAAAGACCTAGGAATGGTGTTGGACAAAGCAATGGTAGGTTTTGGAGGCAGACACCCACATGTTATAATTGTGGAGAGTTGGGCCACATCAGCCCGCAATGTGATAAGACACCAAGGATGGGGGGAGACATGTATCCATTGCCAAAACAGGTGTTAACTAGGTCAAATGATTATGGCATCGAAATCAAGGGAGAAGAAGGAACCAGTGGATTAACCCAGGAGGAAAAGGTAAAGACAAAAGTGTTAAGTGTGGTTACCTTGGAGAAGTCATCAAAGCTAGAGGATACATTAGTGATGCGTATTGGGAAGAGGACCACAGAGGAAAAGGAAGGAAGAAGTGTCCTAGGTCCTAGTAAGAAGAAGGGAAAGAGCCATGAAGGCGAGCATGTCAAGGCCAAGAGGAAAAGGAGGGCTCGTCGCAAGTTTCATGTTTCAGATTTTCCACTAGGGGATGGGCAATTAAGCTATGACTTGAAGGAGGATCTGACAAGCAGGAAGGCAGATGTTACTTTTGGGCAGCTTATAGAGATGGTGCCTAAGCTAAAGTGACAATGGAAGAGGATGGTTAACCCAATGGAGAAAGAGCCAGAGAGAGGTTCAGTGAAGGTGTTGGCAATGGATGAGCTACCAGACATTTACCCAATAGTAGATGTGTGGCACAAAAGAAAAAATCTGGGACAAAGTTATGTGGATTGGCGGAGCCCAAATATGTGTCATAACACACTCATGTGTTGAGAAGATGGGTCTCACAGTGACTGGGGTGTCAGGCTTCCGGATCAGATTGGCAAACCATCAGAAAGTAAAATGTTTGGGTGTTGTAAAGAGCTTAGAAGTGGAGGCATATGATGCAAAGGCAGTGGTTGATTTTTATGTGATGCCAGCAGGTTGGGAGCATATCCTATTATACTGGGTAGACCATGGTTACGTGCAGTGGGAGCCGTTCAAGATTGGAGACGTGGTACGATTAGCCTCTATGGAAAGACAAGTGCCAAGAAGCTATATAATATGGACACAAGGAAACGGTTGGAGGAGCTCTATGAAGATGAGGATGAGTCTAGTGATGAAGACTATTCCACAGTGTCTGACGAGGATAGTGATAGTACTACCAGCAGTGATGAGGATGCTGATGTTGCATTTCTTTTGATGGAAAAAGGAATCCAGGAGTCTGGTGTAGTCGCATTTGCAAATGAGGTTGAAGATGAAAGTGAAGGGCCTTATGAAGTGATTGAAGGGCTGATGCAAACCATGGTTGAATTGTCAAAGAAACAAGAATTGATGACACAAATGATCAATGGAGACCTCTCAGCTATGGAGAGGGAGATATATTTGCATATGCAGGTCTATGCCGAACTAATTGATGTTTTTCTTCATGCAAAGTTGATATATGGCATCTCTACACGTTTTCCTTGGGAACCAGGTGGAAGCTTGATTAAGTTTTTAAGGCAGGGAATGCAAAGTGTTTTTGTGTGGGATCTAGGTGGAATGAATCTCTCTTTTTGCTGATGAAGAGCATGAATGCTCTAGCAGGCTAGGGGATGGGCAAATTATGTCAGGAGTTTTTTGGAGCAAGGGATTGCGCATATGTACATACCCATGCATGGTGCATCAAATAAAGGATTGCCCATTTTCCAGAGCTAGGTGGTTACGTGGGGCCCACATGTGTACATGTAGGACAGGGTGTACATAGTGCATCGATTTTCACTATTATGACTACCAGTGTGTTTTTTCTATAATAATGAGGATTTGGTAGCACGTAAACCTTCTCGAGGAAGCTATCCGCGGGCCGACGACATGAGCTAAGCCGGTGCGTCACATGGCATCTAGTGGCGTCACGAGGTCGAATGGGGTCAATACTTGCACGTGGATAAGTACGGACACAATGTGGGTGTTTTCTTGTGATAATTATGCAGAAAGGTCATCATGAGGACCATCTTTTGGGGCCACTTCACGTGGTTGCGGGATGCATTATTGAGAAAAGCTGAGTGCCAGGTGTGCGAATGATGCAAACCGTTTGAGGTCATCTAAGAGGCCAAGGGTGCCCAACTAATAAAGCTAAGTGTGGGAACTGAAAAAACAGAGAGAAGACCAGAAAAAGAGTGGAGAGAAGAGAGGAGGAACAGCCGCAACTGTGTTTTTGCTCATTTTGAAGCCTGTTTTGGCCGTAAACTGCTCATCCGAGGTCGGATTTGAGCACTTTGACATTGTAGACTGGGGTTTTGGGCCATTCCGAACGCGATGGCACTGTTCATTTTGCCAACTTCCTTACTCTTTTTCTGTTGTTTTTTTTGTGTAATCTTCTCCGGTGAGTGAAGCCTCTGCTTAACTTTGTGGTTGTATCTGGTGTATTTCTCAAATACTGTGTAAACTATTTGCCCCATTGGTGTTGGCCAAGCTCATTTGTATCTAAACATAAAAAATTCTCCTCTTTTGAGCTGAGTTTTTGTGTGTGTGTGTGTGTATGTGTCTCTCTCTGTGTGGAGAGCGTAAACGGATAGTCGCTCTCCTCTCACTCCATAGGTGTGTTCCCTGTCTCGGCCAGGTGTGTTCTGTTAGCCGAGTGGTTCCCCATAGTGTATGTGTGTATCTTCCCAAGGATTGCCCATTTTCCAGAGCTAGGTGGTTACGTGGGGCCCACATGTGTACAGGTAGGACACGGTGTACATAGTGCATCAATTTTCACTATTATCAGTACCAGTGTGTTTTTTCTATAATAACGAGGATTTGGTAGTGCGTAAAACTTCTCGAAGAATCTATCCGCGGGCCGACGACATGAGGTAAGCAGGTGCGTCAGATGGCATCTAGTGGCGTCACGAGGTCGAATGGGGTCAATACTTGCACGTGGATAAGTACAGACACAACGTGGGTCTTTTCTTGTGATAATTATGCAGAAAGGTCATCATGAGGAACATCTTTTGGGGCCACTTCACGTGGTTGCGGGATGCATTATTGAGAAAAGCTGAGTGCCAGGTGTGCGGATGATGCAAAAAGGTGACAACTATGCACTGCGAGGTCAGTTTTTGGCTTGTTCGGGGTCCGTTTGAGGTCATCTAAGAGGCCAAGGGTGCCCAACTAATAAAGCTAAGTGTGGGAACTGAAAAAACAGAGAGAAGACCAGAAAAAGAGTGGAGAAAAGAGAGGAGGAACAACCGCAACTGTGTTTTTGCTCATTTTGGAGCCTGTTTTGGCCGTAAACTGCTCATCCGAGGTCGGATTTGAGCACTTTGACATTGTAGAATGGGGTTTTGGGCCATTCCGGACGTGATGGCGCTGTCCATTTTGCCAAACTCCTTACTCTTTTTCTGCTGTTTTTCTGTGTAATCTTCTGCGGTGAGTAAAGCCTCTGCTTAACTTTGTGGTTGTATCTAGTGTATTTCTCAAATACTGTGTAAACTATTTGCCCCATTGGTGTTGGCCAAGCTCATTTGTATCTAAACATAAAAAATTCTCCTCTTTTGAGCTGAGTTTTTGGGTGTGTGTGTGTCTCTCTCTGTGTGTGGAGTGGGTAAACGGATAGTCTCTCTCCTCTCACTCCATAGGTGTGTTCCCTGTCTCGGCCAGGTGTGTTGTGTAAGCCAAGTGGTGCCCCATAGTGTGTGTGTGTGTATCTTCCCAAGAGTGTGTGTCGGGTCGTTATAGAGGCGTTCTGTGTGTTTCCAACCCGCTCACAACGTTAACAATTCTCTTCTTCTTCTTCTCCTCCTCCTCCTCCTCCTCCTCCTCCCTCTCTCTCTCTCTCTCTCTCTCTCTCTCTCTCTCTCTCTCTCCCCCCCGTGAGCACGTTGCACGCTATCCTTTTCCAGGCCCTCACACGCACACACACACACACGCACGCACTCAGCAGACTCCATTCTCTCTCACACTTTCTTGTCCCAAGCGATTTAGTTGGCCTCGCCCTGCGCGTTGAGAGGCAGCGACTTTCTCTCTCTTGATTTCTCTCTCCCGCCTCTTTTTGCATACAATTGCCATGCCAGCACAACTCTGTCTCTCCGCGCCTCTCCTCGTTTTGCGCGCTCTGCAAGACCCACCATCCTCGCTAGCGCCATCACCAGTCAATGCCAAGTAAGGTTGTAATAATGTATTAATTAAATAAAGTCTAGTTTAGCTTTTTATTTTTTATTTTGATCTATTATTTATCACTAGTACGGCTGGCAACCTTCGGCGGCCTCTCTCTCTTTCTCTCTCCCCCTCTTTATCATGCGCAAGGGAGCTTATCTCTTTTTTGGACTTTAGCCTTCATCTTTCAGTTTTCGACAAGTGTAAAGGGCACTCCCTCTGCCATTATAGAATACATATAGATTAGTTTCATTTAATAAATTCTCTTTTTTTTTAAAACACAAAAAAGCCAAAAAAATCCATAAAAATTAAAAAAAAGGTTTTTTAAATTCATAAAAAATAAAATATAAAAAGCCACACCAAAATTCACAGAAAAATAAGAAAAAATGTTTTAAAAATGATATTAAAAAAAGTCAATCAAAGATTATTTATTATTAAAAAAATAAAAAACCTAACACAAAATTCATTAAAAAAATAAAAAATTGACTAGATAAATCACAAAAAAAAATTTAAACCTTCAAAGAAATCCAAAATGGAAAATTTTCTTAAAAATCAAAATTTTTCAAAAAAATAAATAATGAAATACCAAAAAATTCAAAAAATTCTAAAATTTTCACTAAAAAATAATAAAAATAAAGGGAAAGAGTCGAAAGTGGAAAAAAGCAAAAAAAAACGTTGTCAAGAGAGTCACACATCGTAGCCCAAAAATTTCAAAAAAACAAGAAAAAAGACCAAAGCGAGCTGTGAGCCGTTGAATTTTCGAAATTGGTTGAAAAAAAAGAGCAAAAGAGTTGAAAAATAGCATGCAAAATCGAGAAGTGCAAAAACGTCGTCGAGAGAGTCACACATCGTAGCCCAAAAAAATTCAAAAAAACGAGAAAAAAGACCAAAGCGAGCTGTGAGCCGTTGAATTTCCGAAATTGGTTGAAAAAAAAAGAGCAAAGGAGCTGAAAAATAGCCTGCAAAATCGAGAAGTGCAAAAACAATTGAATTGAGCCGTGGACGGGGGACAAATTCAAAAATTTGTCAAAAACGAGTGAAAATAAAACCACGATAACTGAGAAATCAAAGTTGCGTCAAAATCCAACCAGCTAGGACACGTTCACACAAAACTCAATTTGAATTTGAATTTCTGAGTAAAATTTGGCTGTTAGGGCATTGTTCACACGCAAAAATTGCGAATCGGGGTTGAGGTTAGCATATTTTTGACAGAAATTGGTAAAATTTGAGTCAAAGTCTCGCCCAAGCCTAAAATTTGACCTAGAATCATGGAAAATCCTTAGGAAATGGACTTAATCTTTTCTGCCAAGAACGTCACTGTTCTAGCCCAATTTTGGACAATGTTCCCACACTTCAGACAAAGAACGCCAGGGACTAGAAGTCCTTGTGCAAACCAAAAACGGGCAGGTGCAAGTAATTGCATTGCAAGTTGGGCTTACGATCAGACAACCAAGGACACAAATCACAGTGGATTGCAGATTAAGCTATTCAGAGCCCATATTTTCATCGTTTCAAAAACTATAGTCAAGTCTGAAGCAGTTCAGCTAGAGTTAATCAACTCTTGTAAGTATAAACATTAATCAACTGCCAAAAGTGCTTTGGGCACAAGCACTCTTGTCAAACTCGAGCATGCAAATTTTGACGATGCAACATCAAAATCTGCTATGAGATAGTTTTTACTGATCAAGCTAGCATGGACTCAAATCAAGTTGAGAGTTGAAGTAAACCAACGCTAGTTGGTAGCAGTGGCTACACAAATACAAGTGCAACAGAGCAGATTTTACAACTATATGGCTACAATGGAGATAAAGTACTATATGCAAATTTAGAAGATCATTGATACCTGATGAGCAGTAAAAGCAACACAAGAGACAAGATCTTATTGATAAGAGTAAAGCCAGATCCAGAGAGCTCCCAAATGTTCACAGATTTCAGTGGAGCCAGGTATTGCAAGCTCAAAGATGAAGTGCAAAAAATAGAAACAAGAGTTTATTCAGACATCTGCACAAGTCAGCATACCATACAATTGATGCATATTCAATCAAGATCATTGTATATAGATTTCAGTGGTCAGATCTATAGTCCATAGCCAGTAATGGAAGATCCAACAGATCAGCCAATCTAAACAAAGAACCGAGTCAAAGATAGTACAAAGGTCAAGATGGAGCAGTCTACAGCTTAATGCTCAGTGTCTAAAAGAGAATATTGGCAGCTTGGCAAGCACAGAAGAAGAAAATTCTCAACAAAAGCTTAAGATGAATGAGCCAGTTGAAATACCACCAGTCATGGTGTATTGCTTAGATTGTGGACAAAAAGGTGGATATTTTCCAGAGGATTGTCCAAGAAACCCAGCCAACACGGACACGACTATTGCAAAGCAAAGCATGGAGAAAACTGGAAATGTGAATCCCGATGTAAGTGCATCTAACTCATCATTATTGATGCAACCAGACGTTCCTGCATTAGTAAAAGCACTACAAGGCAAAATTTTCATAAAGATGCACTTGAAAAGCTTAAAATTGACTCTCTGATCAACAAATTCTTGCGTGAATTTTGTCAAAGTGTCCAGATATCACCGAATGTTGAAAAGATTACTAGGTTTGCAAATGATTCTGCATCCACTGCCACAAGGGTGCAATCATTCACGAGTCTAAGGGATATATCAATGTGAATGATGTTAGCATTGTATGGTACAAATAATTCATATATTACGGCCGGCCACCTTTGGCGGCCTCTCTCTCTCTCTCTATCTATCTCTCTCTCTCTCTCTCTCTCTCTCTCTCTCTCTCTCTCTCTCTCTCTCTCTCTCTCTCTCTCTCTCTCTCTCTCTCTCTCTATCTATCTATCTATTGCGTGCACATAGGATTCTCTCAATTTGGGAGTTTAGCCACAGATTTAGACACGTAAAGGGCTACCCCTTCCACCATATTTTATTAGTTTAGATGCACACTATGTAAACCACAAAGGGCAACTATACAAAAAGGATCGACTAGTTTTTGAACGGCCCACATACCATTAGATAATGACATTACCCAAGTGAACCCGGAAATCTATTCCGAGCCAAGCTCTCCTCCATCAAAAATCAAGCTTCGACGTTGTGACCAAATGAGCATATACTTTGACTAGAACAATCGTAGATATAGACAAGAGTCTAAAATCTTTGATGACTTGGGTCATGAAACCACAGAAGCTCATATCAGAGGAGACCCATGGGATAGACAATATCAGGGTGAAGATAGTGTCATCTACATCTTGACTTGGGGAATCATATGTCATGTTTCACGAAGATACATAGGAAACTATGCAAAAGGATTACAAAACCAAAGTCAAACACTCTTGAGCCCATCCCATGGAGAAAGCTTTAGTGATCACCCTAGGAAGGGGGGAGCTATAAATTCATCAAAATAAGCTCATGTACCAGGAACCACAGTGTCAATTAGAGGCCCTAGAACCTCTAGCCAACAACCCTCTTCAAAGCAGAAACCATTGAAAAGATCATATGGTTGTTGGAAGTTTCCAATTAACCCAGACTCCCTCAAAATGTGGAGACAAATGCATCTATGAAGACAATGAGGGACAAAGGTTTCAATTGATCTCCACAAGTCAAAGTCAAAAGCCGAGCAACCCAATAGTGTTCAAGCACTTACATGTGACCAAGATCACATATGCATATCGAGATGCAAATGGCAATGAACATAAGCAAGTTCATGACCTTGTACAAACCCATACGGATGGCCCGAACCGGCTAAAGCCAAAGACTATCTGAAGATTATGCAAAGCCTCAAGCTATCCGAACATCCCCGTGACGAGTAGGGGAGTGGAGAAGCTTTTTGAGGGAGCTTTTGAGAAAGCTCTTTTTCAAAAATAGAAGAATTGCTGCATTTTTTGAAAAAGATTTCTCTATGCTCGTTTTAGTGTATTGAGTCAAAAAGACGAAAAATCTCTCTCTGTGCTTTAAGTAGCACATAATTAGGACAATTATAGTGTTTAATTGATGTTACAAAATAGCCAAAAATACACGTAGTATATAGGAAACAACAAACAGACAAGTTTGAAGATCCTCTTTCACTGTAAATGATCTGGTTTACAACAACAAGCAAAAGCCATATTTACAAGTATTTTCAAGCAAACAAAACACATCTATTTATTCATAGAATGTTCAAAACATGTGTATACAGTGGAAGACCTCAAATAGCATCGTCTACAAAATGTGAGGTATCTTGTTGTTAGTCTAGTTTTAGCAGCTGGACACACCCTACAGAGAATGATTGCTCGACGGAACATTATTTGTTGTAATTATTCTTTAATTGAGAAAAAACCTACATTTCACCTTTGTAAATGGTGGGGCTTGTAGAAGCTTCCAGATTGTATCCCATTTTTGACATTTAGATTGAGTAGATGGTTAAATTGGAACATTAGGGTTTGAGATTGTAAAGTATTTATACCACTTTTGACCTTAATGAAAAAAACCTTTGTCATTTTTAAAAAAGTTGTCTGTGTGAGTGAGCGTACTGTGTATGAGAGAGAGTGAGAGTTTCATCTTGACGCTATGCGCGCACTGGTGGTCGGAATTGAGTGCGGAGAAGTGCAGCATGTTGCCCCCAACGAGAGCTACGTGCCAATACCTACATTGCGGGTGTACGGTCTGGTTTTGCGAACTTGACCCACGAGCTACATCTGGTGATTCGATGAGCATACGTTATCCGTTTCGCATTTCAGTATATCCACGCTTTCGCATTGAGTAGAGCTACACATTAAGCACTTTAGTTTTCGAAAACGTCGACCTGCAAATTTCGACCAGACACCACATGATTTTGCACTAGGTGTTTAGGGTTGGGATTTTGGTTCATGGACCTTAGGGAGAGCGACCTATTGGTGTTAATAGGGTTTCCTTCAAGTTCTGTGGCATTTCGAGAACATTTGATGGGTATTTGGCTCTTGGAAGCGTTGTAGGAAATCTCCTTTTATGCACTCCTGAAGGCTGTAGCTTAGACATTGGGTAGAGACCTCTGTAGGAAGTAGTCGAGAGTCGATCCAAGTGTAGGTTGACACTCTATGCTTGCTTCCACGTGTCTGCGGGTCGAGCTTCGTCCTTAGCTGACGATGTGATTTCTCGATGTGCTGACGTCCATCGCGGCGTATCTGCCAACATTGGCGCTACTGCCGAGGACGAAAACCCTAAGTAGGTGACCGAGACTAGTCCTTGAGGATAGGGATTCTCTGGCTTGCTAGAGTCTCGTTTTACATTTAGATAGGATCAGAGGGTGGAGGACTCTCTAGGTCTTAGGAGGAGTCTAGGGAACGAGTGTATGGACTAGATCCTTCGACTTAGGTAGACTTAGATAGTTTTAGGTATTAGTTGAGTTGTAGTGTAGAGAATAGGAGTTGGAGTGGTAGAGGCGGTGGAAGGAGAGCTTGAGAGTCCGGAGAGACCAGGAAGCAACCAAGACACCAATATCACCATCTCACATGATGAGTAGGAGTAGGGTAAGTAGGACATCATGATTTATGATCTGGAGCACTTCATGCATGTTATATTTGCTGTAAAGTTCATCACAAGGTTGTAAAAGATGGAAAAGAGTGTTTAGAAGCTGAAGTGAAGTTCAAAAGTTTTTGTGAGTGTTTCTGATAGAGCTGGAGAGCATCAGGAGTACTTATGTCAGGAAAAAAATAAATTTTAAGCCAGGAAACATCCTACGCGTAGTATGTCTACAGGGTGATCTCGTGGAAATTTTGAAATTATGAGTTGACCAATGTGTTCAAGAGGTAGGTTTTACCCTATTTTCACATGGAAAGTGGAAGTTTGACCATATCTTGATAGGATAAGGCCAAGTGGAAAGGAAATTGCCAGACATCCTACCCAAATTGTGCCAAGGCATTATTTTAAGACCAAAACCATAGGATGGCTACATGAGCATGATCTGCATGATTTATTGAGTACCTGAGAAAGGTTTCATCTCAATTGGGTAAGAAAATTGGGTTTTAAACAGACTTTAGCATTTTTGACTGAAAAGAGCTAGAATAGCTAAATTTGGGATCTTTTGAAATCCAAACTAAAATCTAAGCATAGCACTGGGTTGCTGACATCAAGGGGAAGCTGTGGCTCGCTGTGGCTCAAGTTTGGGGTCAAACAGGCCATATAGACATCCTACGCATCGGATGTGTTCTGTGTGATTTAGCACTCCAAACCTAATTTTGAGCATACCAAAGTGATAAGCACCTTAAGAGGAGTCAATGCTTTGCATTTGAAGCCTGTTTGAGCAGTTAGACATGCTACGCGTAGAATGTCTAATGCATGGAATTGAAGTCAGAAACTGACTGTACGCATAGTAGGGTGTTGTATAGCCTGAGGCAAGCCTCCTAGTCAATTTTGGTCCAAATTGGAGTTGATTTGACTGGGCATACCAACATCAGGCTGCTGGAACAGATTTCTGATCAATTGACCAGCTTATAGGTGTCCAAATCAAAAAGTAAAAATAGCTGTGGACTCAGCACATCAAGGGGAATCTATAGTGAAAAATCCAGGCAAAACAGAGTAGGTAGACATCCTACGCGTAGAATGCCTACAGGGGCTTAGTGAAGAGAAAAGCTGACAGAGGAAATAGAGTGATGTTCCAATTGACTTAAGAGTTCCAGAGCTTATTTCAAAAGTGAATTTGGACCTTGTTTGACCTTACGGAGCAAAGAAGGAATTAAGATCGGTACATTGACCAACATCCAAGGGAAGTACAGTTCCAGATTAGCAGACCTAATCAAGAACATCCGAAGTGTATAAAATACAGTAGTGGTTGAGGATAACCCTCTAGTTATACCAATCATTACTAAGACCACCTCTAGCGGTTAAATGCTTTGATCGATTGTTGACAAAATTAAACGGTTGTGTACAGGTGTATTCAGTGGCAAATCAAGAAGTTGTGCGGAGACTGATCCTTTACCAGGTGAGTGGTTGGATTTGTGATAAGTCGCATTGCTAAGTTTGATGAATTTAAGATCAGGAAGACACATTCTTAGAGATCAAAAGGTGGCAGGTGATCAGGGTAGCTTAGTGTCTACTGAGGAGAGTGTAACTCAGGCAAGGCTAGATCCACTAGCACCGATTATTGAGGAGGGTAGTGATGCTGACACTTCATCCGATAAGTCCTTCTTCATGATGGGTAGTCAACAGCCAGGAGGTTTCTCTGATGAAGGACCAATGCTAGGAGGAAGCACCTCCCAGAATCCTTTGATCGATTCCAAGTTCACTATAATCTTCTTAGAAGGAACAAACTCGAGGGGAGCCCTAGTTTATTCTGACTATCGAGGACGCAAGTTTATTTGTATTGAAGAAAGACCTCCGCAGAAACTGGAGATAATTCGAGTCTATGATGATGGAGATAGATTCCGAGACGAAAAGGGGAACCACTATCTGATAGTTAGTAACCCTAAGGATTACAACAGATATGAAGATAACGTGGCAAAAGGAAAAATGGTTTCAGAGACTCAAGAACTGCCTCCAAACATTGATCGACCCGGAGCTCTTTTTATGTATGATAAGAAAACCACCAAGGTCTCTACTTATAATGAGAATGTGGGAATTTACAAGCATGAGAGCGAGGGAATAGTCTCTTACTTTTGATGCAAATAACCCTACCCAAACGAATGAAGCAAAGACAAGGTTCTTTACTTGTTCTCTTATGAAATTGCTATGGGGAAGGATATTGTTTTTGTTGATAGGTACGGGCGAGAATACAAACGTATTCTCCCAGAGGAGGTAGAAAAGGAAACAGTTCCAGAAGCATCAACATATGCCCCCGAAGAAGTACCAAAGGTCACCTACACCCCTAGCAAATCGACAATTCCATTTTCAGAAGAGGATAACGCGACCTCGCATTCTAACCGACAACAGACGTTCAACTACCAAAACCAACCAACAACTCAACCATCATTGTAGGCATGGATTTGACAAAGTGCAACATTATAACAAGACCGAAACTAAGATGGTTATCCAGTCGCACGAGGGCTAAGGGATTTACAAGAACCACCACTCTATTCACGGTATCAAGACGAGAGTAAGCCAGAAACTCAAGGGTCAACAGAGCCTGGAAGAAAACTCATAGAACAAGTTCGAAGAGATGAACCATCTCTTGCAAAAACCGTCAGAAATTATGGCTTAGGTGCACCTCTGGGAGAGGGACCCGCCCACTACCGAAGGCCAAAGGAGGTATATCGAGTAGGACGAGGAGAACCAATGATGAGATTTGTAGACCATCGTAGAATTGGACCTTCTGAGGTGCAAAAATGGGTCAACAAGAAATACACAGGAAATAGAGATCCTAGGGATCATGTAGCAGCCTTTGTGCATGTTATTAGAGGTGTTAAACTTCCCTACCCAATTTGCAGGGTTTGGACTAACCCTAGAGGAGGATGCTGCTACTTGGTTTGACTACGTGGAGCGTAGAGACATTGAGTCTATGGAGGAGGTGTTTGAAGAGTTTATTGAGGAATTCTCACAAAGGGGGATAGCTCATAATACAGTCTCACAAATCCATAAATTCAAACAGAAAGAAGGGGAGTCTGTGCGAAAGGCAGCCCTACGACTAAAAAGATATGTTAAGTTCTGCCCTGTGGAAGAACTGCCAACTCAGTCCAAACTTACGCTTATATTTATTCAAGGACTGAGAAATGCAGATCTCCAGAAGGACTTACATATGAAGAGGAGCACGACATTAAATGATTTAACTATGAGGCTCTTTACCTTGTAAACAATTGTGCGGTCTACAAGGAGGGTGAATTCAAGGATCTTGATGACAATTCATCCTCACAACAAAGTGGACGCAAGTCCGCTAAGACAACACCGAAAGGAGAAGTAGATGTAAACCAGGAGCAGCTTGTAGAGGAAGTGCTAAAAAAGGTTAACCTGTATGCCAAACCTCAGGCTAAACAGCCCAAGTGGTGTGCTATTGAAAAAAAATGGACAAACCATGGGACGGAGGAATGTTATTATAACAAGGGATATGTAAGAGAGAGACCTTATGCTCCCCACGCTCAGGTAGCATCTCCTCAACTTCCATCGATGCCTAGGTATCAAGCAGGGAACCTACCAGGACTTGTAGGTGTAGAAAGACCACAACTAGTGTTGGGCCAGCAACCACCCCTACCAGGATTACGACCAGTCGGCATAAGATACACACCAACAGTAACCGAACCAGAAGAGAAGGCTTTGGTGCCTATGCATGCATATTACAAAGATCCCAATGGATATGTTGAAAATCCTGTCTATTACCCATCGGAAGAACCCTCAACGCCAGAACCATGGGGGATGATGGGAAGTGCAGGACCACCAACAGCTGCACAGGCAGCAGGAGAAGGAAGATATAGCTTGGATGAATGAACATTGTTGTTCATAGCCAACGGAGGCATGGACAGATAGAGACATGCATACCAACAAATAGGAGCTCAAGGAGCACCTCAATAGCCTAAGGGACCTTGCTACAAGTGTGGTAGAGACCATTGGCTAAGAGACTGTCCTCATGATGAAATCATTAGAGTCAACGCATATTGCACCGAGTGTGGAATTACTCATTTGATTCTTGATTTCCCTAAGAACCCAAGCAAAGGAGAAAAAACTACCTTGAACATGCTGGAAGAAGTGCCTTCCAGTGGAGGGTCAGAAAACGAGACAGTAATACCTATTCAGGCAGTGACACGAGCCCAAGCTCAAAGAATGACGAATGAACCCATAATTGAAGAGCCAAAAACCGATGCCCCAAGTTCATAAATTTAAAATCAGATAAGCACGTGGAAAGCTAGAAAGGTGTGTATGAAATCCAGGAGAGAACGGGAACAAACGGCTCTAACCAAGGAGTTAAAACACACAAAGGATCGATTAGAGCAGTTAGAGGATCTAGCTAGTCTAAGCTCACACACTGCGGCAACTATAGAACCCAAGGAAATAGCAAAACCCAAAAGTGAAGGATCAGGAGAACCAGTGTTGGCAGAAAAGGTAAATGAGCAGCTAGATGCACTTTTAAAAGCTTACAAAGCCAGACTCAAAAACAACCAAACCCAAGAGCAAAGATGTATGACTTATCCATATGCCGAAATAGAAAAACAGAGGTTGGAAATGTGTCAAAAGATGATTGAATCAGCCCAATCCTTGATAGAAAACCCGCTTGGTAAACCTTCAAGTTGGCATGAAGTACCAGCTCCAACCCCTATCAAACCAACTTTAGAGAAACAAGTAGACACAAAGGAGAGACTCACCAATGTCTCTCAGTCTAGGAGAGAATCTATAATAGTGCCAAATACAACAGATGAGACAAGTGATGGGTTCCAGCCTAAAACATTGGTAGATATGGGTAAAGATTGTAACGGTCTAGATGACTTGTGGAAGCAAATCTGTGATGCCAACTAAGCTAACCGGGTGAGCTACCAAATGAATAGCATGAGAAAAGAGAAAAATGAGATCTTACCTCCTATTGAAGAATTCGAGGCAAGATCACAAATGAACTTTGATATGCATTCACAAGAGGGAGACCAGGTATCAATTAGTTCGGGGCACAGCCAACCAGACTTGCTAAAAACTCTACCCTCTTACCTAGGGGAGTATGAAGTCATGTCTGAGGTGAGAGCAATCCCATCTGAAAGACTTTCTTCTAACAAATTGATGGATTCACCAGGGTTGATTGAGTTATTGTCCACCCATGTGGCATGCACAATCACATTAGCCGAACTCCTGAGGTTACGACCAAACATGTGGACCACAGTAGGCAAATGATTAGAAAAATTCAGAGTGAAAGACCCCACCTTGAAGCTTCAAGAAGGGATCAGAGAATTGGACAAGCCTCAACTAAACACTAGGCCAGTACCTTTAAACAAGGTTGGAGAGTATTGCGAGGGAGAAGATGGAAATACCATACTACCAGTAGAATTCCGAGGAGTAGTTTCCAAAGCTATTCTTGACAGTGGAGCAGGAGTCACTATCGCCACCAAGGAAATCTGAAAAAAATTGGGAAAAATCATCTTTGAGAGCTACCAGAATGAAATTGCAACTGGCAGATGGGTTCATGGAAAAGCCTCTAGGGATTTTAGAAAAAGTAATTGTCACCTCGTGTGGAATCGAGTATGAGCATACATTTGCAATAGTCAATTTCAACAAAAAGAACAATTATGAGATCATCTTGGAAAGACCATTCATGAGAAAATTAAAGATGGTCCAGGATTGGAGTTACGACCACATATACCTCAAAAATGGCGAGAGAACAACCAAAATACACCTAAAAGACCATAGTTACAAAGATGTGAACCAGACACCAGTGGAAGACTTTGATTCAACTACATTGGCAGGGTCCAAACTCCCAGCATGGTTAGGGCAAAAAAAAGAGCTATAGATGTGCGGAGCTTCACATTGTAGAAGCTTAAAAAGAGAGGAATGCATCTTAGAAAGAGCTATTGAGGACAAGGATTATATTTCGGAACCTTTTTTCGAAGATGCCTTAGAACCTCTGTAATGGGAACACATACTGGCAACATTGGCATTACAGATAGCCAAACGACAAAATTTTGCGATAAGGATGGCTATGATGTGCTACCCTATTACATGGTAAACCTTATACCAACAAAAGATGATAATGTAGAACCACCAGAATAAGAAGAGTTTTATAACTCCTCTGAGCATCTGGAGGTAAATAACGATGCAGATAACGAGTGTTCAGACAGCTCAAGCGAGCGTGGGGAGAAAACAGCAATTATCAAGTTTTATGATTTTGCCAATCAGCACCCTAGACGCCAGGAACGCTATAGAAAAAGATGATCAGAAAACAAAATTAGAGAAAACCTGATGTCCAGGATAAAAGATAAAACTCACTATCTAATGCTTGTCAAAGAAGAGGATTGTGTAAAAGACCAAATATCAGGGAGATTCTCAAAAGTTCGAAGGGAAAGAACGTAGGAGGAAATAAAACAAGTACGGAAAGCTAAAACAGAAACAAAATCAAAAAAATCTCAACAATCAAAACAGGAAAAAACAAAATACCCACAGAGGACCAAAATAGAGCGTAAAAAGAAATACCAAGAACTAAAACGGTCGTTACGAGAGGTATAGACTACTGAGGGAGAAAGTGATGGTAAGGAGGAGTCAGAAAAAGGAAACATGAATGTACCATCACACTATCAAAAATTCACCATCCAGGACAGAAAAATCATAATGACACCACCAGTTAGTGAAAGAATAAAACAAGAATCTTACGATGGGCCGGAAAATGCAAAACGGATAGACCTCGCTGAGCCAGGCGAAAAGCCTCAGCCGGTCTATATCGCAATTGATTTAGAGCCTGAAGAAGAAGAAGAACTGCTAACACAACTTCTCAAGAAGTATAAAGATGTGTTTGCATGGTCCTACAAAGACCTCAAAGGAGTTGACCCATCGATATGCCAACATACAATACCGTTGAAATCAAATGCCAAACCTAGCAAACAGCGTCCTTACACATATAATGACACATTTTCTAAACGAATCAAAGAGGAGATTGGCAAGCTGATGGATGCTGAATTCATCTATGAAATCAAACATACAAATTAGGTGTCACCCTTTGTGGTTTTCCCCAAAAAGAATGGAAAGCTGCGTGTGTGTGTGAACCTCAAAAAAGTAAATGCAGCCACCATAAGGGATAATTATCCCTTGCCGATCACAGAACATGTATTTGAGAGGGTGGCTACGAAACGGGCTTATTCTTTTTTAGATGGGTTTTTGGGGTATAACCAACTGGCAATTGCAATAGAGAATCAACACAAAACTGCGTTTGCCACAGAATGGGGAATATATGCGTATAGAGTTATGCCTTTTGGCTTGACCAATGCCCCAGCTACCTTTCAAAGGTTAATGACTCGTGTTCAAAGAATACCTGAGAATATTCTTAGAAATATATATGGATGATCTCTGTGTACACTCTCTTCTACAAGAAAAACATATTGACCATTTACAAATGGTATTCGAGAAGTGCAGAACATATTGAATCTGTCTTAACTCGGAAAAGTGCATTTTTATGGTTAGGCAAGGCCGCATCTGAGGACATATTGTCTCAAGAAATGGCATAACCACTGACCTAGACAAAATCAAAGTCATAGTAGACTTGCCCAGGCCTACTAATGCCAAACAAGTACAATCCTTCATGGGACACTGCGGATATTATCGAAGATTCATATATATGCATGCAGTCATTGCACAACCTCTGTATCGCTTATTAGTCAGTCTCGACTGGACTGAGGAGTGTGAAACTTCATTCCAAAAGCTTAAGGAAAACCTTGTATCAGCACCTGTACTTAAAGCACCTTATTGGGAAAAGATATTCCATGTTCACATTGATGCATCTACATATGCAATCGGGAGTATTCTTGCTCAACCTGGAGATGAAACAATGGATTTCCCAATTTGTTATGCAAGCCGACAGCTAAATAGTGCAGAAAAGAACTACAAAACCACTGAAAGAGAAGGATTAGGAATGATTTATGATGTAAAGAAATTCCAGCATTATTTGCTCGCAAACAAATTTGTGTTCTTCACATATCATCAAGCTCTTTTGTATCTGGTAAATAAACCATGCAATACTGGGAGAATTGTACGCTGGTTTATTATATTGCTAGAATTAGTGGTAGTCAAAAAGGGTAAAACTCATCTACGAGCGGATTATCTTTCAAGGCTACAAAACGGGGAAGCTCCTGAAGGAGTAGATGATGACATACCTGATGCTTGAAATGATACCCAAATGGTCTCAGGAAATTGTTAGCATTCTTTTCTTTGGAGGTAGATTTGATAACAAGGAAGACAGATCCAAACAACAAACAATCCAACAAACAAAAAACTTCCAGTTGATTGCGGGACAACTATATCATCTAGGCTCGGATCAAATTCTACGATTATGTATAAATCTTGAGGAATTTGAGTGTTATCTTGAAGAAGCACACGTCAGGATTGTGCATTTCATTGTTCAACAATGAATACACACCAAAGACTGAAATAATTAGGGGTTTTGTAGACAACGATGTATGCTGACACACATGCTTATGTTAAGAATTGTATTATATGTAGTGCCAAACGACCAGTGGATCACGTGACATTGTTTCAGGTAAACATTGCACCTACATGGAGTCAATATATCATTGATTTCTTAACCACAAGGACATTTCCTAAAAACATAACAAAAGAACGGAAAAGGGCTATAGAGCTGGAGGCTCGCGACTTTAATTTAATTGGGAATCAACTCTATAAGCGAGGAAAGGACAATCAACTTAGAATCTGTGAAAGTGAAAGTGAATACCTGCTGATTCTAGAACACGCACATGGAGGCATAAGTGGAGGCCATTTTTCAGGCGATAAGACGGCAAAAATTGTCTTAACCGCAGGAATATGGTGGCCTACATTGCATGTTTGTAAAGCGTTGCGACGCATGTCAGCGCACCAAGGTGCCGATAAAGAGGGATGAGATGCCACTACAGCCAATGATGGGAGCAAGGGCATTTGCAAAATGGGGCATTGATTTTGTGGGGCCTATTTCACCCATACCCAATATATCATTGTGATTTCACCCTATTTCACCCCCTGCATATCTCACCCATACCCAATATATCATTGTGGCTACGGACTATCTCACAAAATGGGCGGAAGCCAAGGCAACACAAAAAGCAGATGCAAGAACCACTGCACAATTTTTGTATGAAAATGTCTTTGTACGATACGGATTACCAATAGAAATTGTCAATGATCGAGGAACACATTTTCTTAATGAAGTCATTGAATATCTGCTAGAGGAATTTATGGTCATACATAGAAAATCTGCTCCATATCATCCACAGGCAAATGGACAAGCTGAGGCCACAAATAAAACATTGTGCACTGTTCTGACTAAATTGTATCAGAGTCAAGGACAGACTGGGATCAGCAGTTACACTCAACACTATGGGCATACAGGGTAGCTTACAAAACATCAATAGGAACAACATCATACAATATGGTGTTTGGTCTAAACGCTATATTACCCATAGAGTTTTTAATTCCAACTCTACGAGTAGCGAAACGCTTAGAATGGACAGGGCATGAGCTCTCTTCAAGAGTGGATGATCTTGAAAAGCTAGATGAACTTTTATTGAGAGCTGTAGCTTCGATCTATGCTAAAAAGAGAAGACAAAAAGAGTTTTTTGACAAGCATGTGCACACGAAAGAGTTCAAAACAGGTGATTATGTACTTGTTTATACCTTGAAGCAACATGCCAAGAAACTTAAAAAGCGAGGGATGGGACCCCTTGTGATTAGTGACTTATCACAAAGTGGAGCTGTCAAACTTGCTACATTAGCAGGAAAAGAAATGCCAAATTGGATTAGTGGGTGTCGATTAAAAAAGTATCATTTTTCACTAACACAGGATATGCTTCAACAAATCCATCAAGAAAAACAACGGATGAAAGAGAAACAGAGGGTATGACAAGAGGCCCAAGCAGAAGCAAAAGAACGCATTGCAAAAAGACGACTTCTATGACAACAACAACAATGTGGATCAGCGTTGCGAATAAATGCTATTCGACTAACGAATTTTGATGAAGACACAGTGGAGCCAATAATTGCAGTCAAAGTGGGTAGCAATCAAGTTGAATCGACGGCATTGCTTGATTCTGGAGCTCAAGCAAATCTAATCTCTTATAGATTATACAAACAACTCAAGCCCAAAGGTCAACTACATCCTACTCCACAAGTGCTGGAAAGTAGTACATCAGATTCACTAAAAACATTGGGCTGGATTATATTGCATGTAAAAGTACATCAATATATTTACCCACACAAGTTTTATGTGGTTGAGGATGAAAGCACACAACACCCCATGTTGTTGGGACAACCTTGGCAAAAAGAGTATAATGTGCAGATAGATTGGAATGCGGATGCAGTCAAAATTCAGCGTGCACAAACACAACAGGTGGTAGCCTTTGCTCAGCAACCCCGAAAGAACTAGATGGCAGCAACACAATCATTGGATGAAGAACCAAAAGTATGTGTTCCACTAAAGAACAATACGATACCCGTTGCGACCAACAAAGGAACTGCAACCCATGTTCACTACAAGCATAAAACAACACAGACGGCAGTGCAAAGATCAAGGTTGGCAACACGCGAAAAACTAGTATGGGTGCGGAAGGATAGAGGTGACATGGCAGACAAACCACAATACAACAGAAGAAGTCAACAAAAGCATACAATTCAACCAAAAACCAAGCGAACAAGAAAGATATGGATCCCAAAGACAATGATCCATAACAACTTAAATGCGACTCGCATTTGCAACAGGAAATCCCTCCAGTACAAGCAACATCGGCATGCAGACACACACAACATATGAAACCGGCAAACCGATCTATGTGGGTGCCAGTCAGCAGCACAACAATGACAACCACGGAAGTAGCAATAAACCTACAAAAACCACCAAAACAAAGCTACAAATGGAAATCCAAAGAGACAAAGGCTATGGCCAATTCAACCACGACAATTCTCTCCAAGGAGACAACCATGGCCAAATCGACAGTAGTGGCAAACCAAGCGACTTTTGCAAGAAAGACGAGTGAGCTGTAGAGTTACAACGTTTACTTGCAAAGAAAATCTACCAACCAAATCAACAACAAATAGGAAACCTCGACTGCGAATGCCAATAAGCATCTTGCTTATACCCTCCTCTTGCACAACATTGATTTTTCCATGCATTGACCGCGTATGCATCATATAGGGCCACATTACACGGCCGAGCATTAGCACAATTTTTAACCCATGCAAGGCACATACACCGAGGTGATACCTTGTCGTCCAGGAGGACTCCGGCTAGGAGGGGGGGAGGCATAAATGCGGACCCAATGGTAAAAAGAGCAAAAAAAAGGGCATGTTTTCGACTAATTTAGAGGGTTGTCGTTTGATTGGGAAATTTTCTAGACTAACCCAAGTACATATGCCCTTATATAGCATGAATCTACAAGTATATGGGGCCAAACGCCAAATCAAGCTCCTAGGTGTGTGTATATAGGTAAAAATAGCCATTTTTCAGGAAAAATCTTCGTAAAACAGAGAAATCCGGCCATAAAAATTGCATGTGAGTGTATATAGTGTTTTGCGGTGATGTTTTTGAGTTATTATGATTTTTGGGAATTTTTTGGGTTTAATTTTCTATTTTCTTTTTAATTTTACTAATTATCCACGGCAGTAAAACTTTAAAAATACAAAAAGCAAGTGAAATACGGTCGTAATGAAAAACAAAAAATATGGGGATAATCAGTGAGTAGAGGACAACCTATGGTACAATGGGGGTGCAATTATGTGAATGGAGCGGAAAGCGTGTTTTTACCAGATTTTGATCGAAACGTCAAATTTCTTGGAAACTGGGGAAATGGAGTCCAAATCAAGAATTTTTCGAGCCTAAACCGCATCTCGCAGGAAGTTGGCAGCACATGTCAAATTTCATGGAAAGTGGTTCGGGGACCCCCATTATAATATTTTTTCACTTCATTTAAAGCTCATTTCTATTATTGCCTTCTTGAGAGAGAGCTCTTGCCACCTAGAGCGAACCGGACTTCCAACGGCTTCTACGATGCGCACGACCACCCAACAGGCTCCAGACATGAGAGGTAGGCTCACCACCTTGAGCTTTTCGCGTTTGTTTGATGTTTTGTCGCGAAAACTAGCGTAGGGTTCACACGGGAAGAGGGCAATAGAGACCTACAGGTAGAAGTGGCCACCTAACGGCTAACCCAAACGCAATGAAACTTCATCGCCGGCTTACCCTAGCATAGGAGACCACTCTTGGATGCCCAAAGGCGGCGGAAAACCATTGGAAAAAACCCTAACTTCTAAAGCCTTGCAAGAGGCCACCAAATGGTAAATTGGTGAAAAGGCGCCCAAATGCTACCAAAACTCATGGATAGGAGCATCTCGACATGCTCGACAAGTCTATATAGCCCACATGTCCATAAGGCGACCCAAAGTGGCACTAAGCTTCATAAACGGCATCAAACACACAAAGTGTCACTAAGCTTCATAAACGGCATCAAACACACAAAGTGTCACTACAACAAAAACAGGTGTTATCGACGCATATATCGACGCTGCCCGTCGCTGTGAAACCGGTCGCTATTAGCGATGCGGATAGCGATGCTCATAGCGACACGCATAGCGACGCATATAGCGACGACCATAGCAAAACATTTTTTCTTGGGCAGAGGGCAGGTAGCCTGGCCAGTGCCCAGTTAAAAGATGGACACAGCTGCAGTCAGACTTCCTGCCCTCTGCCCAAGAAAGCAAGCAGCACCAAAATATCAACCATGCTCCCGCGCGTAGAAATTTTGGCAAATTTCCCTTTGTTTTTACATAAACTTTTCAAAAAAAACCATATCATGTATACGCCTCCTACATGCTATCCATGTAGGATCTCACATGAGATTTAAGGCCAATGAAAGACAACCATACCAACTGAAAAGCATAGCCATAGCTTAAAAGCATAACCATAATGAACCATAACCATAACTTAAAATCATAACCATAACGAACCATAACCATAACTTAAAACCATAACCGGCTATAACCACTTTGATCAAAACCATAATGCAGATAACCATAACCATAAACAAAATTAACAATAACCATAAGCATAACCAGAAAGAGAAACAATAATTGTCTATACAATGACAATGACAATAATCATAACCATAAGGGAAACAATAATTGTCTGAACACTAACTGTTTGTACAAAAAAGAGACACAGAAGCCTGTCTGTGTCTCACAAAGCATATAGATGAAATCTGGTTCACTAATGACTAGGCGTCGCAACCTGCACATAGGACAACTCACAAAATTAGTATTGATATTACTTCACATATACTGACTTAATTAAATCAACTCACACATATTAACGTCTCACCTCAAGCGATCAACGAGACTGTGAGGCCTCCCAGTCTACAGGCTCTCCTGAAGCTTCAAGATCATTCAGTACTTCATAGATACCTCTGCGATATCCATCTGACTCCTCCTTGCGTGATGGAGCTCAATGCATCGCAAGATTCTATGTTTATACAAAAATCAAAGTAATAAGAATACATGATTCATCGCATTTTAAAAAACGCCATAGTTAAGATTGGATTAGAAACTCACAAACTCATAGCGAAAGGTGTTGAAGCCTCCGCTGCCAAGATGAGATGTCCCCCTAGTCATCTGTCATACTTACGCAGCCTCACGCTACTGTCTGAACCGCGTGGCCGCTGTCCGCTCATCCTCCCTGATCTGCAGCCACGTCTCGTGTGGGATGCCCGAAGGCTTCGGCGAGCCGGTCCTGAAAGCCTTCCGAGCTGCATCTCGTCGATGTTTGATGGTGTCATGTGCAACACCCTTGATCCACCGCGCCAAAACAACGGAAGAACCCGGAGCAGGCGGGTACTCTCTCAGGATGGTCTCCACTATGTAAGTGACTTTTTCCTTGTCATGCTAATCCCAAGACGTCAGAATGCTGGTCGAAAACTGCAGCTCCACGAGCTGGCGAATCCGCTGTCGCATCTCAGTCTCGACTCTATCCATGTCAACAGAACCATCTCCCCGTACAGTATAGAGCTTGGAGGCACTAGGATCGTGTGCCCCCCAAGGTGTCCGAGGTGTGCTAAGAGGTGTGTCGAGAGGTGTGCCTGGGTAAGACGGGGGTCGTGAGCGAGGAGGGGTCGAAGCTTCTGTGGACCCTCCTCCACAGCAACCACCACCTCCACCTGACGATCGTCGAGATCGGCGAGTGCGCCTGTGCTGCGGAGATGAGGACGTACCCGCCTCTGCCCCACCCCTAGGTGTCTAAGCAGCCGTGATGGGAGAAGAAGGCGTCATACCCATAGGCGTCCTGAACCCCGTAGGCATCCCCCCCCTAGGCGTCGGTCCCTCGGGTGTGAAGCCCGGAGGCGTAGTACCCGTGCCTCTAGCTACCCAGTACTGAGAAGCCTCTGCCATCTGAGCAGGCGTCATCCGTGTAACGAAGCCCATGAATGCATTTGCACTCATGGAAGTGGGATCTGGAATCTCGTCTGCCATACTAAAGTCCTGCACAAAGAAAGTAAAATAAAGCGTCAGAACACAGTTGTTTAAATTAACTTTAAGCTTAATTTTAAATCAAAGTCTTCACACAAACACTTACAGGCCTAGGCCTCGACGAGTGAGGCATCATCGATAAGATCTTGCACCGTCAGTCCCTCGGGTGTGAAGCCCGGAGGCGTAGTACCCGTGCCTCTAGCTGCCCAGTACTGAGAAGCCTTTGCCATCTGAGCAGGCGTCATCCGTGTAACGAAGCCCATGAATGCATCTGCACTCATGGAAGCGGGATCTGGAATCTCGTCTGCCATACTAAAGTCCTACACAAAGAAAGTAAAATAAAGCGTCAGAACACAGTTGTTTAAATTAACTTTAAGCTTAATTTTAAATCAAATTCTTCACACAAACACTTACAGGCCTAGGCCTCGACGAGTGAGGCATCATCGATAAGATCTTGCACCGTATCATCGTCTATCTCTAATTGCAAACATAACTCTGCCCCAACTCGTTCTAGCATATTGTCTTCATCCATTGCATCTTCATCTACAAGTGTCAATTCTGGCTCGTCTGTGTCATCCCTCGTATCCCCGTAGGCTTCCTCTACCATACCTTCGTCCATCTCATCTAATGTCACAATAGTATGGACGTCGTTTGACTGACTTTCCTCCAGGAGATCTTGCCCTTCAAATACTTGTTTATTTCTTGGAGCAACCTGAACCACAAACCATCATTGTCGCTCTCGAGGGTCCGGTACAAAGACCACTTGCTTGCAATGTTCGGGGAGAGCAAATGTGTCGCTCGCATCTATCCAAGTCTTTGTAGAATCTATTTGCACAAGCTTGTTTCCATCTCTGCGTACCGTTGCATTGCGACCAGAAGTAATCACCTTGAACCACTTCACATCCAACAAAAACATCTCAAACCGCCTGAAGCTTACTTTCAGGATATCTGACACCAGACCACAGTAATCCAGGTTACTAGTGCTCTCATTCGTGTCTCTAACACTGGCCCTGCTCTTTTGCATGAAACTAACCATTACCCCACTGTCAAACGTGTTTCTTCTTCTGTCAATTTGTTGTGTTCTAAAATGCTTTCCATGCGACCACATAGCCATGTATGTATGATACTTCCAGTCACATCCAATAGCCATCTCTTCCTCTTCTAGAGATATGGGTTCTCCGATCTGTCGAGCTGCTCTCACTGTCTTGTCCAACCATGCCATTGTAGGGAATTCAGGTAGAGGAGCGAGATAGTCTAGCAAGGGTAAGCCTCTATTCGTT
The DNA here is from genome assembly GCF_014529385.1 of Adiantum capillus-veneris. Classification (NCBI taxonomy): domain Eukaryota; kingdom Viridiplantae; phylum Streptophyta; class Polypodiopsida; order Polypodiales; family Pteridaceae; genus Adiantum; species Adiantum capillus-veneris. The sequence continues at coordinate 72,810,114 of NC_140951.1, read as the reverse complement.
GGACTTCGCCTAAAATCCTGTCGCTCTAGATTGCGTCTCTCTTTCTCTTCTTCGTACCTTTCAAGCCATTTTTGCACGGCGCTAAATTTAGTATACAGAACTTCATGATCTTTTCTCGCATGGCCAGGTTCATTTTCTTTGGCACCCCTTGCCCTTGCGGCTCCTCTCCCACCAGTCTTGCATCCTCTTCATCGCTCCACAGTCGAGGCATTTCTGGGTCAGAAACGGATAGAAATTTGGTCGTCAATACAAGAGACTCTTGCACCAGCCATCCTTTTGCCATGCTCCCCTCTGGACGCGCTTTTTGGCGAACAAAACCCTTAAGTGTTTTCATGAACCGCTCTAGAAAGAACATCCAACGACTGTGGACTGTACATGCCACTGCAACCTCATCTACTACATGGACGAGCATATATCCCGTTGGCGTTCTGAACTCTGAAATCACCCTTTTCACTTGTCGCTCTTCGTTTTTTAGCAATACCCATGGCGCTCTTGGAAGTTTTGTTTGACCAGCTGCATTGGTGAAAGGCCACAACTCTGGCATCTTTCCAACCAACTGCAAATCATCTCGTGAAGCTCGATTGTCTTTCATTCCCATGATTGTCTTCCAGAGGAGCTCTCCCACATTCTTGAATATATGCATTGGATCCAGTAAATGGTTAATTAGTAGATCACCCCAGTACGGCAACGTATGGAGAATGGACAAACGTTTCATTCCTGGAACAGGTTGCCCCTCATGTTGCTCCCATCGGCGACGCCACTCTTGTACATGCATAGGAAGACATTCGACGCAACCAAGCTGGCCTTCGCGCAAGTGATGTCCATCTGGAAGATAACGGTGATGGCCTTGATAAATTGTCTTTTGAAGAGAGGTAGAATAGCGCACATCCAAAGACTGCCCGCAAATTGGACATGCATTGTATCCTGAAGTTGTTAGTCCTGCATATATCAAAGCATGAATCAGGCCAAGGCAAAGGGCTTGCAAATAGCGAGAATTTTGTAAATCAATAACCATTACCAGAAGCTTCTCCATATCCTGGCCAATCATGCATAGTCCACATAAGAAGTCCATGGATCCTTGCATGCTGTTGTCCTACTGGTTCAACCGCATCTGCTATGTCGATCCCATGCCATAACTCCTGGAGCTCGTCAACTAGTAGAGCTAGATAAACATCCATGTTTTTTGCCTTGAACTTACCAGGTACAATCAAGCTTAAAATCAAATGACCCTTCTTGATAGCAAGCCACGGCGGGAGGTTGTAATTGATAAGGCACACAGGCCAAGTGCTCCATGACGAGCTTCTCAAGCCAAATGGATTGACTCCATCCATTGCCATGCCCAAACGCAAATTGCGTGGTTCACTCTTAAAATGTGGCCAGGTATCTTCAATGTGCCTCCAAGCCTTCGAATCAACGGGCACCCTAAATGTTGCATTAGTGGATCTATTCGTAGAATGCCACCGCATCAACTTTGCAATGGAACCACAACGAAACATGCTTTTTATCCTAGGAATAATAGGGAAATGCCGCAACATTTTAGCTGGCACTGTCTCACCAACTGCTTCTTGTTTGTAGAGCATTGCTCCGCACTTAGGACACGACAGACAATCTGTGAATTCATTGCGAAAAAGAATGCAATCATTTGGACATGCATGAATCTTGTTGTAGTCCAAGCCAACTGAGGTCAGAAGTTGCTTTGCATCTAGCCTAGAGGGGGGCATTTCATTGCCAGCCGGGAGAAGTTGCTCCCGCAATAACCTGTTTAAGCCACATTAAATTAAAAAGCTCTCCGAGCACATCACCGTTGCAATCGGAAAATCTCTTTTGTAAATTACGTACCTAAACAAAGCAGTGACGCTTGCATCTGACCACCCATACACTGACTGAAGATTCAAAAACGCCAGACAAGTACGAAGCACAGATATTTTGGTGCCTTCATAGATTGGTTGACGTGCCAACTTCCTCAACATGTCTTCAGGAGATAGGAGCACGGCTTCTGGTGCTGCTTCGTTCGCGTTCTCCTCGCTTGTCTGGAAGAAGGAATCCAACATCTCCTCCATGCCGTTGTCTTCTGTCTGTAAGCCCTTTTCTGCTTCCATCCGTGGCTCTATATTGGTCGGACCTTCACGCATAATCCTTTTTCTCTCTCTCTCAGATGTAGGTGCTATGTCGCGGAAATCAATGCCCGTTCCGTAGGAGTCGTATCGCAGATTCTATACGGTTTCTCTAGCAAACTCTACGTACTTGTGCACATGCTCATTACATATCCTACGCTTGCGCAGGATTTGATACTTGCACAACGTGCACGAGCATGCAATCTTTTCCTCCATGTTAGTTGATGACGTTGCCATCTACAATGATTATGAATGTTGTTTTAATATATATATATATATATACTCCTCACAATGTAAACTACCTCGCATTCTCTAGTCTTGCCCAATCTCCATACACCTCGATCCAGAGGTGTACGGAGATCAGGACCACCGGGTCAAAATCTCGTCTTTATTGGTCAAATCCTATATGGGTAGACACATACGTGCACTCCCAGGTGTACATGGCAATGCATGTAGCAAACAAAACCCCTTTGCCTCTTTTAGTTCCATAGTTTCTTCTCTCTCTACGAACCCACCTGCCTCCATTCCGAGGTAGCCTGTCAGAGAAAGCTTTCCAATGCTTCACTTGATGAAAGCACAAGCCATGGAAGTTCTCAGCCCAATGAAAGTTTTCTACCTGATTGTAAACCGGACGGGGCCTCCATGTCCAAGCCAGAAGATAATGTGGAGATGGATGAGCAACTTGAGAAAGATTCAGAAGCCTTGCATGGTTCTTGCTCGAAAAAGCGAACTCGATCTCTCTTTCTCTCTCGATCTCACTCTCGCTATCTCTCTTTCTCTCTCTCTCTCTCGATCTCGCTCTCGCTATCTCTCTTTCTCTCTCTATTTTCTTATTTTCCTATCTCTCTCTCTATCTCGCTCTTCACTTCCCTACCTCTCTCTCTCTCTCTCTCTCTCTCTCTCTCTCTCTCTCTCTCTCTCTCTCTCTCTCTCTCTCTCTCTCTACTTCCCTATCTCTCTACTGATCGAACGAGCGACTGAGCTAGGGAGATCTAGATGTCCATGACTGCGGAGGACTACACAACATCTACAGAGGCTGCATCAGAGGATCTAGCTAGGTCACTTTGGCTCGACATGCATAATGCCCGGTCAGACTACTAACCATGGAGGAGATTGATGAAATTCCGCCAGCGACAGCTGCTGGATCTCCTATGATCTACCTATCCCAGCTAGCTAGTTTAACCGTTTAGTCCATACCCAGCAGTTTAGAATTCCATAATATTTTATTTTGTCATCTTCTTACTCTGACTTTGTATCAGATCCATCACATTGTAACTTTCTTGTTTCATGTGTCATAGGTCACTTTGGCCTTTCGAAGACGTTAATATAACATTTCATTTCATTTCTCTCTTTAATTATTTTTCTTTAATTTTAATTTCCTAAGCATACATTAATTCTCTATCTCTCTCTCTCTCTCTCTCTCTCTCTCTCTTTGATTACCTACACACACACATTTCTCTCTCTCTCTCTCTTTCCTACACACACACACACACTTCTCTCTCTCTCTCTCTCTCTCTCTCTCTCTCTCTCTCTCTCTCTCTCTCTCTCTTTTTCCTACACACACACACACCGCTCTCTCTCTCTCTCTCTCTCTCTCTCTCTCTCTCTCTCTCTCTCTCTTTCCTACACACACACACACACACACACACACCGCTCTCTCTCTCTCTCTCTCTCTCTCTCCTACACACACACACACCGCTCTCTCTCTCTCTCTCTCTCTCTCTCTCTCTCTCTCTCTCTCTCTCTCTCTCTCTCTCTCTCTCTCTCTTTCCCTCTCTTTCCTACACACACACACACGATGTAGAGAGAGAGACAGAGGGGTTGGGGGGGGGGGGGGGCATAATACCTGCGCAGCAGGTGGAGGCCAAGATTTGAGCAGAGCGCAGGCAAAAATGGCCCCTGCTGCTCGCAGGTTTCTCTTTTTTCCCCCAATTTTTTTTGCGTCGCTATACGCGTCGATATACGCATTGCTATAGGCATCGATATATGCGTGGGAAGTAAAGCCTTTCCATGCGTATATCGACGTACATTGAGACGCGTATATCAACGCATATAGCGACGCCCGCTAATTTCGTCGATATACGCGCGTCGATATCTCCATGTTGTGTTGTAGTGTGTCAACTAGCTCTCAAGGCCAAACCGCATGTCCGCATGCCACCAAGCTTCACGAGCGGCTTTCCTAGACCATCAACAACCAAGTCCTATGGTGGTAGACCACCACAAGTCATCGACGACATGTGAACACAACCACGGGCGCTTCCAGAGCGACAAATTGCCAAACGGAGCTCCGGTGAAGCCAAAGTCAACAAAAACCATATGGTAAGGATCCCCAAGGGACCGTGAAGCTATGGAGACTAACATCAAGAAATTTCATCGCCGAAAAGCACTCCAAGAGTCAGAAAATGGCCCACAGGCTCTGAAAGCCAAACAAGAAGTTTCTTTCTATCTATTTGACTTTTTTGTTGAAATAGGGCTTAAAAGGGACTCAGGGGGGCTCAGGGCAGGCACCTGTAGCACTTATCAAATAAATTTCATCAACAGACATCCTACGTGTAGGATGTCTCAAGGCCATATCTGGGGACCAAACTCAACATCTCATATCACACACAGTTTCTGAATAGCCTGTACATGCTAGCCACCAAGTTTCATCACATTTGGACAAAAGTTGACCTCATGTGCATCAAAAAACGCAAAGTCAGAGCATAGAGGCAATAATGGGTCATAGACCTACCAAAACTAATCCAAATCACATGAAACTTGCACAATACACTCATGAGCACATTGCCAAGCTGTGGGGTCATATGTGAAAATTGATGAAATAGACATCCTACGCGTAGGATGTCTAAATGACCAATTTGACCTCCAGTTGGTATTTTTAAGTTCCAAATCTCTTTATAACACCTTCATAGGCTCATATATCAAGTTTCAAGCCATTCCCATCACATTTGGCCCCCAACACCTCCAAGATGCACTTTTCGAGCCTAAAAACACTACACATGCTCTTAACAACACCAATGGTTATCCACATCAAAATCTAAGAGCAAGGCCATGTTCCACATGCTAAGGGCTACCCACAAAACCAACTTCAAGGTATTATGATAAAATAGACATCCTACGCGTAGGATGTCTCCAATGTGATTTTGACCTTCTGTGCAAGAACTGACTTCATGGGAACCATTAACATGGTATAAGAAGCCTGTATATCAACTTTCAACCCATTTGAATATCATTTGCCACCTGTTGAGAACATTCTACCCAATTTGTGAGCCAAAAGCCTGAATATCTGCCCAGAATTGCACTATTTGATGCCCAAACCCAATTCCAATTACATAGCCATGTTGCACAGGTCAAGGGCCACCAGCCTACCAAGTTTCACCGAAAACAGACAAGCTAGACATCCTACGCGTAGGATATCTAAATGATAATTTTTTAGCCAGAAGCTACTGTGGGCAAATGCAGAGTTTCCCTAGTTCCTTTTAAGTTTTATTTTCAATTTTCAAGTCATTTGGGTAGTTAGAACTCAGTTTATCAGCTAGTATGGAAAAAATGCTAACTTCGGACTACTGAGTGCAACAGGATCCATGGTGAGGGCGAGCTTTTTGAAATGGGGCCTCTAAACCCAAACCAATGGGCCTACCCTCACAAAATGTTCGTAAAGAGGTACGCACACTACTTAGGGCACCACCTTCTTTTGGGAGTGGAGAAGGAAAACAATCAAAAAAAAAAAATAACACTTGCACTCACCCACCCAAGCAACACACTTTGAAAACCCCCTTACTCTATATACACTTTGGACACTTGAACACCATCAACGATTATGCAACCCAATGCCGTGCATCAAAATGAAATATGCAATTTGTGGAATAGCATTCACTTTCTCCCCATAAGAATACCCATAATACATCCAAACTCTTCCTCTCTCAAGCACTCATAAAAAAAAATCATGCGCGCAAGACTTGCCTCTCAAACACACAAGAGAATCACTTACATCAAACTAACACACTTTGCATAGAGAGCTCATCTCCATCTATGCAATGCCGTGACACAAATAAAATCACCATGAGAGGTAGCCACATGCATATGTAATGAAGCAAAAGAGAGTTGGAGTGAGAAATTTCTTTAGACCAATTGAATAAGTGTGGAGAAACAAACCAATGGTAAATTGAGAATAGAACACTTACTTGATTTCTCGCACACCTTTTAAGGGGAGGACAGACGCTGGCTAACCATCACGAATTGCGACACTTGAAAGTTTTTGAAGATGATTTCATGATCATTAACATAACCATGAGAGAGATCATGATGTATTTACAAGTTATTGAGGTGCTACAAATGATTTATTGGGTTGATGGAGTAAGAGATTGTAGAATGGAGAGAGTGGAGAATAGAGTTGCACTTCCTCCAAAGAGGAGGGTTAGGAGGGAGGATGTGAAAGAGGGAGAGTTGGGGTTTTCTCTACTATTGATCAAGAAACAACATGAAGTTGAAAATATAGGTGTGTGTGTGTGTCCTTGAGTCTCTCCAAGGGGGGCTATTTATAGTTGTGTAGGAGTGGGATTATGCTACACTTAATTAGAGTAAGTGATTAGACCTAATTAAGTGTCCTTTGACCACTCATTGAATATTGGACATAAAAGGGACTATTTATTCACCAAAAATATCATTTTAGACCGTGAAGGCTCCATAGGGGTGCATAATGTAGGTGGGCCCCACCATGAGGCCCTACGGGTGGCTCCTGCGAGGTATCTCAACTTGTCTGTCTTGGCATTTAGAAAGCATCTTTAGGTTGGTCCCATCACATGCAAGTGACCTTGAACACTCATTGCTCTTCTAGAAGATGAGTAGGGGAAAAATAAGATCTCACTCTCTTGATTTACTTGATTTACAGTTCCCTTTTGCTGCGAATCTGACAGATTTACACTATTTTGACCATAACTTTTTACCTGTAGCTCGGAATGACATGCTTCAAAAGGAAAAATTTACCTTCTCAACATGTTTGATATGAATTGGGACTATTCTTCATGCCCATGCACCAAGGAATTCGGTTTGGAAGGTCCACACTAGGCTAGGGAACCTTTTGCTTCAAAGTCTTTTTGTATGGGCCCTTTGCTTGTATGCATCCAAGGGGAATCATGCTTTTTCAAAAGGCTATGATGCTTAAACAAATAGAGGAGGGCCCAATATTATTTGCTTGTGAAAAGAATATACAATTGGAGTCTTTTTGAAAGGAGAGAAACTATATGTATATTCTTAAGAGATATTGGGCCACCTATGTAGGGGGCATAGAAGACTTGTAGAGAGGGACCATAATCTTTGGTAAAGACAAGTGGAGAGTTTATTTCCATGGGAATTTATCTATAAGGGGTGGAAGATGGATATATTATTTTTCTACTACTAATTCACAAGAGGTAAGAAAGTTTGGGGGTATATAGTTGGTTATTGTATGCTTACTTTTATTTACAAAGCAAAAAGAAAAGGGTGGTAATATAAATATATGACTAAGGTGACATTCTTGGGAAGAGTACAATGTATGTGTCGCCACAAAGGTTAAACGAAGAGAGGGAATTTACTCTAGATAACTTAATAGCGTAGAAAAATATATACACATATGAGGAAGAGGACGTTGAGTAGGCTGAGAAATGTTGCAAAAAGATGGTTACCATTTTATGCCACTCATATTAGCCCTCCCCCAAGCCTAAAGATATTCATATCTTTAGGAGGACGGTGTTGCTTTTTTTTTTCTTTCTTTTTTTCTCTTTTTTTGTCATTTTTCCTTTTCTTTTCTTTTTTTCTTTTTTTTCAATAGGAGGAGTGTCATGCACTCTTTTACTCCATTAGACCTGCTTTTCATTACCTCAATCCCATAAATCGGAGATGGGAGGGTTTCCTTGGGTATGTTCAGATTCCAAGGCTGGTTCTTCTTTGCACATCAAAGCTTTAAAAATAGGTGGAGCATTTGCCAAGCCGAAGGGAGCCATGCCAATTTGGAGTTTAGATGATGTAGGCAGATGACTGCCTATCAACGGATTGATACGTTGAAAGTAGGGCTTTAATCTCCATCCATTGACTCTGGTCTTGTGGAGTTTTCTTGATAAATCTGCTAATCTGTAACTACCATTCCCAAACTTTGTTTTTATCATGAAAGGTCCCTCCCATCTTTGCAAAAACTTTTTGTCAAGTCGAGTATCAAGTCGGTTATCATAGCGAAGAACCAACATACCTTCCTTCAATCCTTTCCCCTTGAGCTTCTTGTTGATTTTATCCCTTTGGCTTGTCGCTTTGGTGATGTAGTGATCAATGGACTCTTCTCTATCCAGCTCAAGTCGTTGGAGATCTAAGATCCTTTCATGTAAAACCTCCTTTGGTTTTTTTTGCCACTCTTGCAAGAACGCGCAAGATTGAGAGCTCTACCTCAATGGGGAGAAGGGCTTCCTGTCCATAAACTAGATGAAAAGGGGTGAATTGGGTAGATACCTTGAAAGATGTCCTATACGCCCAAAGAGCAGCCGTCAAATGGCGATCCCAATCATTAGGCCGGTCCACAACCTGTTTAGAAATGATCTTACATATCATTCCATTCACTTTTTCCACCAATCCATTGCATTGAGGATAGTAGGGCGTGGAATGCAGGTGTTTCACTTTTAAGCTCCTCAAGAGATCATTCAGAAGGTCAGCCCTAAAACCCAGGCCTCGATCTGATAAGATTTCGAGGGGTGTTCCAAACCTACTACAAATATGATCAAAAATAAATTTTGATACCTCTTCAGCTGTGATTCGGGTTGTGCTTGTTGCTTCCGCCCATCGTGTCATGTAGTCAACACCCATGATGATGAAAACCTTCCCTGTAGAAGTACGAGGTAGGGGACCTATTGCATCCACACCCCACTTTTCAAAAGGGCCATAAGATATTATTGGGACTCGAGGCTCATATGTTAGTCGTCTATCCCCAGCAATTTGGCATGGCTTACATGCTTTACACCAATATTGGACATCACGATGTAAGCTCGGCCAAATAAACCCTGCTTGTAAAATCTTCCTACTTGTAATATCTTGAGAAAAGTGACCACCACAGACATCATCATGACATGAAAGAAGAATTTTCTCTATCTCTTGCACACCTGGTACTCTCCTCAAGACCAAATCTTTCCCTTTGTGATATAAATCATCCCCGATCAACTGGTAAGGTGTGGCCTTCTTAACTAGTCTATGTCTTTGCACCTTGTCTAAGTGTTTGGGAAACTCACCTGCTTGTAGAAAGAAGATAATGTCTTTTAGCTCCTCTTGACCTTGATATTTGGGTTCATATAGTTTCACACCTCCTACCGCCATTTGAAGCTTTTCATTTGCGAGTAAGTCTGCTTCCTTGTTATGAGTTCTCACAATGTGTTGTACCTGTGTTGCTTTAAAACCCTTCATCAAAGCTCTTACACTACTAAGCCACTCAAACAATGTACGATTCTTGCACCTCCAAGTCCCTTGGATTTGCTTGACCACTAGCAAAGAATCACCTTTTATAATAAGTCTTTGTATGCCTAATTCTTTGCATTCTTCTAACCCAAGGGTTAGAGCAGCATACTCAGCCTCATTATTAGAGTGAACATTGGGTAGAGTGATACCTTTTCTAACCATTACCTCCTTTTGTGGGTTTAAAATGAGGATCCCCCCTGATGCTTTGTCTTGTTGGCGTTGATAGGCTCCGTCAAAGCATAAAGTATGGGCATTATCAATCTCCTTCACTTTGAACTGTTTTGAGCCTTCCTCTCTTTGTAGTCGTGATCCTTCCCTTTCTCTCACTTTGTAGGTGAGAATGTCTACAAGTCCTGCTCTTGTGCTATCTTCTACAAGGAAAGTGTATTCAAATTCTTGGAGTTCAAGCACCCACTTTGCTATTCTAGATGAGAGGCTCATGTGTTGTACTACATATGGTAGATTGTGCTCTAAGGTGAGAAAAACAAATGGCACAGGGAGAAGATACGATCGAAACTTCCTTACCGCAAACAAGATTGCAAAGACCACTTTCTCCATTTCAGTGTATCCCTTCTCGGCTGGAGTCATCACCTTGCTTGCAAAATAGATCGGCCTCATGTATGATGTTTTAGGATCTTTTTGCATCAAAACAACACCAATTGCTTCGAAACCTACACTTGGAGTGACATAGTAAGTCTCCTTTGGATCTGGTGGCATTAGGACTGGGAGAGAGCTAAGAATGCCCTTCACTTCCTCAAAACATTTTGCATGTTCCCTCCCCCATTCAAATGTAGATTGTCTTGCCAACCTATGCAAAGGGGCGATGGCTTCTGCTAGGAGATGGATGAAGCGAGACATGTACCTCACTTTGTGGTTGAAGGTCATTAGCTCCTTTGTTGTTGTTGGTGGAGATAATGACAAAAGGGCCTCTACTTTAGAGGGATCCACTTGAATTCCTTGTGAAGAAACCACATGGCCTAGCAAAACCACCTGAGATTCACCGATATGACACTTCTCTGGGTTGAGTTGTCCCCCAAATTGATGGAGCCTCTTAAGCCCCTCTTCAACCTTTTGGCAATGATGTGATCTACAACTATAAATACAGAAATCATCCATAAAGACTCTTATAGATTTTCCAAAGAATGGCTGAAATACAAATATTGTGAATCTCATGAAGGTGCTAGGAGCATTGGTGAGCCCAAAAGGCATTACTCTGAATGCAAAACATCCCCAAGGTGTGATGAAGGTGGTTTTTGGTTGGTCCTCTTCTCCTATTCTAATTTGAAAATATCCTGAATACCCATCACACACAGTGTAGCATTCGTGACCTGCTACTTCATTCAAAATTTCATCTTGGAAAGGGAGAGGGAAGTGGTCCCTCTTTGTCGCAGCGTTGAGGGGTTTGTAATCCACGCAGACCCTCCACTTACCATTCTTCTTGGGAGTGACTACAATAGGTGATACCCATTCGGAGTTGGATACTGGATAGATGAAGCCAGCCTTCAAGAGTCGATTCACTTCCTGTAGGAGAGCCTTTTGTTGCACAGATCCTAGTCGCCTTAACTTTTGAGCCACGGGTTTGGTCCCTGGTTTCAATTCAATTCGATGCTCTATTACATCTACACCTCTTATTTGTGAGTAGTCAGTGATAAACAAATTGGGATACCTCCTTAACATATTGATGTAGGACCTCTTCTCCTCACAAGTAAGATCTTTTGCAAGCATCTTCTCAAATCCTTCTTCAAGGTGGTGGCATCTTTCATCCCCTCGTGTGTGATTGTCTGTTGGCTTTTCTTCTACTGAAACATCTTGAGTGTTGGCGTTGAATACAATTCCCATTACCTCCAAAGAAGACTCCTCTTCACTGGTTGATGCACTAGTTGATGCTTCCTCATCACTTGAGTAGGGACTCTCCTCCTCGCTCTCTTCATCTGCCGTGGTTTCATAGTTGATATCTAGTTGCTTTCCTTCTCGCCAATCATACACCACCGGTTGACCCTTCTTAAGAATCAAACGACCACTTCCCCATTTTTGATCTGCATTCACAGCAATGAGCCAAGGCCTCCCTAGGATGATGGGATAGCCCTCCCCCTTAGCTGGCATGACATACACATCCACTCGTGCATCTATGTTACATACAGAGACTTTTACATTTTCAATGATCCCCAAACACTTCACACTTGAGTTGTTGGCTAGCCTAGCTTGACAATTAGAGGACTTTGTAATTTCAAGCCCTAACTTGTTCATTGATTTTTCCGTGATCACACACATTTGAGCTCCACTATCAACATATACATTAGACACCTTTTTACACCTTATGTAAGCATCCACAATGGGTTCCACATCTTTTTGTAGCTTTGAGGCCACAACCTTAATGGAAAGATTTGCTTTCTTTTTTGGAATTCTTGTACTTACCAACTTTGGCCATTGCCTTCTTACTTTGGCTGATAGGTGTAGAAGTTGAGGCCATGAAATGTTTGGCTTTTGGGTTTGTAAATCCTCCAAGATGTTGTAGGGCTCTAGCTCCTTTCCCAACCAATTTCCCTTCGCCTTGATCTTTTCTTCCTGCTACTTTCAGCTTCTTCCATCTTTGACTTCTTCTTCTTGTCCCTTCTAGCTGAATTTGTTCCTTCACTTCTCATGTCTTCATCCTTATCATGTGCTCTTGTGCGTTTTTCTGCCGGCATAACATCAAAGTTTAGAGTATGCTCATCTATTACCTCTTCTAGCTTGATGATGTTGACTCCTCTTTCTTCCTCCTCATGTGGGACGGGAGGTATATTTGCTGGTGGTGGTGGTCGTCGAAGGATTTGTGGGCCTTCAGCTTGTTCTTGTTGCACAGTGAGAGGAGGCGGTCTAGGGGGATATATGTCTCCTGGAAGTCACCTTGGATGTGGACAATTGTACATGCCATGGCCCATTTCATTGCAATTCCAACATCGCAACTCTTGAGCTTGTCTTCGTTGATTGCGATTCCCTTCTCTTGGTTGTCGTTGTTGAGGTAGGCCTTGTACTAGATTCAGAGTGAGGTTCTCAAGCTGTTGAGTTAGCCTTTGTAAAACCTCTTGTTGGGAGTTATCTCCTATTTGTGAAGATTGTTCAAGAGGGGCCCTAATTGGTGCTTCCATGGTTTGTGGAGACTCCCTCTCACTCACTTCATTCAAACCCCTTGCTCTATGTGCTTGGAAGTGTAGTTTTCTAAACTTGATGATGGCTACCTCACGTGCTTCTTCGAAGGTGGATGGGAATTTTAGCTCTACTTTAGCCTTTAAAAGTGGATACAAGCCAACCATGAATCTCTCTTTTTTTAGAAAGTTAGGTGCACCACCATGATTTTCTAATGTAGCCTTCCACCTACCCCATAGATTGACAAAGGTTGCTTCATAAGAGGGATAGTCTTCAAGTGATACCTGCTTATGCCCAATAAGACATTTCCATAGTCCTTCAGAAGTATCACCTTGCCCGAACTTGGAGAGGAAGCTTGCTCGCAGTCTCTCCCAATTGGACTTGATTTGGGGTTGCAGGGTCTCATACCATGCTTTAGCTTCTGCTTTTAGAACTAACGGGAAGGCTCGTAGCTTTACTTCCTCTTCATCTCTCCCGGATATGAGATGTGCCATCTCCAAGTTGTCAAGAAACTCTTGCGCATCTTCCCCACTTCTTGCATAGAACGTGGGAAAAGAACTTGACATTTTGTTTAGACTTTTTTAAATCTCTTTTTTTAAAGAAACTTTTCTCTTACAGGCCGCACAAAATTATTGACACTATAAATCTGATTACATTAAAATGAAGATGTACACATCCATTGTTAATTCGTACTTTATCATAGGTAGAATAAATGGATTAATTGAAGCATTGATTTCATTGAGGCGAGTGGATCCAAATATCTTCCTTATGATAGACTGAAACCTAAACTTAGTTGCAATGATTATATGAATGGATTGCCGAGCAATAGGCCTAAAAGGTTCATTATTTTGATCGTGATTCATGTGCTACTCCTCGTTGTTGGTTTGAAGACCTCGTTCCTTCATATGGCCCTTGAGCACCCCTTCACCACTCCTTGTTCCTGCCTTTAAAACAAAATGAAAACGTGAACATCAAAAGAAGTTTCATAATTGATGATTGGAAGTATAATTGGATTGGGTGATGCCAGTATTTCTCTAAGTCTTTCTGCACCAAACATAAAAACAATGCGTTGCTAGAAAAAGACTTTTCTATCTATGTGAACATTTACTCTAATGTGTTGTGCAAAATGAAATGGATATATGGGAACTCCATTGTTCATCACTAAAGAATTTGAAGGTAACTTGGAAATATGTTCCTCCGTGGGGGCACCACTTTATGAGGGCGAGCTTTTTGAAATGGGGCCTCTAAACCCAAACCAATGGGCCTACCCTCACAAAATGTTCGTAAAGAGGTACGCACACTACTTAGGGCACCACCTTCTTTTGGGAGTGGAGAAGGAAAACAATCAAAAAAAAAAAATAACACTTGCACTCACCCACCCAAGCAACACACTTTGAAAACCCCCTTACCTATATACACTTTGGACACTTGAACACCATCAACGATTATGCAACCCAATGCCGTGCATCAAAATGAAATATGCAATTTGTGGAATAGCATTCACTTTCTCCCCATAAGAATACCCATAATACATCCAAACTCTTCCTCTCTCAAGCACTCATAAAAAAAAATCATGCGCGCAAGACTTGCCTCTCAAACACACAAGAGAATCACTTACATCAAACTAACACACTTTGCATAGAGAGCTCATCTCCATCTATGCAATGCCGTGACACAAATAAAATCACCATGAGAGGTAGCCACATGCATATGTAATGAAGCAAAAGAGAGTTGGAGTGAGAAATTTCTTTAGACCAATTGAATAAGTGTGGAGAAACAAACCAATGGTAAATTGAGAATAGAACACTTACTTGATTTCTCGCACACCTTTTAAGGGGAGGACAGACGCTGGCTAACCATCACGAATTGCGACACTTGAAAGTTTTTGAAGATGATTTCATGATCATTAACATAACCATGAGAGAGATCATGATGTATTTACAAGTTATTGAGGTGCTACAAATGATTTATTGGGTTGATGGAGTAAGAGATTGTAGAATGGAGAGAGTGGAGAATAGAGTTGCACTTCCTCCAAAGAGGAGGGTTAGGAGGGAGGATGTGAAAGAGGGAGAGTTGGGGTTTTCTCTACTATTGATCAAGAAACAACATGAAGTTGAAAATATAGGTGTGTGTGTGTGTCCTTGAGTCTCTCCAAGGGGGGCTATTTATAGTTGTGTAGGAGTGGGATTATGCTACACTTAATTAGAGTAAGTGATTAGACCTAATTAAGTATCCTTTGACCACTCATTGAATATTGGACATAAAAGGGACTATTTATTCACCAAAAATATCATTTTAGACCGTGAAGGCTCCATAGGGGTGCATAATGTAGGTGGGCCCCACCATGAGGCCCTACGGGTGGCTCCTGCGAGGTATCTCAACTTGTCTGTCTTGGCATTTAGAAAGCATCTTTAGGTTGGTCCCATCACATGCAAGTGACCTTGAACACTCATTGCTCTTCTAGAAGATGAGTAGGGGAAAAATAAGATCTCACTCTCTTGATTTACTTGATTTACAGTTCCCTTTTGCTGCGAATCTGACAGATTTACACTATTTTGACCATAACTTTTTACCTGTAGCTCGGAATGACATGCTTCAAAAGGAAAAATTTACCTTCTCAACATGTTTGATATGAATTGGGACTATTCTTCATGCCCATGCACCAAGGAATTCGGTTTGGAAGGTCCACACTAGGCTAGGGAACCTTTTGCTTCAAAGTCTTCTTGTATGGGCCCTTTGCTTGTATGCATCCAAGGGGAATCACGCTTTTTCAAAAGGCTATCATTCTTAAACAAATAGAGGAGGGCCCAATATTATTTGCTTGTGAAAAGAATATACAATTGGAGTCTTTTTGAAAGGAGAGAAACTATATGTATATTCTTAAGAGATATTGGGCCACCTATGTAGGGGGCATAGAAGACTTATAGAGAGGGACCATAATCTTTGGTAAAGACAAGTGGAGAGTTGATTTCCATGGGAATTTATCTATAAGGGGTGGAAGATGGATATATTATTTTTCTACTACTAATTCACAAGAGGTAAGAAAGTTTGGGGGTATATAGTTGGTTATTGTATGCTTACTTTTATTTACAAAGCAAAAAGAAAAGGGTGGTAATATAAATATATGACTAAGGTGACATTCTTGGGAAGAGTACAATGTATGTGTCGCCACAAAGGTTAAACGAAGAGAGGGAATTTACTCTAGATAACTTAATAGCGTAGAAAAATATATACACATATGAGGAAGAGGACGTTGAGTAGGCTGAGAAATGTTGCAAAAAGATGGTTACCATTTTATGCCACTCAATGGCAGTCGCAAAATCACCTGCAAAGAAGAAGAGGATGACTATAAAAGACTACTTGGAAGAAGTGGAGCCATTTGTGATCCCAGAAGGAACCCTGAAGTCCCCCCAGCACATGGATTCAAGATGATCTACTCGAGTCCAATGATCTGAGAATCTACCAAGGAGTATTCAAAGATCCTGAAGGAAATGCAGTAGAGCTACCCATGATACCACGAGAGCTGAATGAATTTGTCAAGAGCAAGATAGGGGATTACCTGGAGAAGCTGGATCTACACAACTACTTTGAAGCTTTGCCAGCGGGGATTGACATCAAAAGAGTGTGGAAATTTGTAACCACAATCAAAGAAGATGGAGTGGCCCGAGTCACAGATCTGTAAGGCAAGCCAAATACCATGATTGTCATCACAGAGAGGGTGGTGGAATCCGCATTTGACATCTCAAATAAAGGGGACAGTGTGACAAAGAGGTGAGATGAAGTCAAGGTCTACTCAGAAAAGAAGAATAACTACACCTTTGAAGACATTGAAAACCCAAAGGTGGCTATCATGAGCCAACTCTACAATCAATACTTCCACATGTGTACAAAGCGGCCACAGAAGTACAGGCTGCCACCTGGAGCCATTGCTACCACCTTCACCTGGGCAATGCAGAAGGGCAAACCAAAAAGAGATAAATTATGCCGCTTACATCCATGACAACCTCGTGAAGATGGGGAACGGGAATCCCACCTATATTGTACCTGGTGAGCTAATAACAAAAGTGGTCTATGGAGCACTTCATGCCAAAGGAAACTGGCATGAACCTCCCTAACAAAATGATTGGCTAAGATGAAAGAAGACAAAGAAGAAGAACCTCCCAAGGCACCTAGGGTAGCCACACGTTTGAAGTGCCGGTTAGAGACCGTGCTAGAAGAGCCGCCAGAATCAAAGAAGGGAAAGAAAGAAATTTTACAAGTGCCGATCAAGGAAACCAAGTCACAAAAAGCGGTGCGGCTAGAAAGACTAATGGAAAGCTTCAGAGCCAAGAGAGCACTCAAAGGAGATTAAGCAAGTTGTGGAAGCCATCCCTTGAAGCCATGTCGGGATCATCTCAAAGGGTTGACCGGGATCGGTTCGATGACTATATAAAAAACTTTGAGATCCTAGATGCTACGACAGAGAATATCCCAAATATCCCATTTACAGAAGAAGAAGTGGATGAAGTGAGACGGCAACTGCTAGAAGAGCAGGAAGGCCAAGAAAGAGAGAGAAAGACCAAGGCCGACCGGGATTTCAAGAAGAAGCCACCAACTCCACCGTCAAGCCCGGAATCCAGCCCACCGCCATCACCACCTCCCCTTAGCCCTCCACAAACCCAACAAAAAGAGGAGTTGGATAGACCTTATGAACAAGAAGATTCCAAGAAAGAGAAGACCAAAGATGTAATGGAATTGGCCTATTTAATTTGAGAGTAGCGGACATTAATGAGAGTACTTTTGAGAAATGACTTTGTGAACATAGCGGGTGAACATAATTGAAGATAGCAACATAATCATAGCAATTAGCTAACTTGGCATGAACAATACTTTTGCAAGAGAGAGAATTTAGCGAACATGACACCAGTTGAGGACCGGATTTATGTGGAGCCGGTCCCCCCTCCAATAGGCATTTGTATTATGATTTCTCCCATTAAGAGAGACTTGTTACAATACAATCTTTGTGTTCCTTGTGACCTAGGTGATGCAATGAAGATGGAAAGCTTCATGCATCACAAACATAACATGAACTTGAAGAAAGCTTTAACTATCCCAAGCCTCAGTCCCAAGACCTCAAACACCTTCGAAGGTGGAGACAGCTAGCAGGGAATGAGGGTAGGGAAGAGGAAGAAGAAACATTTCGTAGGAGAAAGAATTAGTTCCTCACTTATCATAACTCTTGTTGCTAGCATACATAATAGCATAGTAATGAAGAAGAAGGAGATGGCAAGCTTAAGCATTGAAGCATGGCTCTTGGTTGGATTTGCACTCCATATCCAAGAGTGTTGGTGTAGGCTCTCAACCTCTACTTGCTTGGAGAAGGAGAGGAATCTCTTGCACTTTGCATAGCACACAATGAGAGTGTTTGTGAGTGTGTGTGGGTGAGTAGCAACCCCCTAGCTTGCTTGGGTCGACCCCCCCTTGTAGCTTATGCTTGAAGCTCATTGGACCCCTCCAGGCCTAGACAATCACAAGCAGGAGGCATTACAAGCAGCAAGGGTAGCCTTGAGACAAGTGTCCCCCTTTCCCCTTTGAGAGATAGGGCTAGATGAATACTAAATCATTTAATTAAATCTCCTAAATTATTATTGGACCCCTTGGGTGGCCAACCAATAGGCTTCATGCACACCATGAGGGCAACATGAGGAGGAACTTGACAAGTGTCCCTTTTGCTTTCTTTGTACCATGCATGCCTTGTGTGAGTGTGTGGGTGTTCTCTCTTATCCCCCCTCATGTAGGGCTCACCCCCTCCTTGTAGGGATTGAATCTTTGACTTTTTGACACCTCAAGCCCCTCATGCATAGGCCCAGTTCCCACCACAAGCTTGGCTCATAAGCACTTTAAGCTTGGACTAGGTTATCACCTCAAGTGCAACCCTAGCATCTCAAGCATGTCAAGCACCTCAAGCATCTCAATAATTAAGCACCTCCAGCATCTCAATCACCTCAATCATCAAGCACCTTAGTCATCAAGCATGAGAAGCAGGACAACCACCTCGAGCTGGGTCGGGTTCCCGCGCCTCAAGCTCAGCCCTAGCTTACCTAAGGTCAAAGGCCTTTTACACACATTATTGGAGGTCTTCAATGAAGCTAACCCTAAGGTCTTATGCTCCATTTGTTAGCCTTGCTCTTTGATAGACCATCTCTCATTTGGGCCCCTTTACCATTGGCCCCGTGTTGAGATAGATCTATAAGCACATGTCTATATCTTAACACTTGTTCCTGTTTATTCTCCCACATTAAGTGATCAATTTAATATGAGAAAATCATTTGGGTTGGTTAGATATTAGATATTAGATTTTATGACATTACCTCTCTCTTGAAATCATAGTCGTCCTCGACTATGAGGTAGAAGAGATAAAGCCTTACTCATTAGTCAATTTTACTTAGCGGGTAGAGGATCCCTTTTTACCCTACGACATCTTTCCAAGATGGATGACTAATCCATTTGGTGCTTGGGAGACATAGCTGCCGCAAGCATGTCTGCTCTTTAGTCCATTTCATTCTCCCAAAGTAGAGTGACAAATTCTACTTGGTGTTTGAGAGACGTCGTCATTACAAACATGATTCTAAGCATGCATACTAGTTAAATTTGTGCACAATTAAAAAGAGGACTAGTCTTATAAGACAAAAACATGAGTCATTTAAAAGAAATTTGTACATTTGCTTACTCTAATGTAGCATTGTAAGCATTGACAAGGTTCATACTATCCTTAAGCTGTACTCCTTGCATCCATCTAGCATCTTCAAAAGGATAATTTTTAAACTTAATAAGATACCGTCGGGATAATCTTACCATGTCGTAGTAACCATGTCGTAGTACCTTGTCTTCATGCCGAAGGACAGCTTTGGGTTGTAGCACCTCTTCAACTTCGGGAGGGTCT
The DNA here is from genome assembly GCF_014529385.1 of Adiantum capillus-veneris. Lineage (NCBI taxonomy): Eukaryota > Viridiplantae > Streptophyta > Polypodiopsida > Polypodiales > Pteridaceae > Adiantum > Adiantum capillus-veneris. The sequence continues at coordinate 72,790,485 of NC_140951.1, read as the reverse complement.
TCAATAATTGGTTCAGTTGGTGGCTCTCCTTTGTAGGGCTTAAGTAGGCTTACATGAAAGGCATTGTGTATGAGCCAATGGTTGGGCAACTTGAGTTGATAAGCCGTCTCATTGATGGGCTTCAAGATTTGGAAAGGACCATAGTATCTTTTTGCTAGTTTAGCATAATACTTTTGATGGCCCATAGGATTTTTGCCCGTCGTTTGCCTTAATCGAGCCTTAGGACACTTGAGTAAGACCCAATCATTTTCTTTGAACATTAACGCTCTTCTGTGCTTATCAGCAGCATCTTTTTGCCTTTGTTGAGAGATGGATATAGCCTCCTTAATCTTTTGAAAAGATTCTTGTAGGTCGCGGCTATACTCATCGGCGGTGAAGATCTTCCCATGTACTTTGAGTAGCAAGGGACTTTTAGGTCTTCCCTCAATGATCTCAAAAGGCGCTTTTCCCGTAGAAGCATGTACAGTATTATTGTAGGCATACTCTACAAGAGGTAAATACTTTTCCCATTGTGAGCGTTGATCTACTTCGGTAACATAAGTCTTGAGTAGATCGAGTATCGTACGATTGGCTATCTCACTTTGGCCATCCGTTTGTGGGTGATAGGCCGAAGAGAAATTCAATCTTGTTCCTAGATTTTCAAAGAGACCTTTCCAAAAATTACTGGTCATTCTAGGATCTCTATCTGACATGATGGATGTGGGTAATCCATGGTGCTTGAAAATCTGAGATATGAAGAGAGTTGCCATTTGATGTGCCTTATTAGTCTTTTTGAGAGGAATAAAATGTGCTTGCTTGCTAAACCTGTCAACTATTGTCCATATTCCTGTATTCCCATGGATAGACTTGGGTAATCCAAAGATGAAATCCATGGATATAGTCTCCCATGGTGAATTTGGGATAGGCAATGGCTAGAGTAATCCAGGTTGCTTCCCTCTATCATAATTGGTCTTTTGGGATACTACACATTTTGAAACATACTCTTGTATGTCCACTTTCATGGTAGGCCAATAGAAGTACGTCTCTACTCCTCGGAGAGTAGGTTGAATACCTCTATGCCCCGCATATGGAGGAGCATGGTATTCATACATAACTTTCTCACGAAGGGAATGGGTAACACATAGCCTATTTTTGTGGAGAAGATAACCATCCTGCAAGGTGAATGGTTCTTCTTTCTTCCCCAAATCAAGGGCTGACATTATGTCTCTAAAGTTAGGGTCAGTAGCATACTCATCTATCATAGAGGATAGATCATTGTGAGTAGCTATAGACACCGCATTAACTTTGGGTCGTCACCGTGAAAGTGCATCGGCCACTTGATTGTGCTTACCAGCTATGTGAGCAATATGGAAATTAAATTGCGAAAGAAAATTTTCCCACCTCATTTGTTTGTCAGAAAGCTTGGTTTGCGTCATGAAATACTTGAGACTTTGATGGTCGGTTCGTAGGATGAATGGAGTCCCCAATAGGTAGTGCTTCCATGTGTCTAGGGCATGTAGAACAGCTAAAAGCTCTTTCTCATAAATGCCCAAGACTCGTTTATCAATATTGAGTCTTCGGCTCTCATATGCTATGGCATACGCTTCTTGAAGAAAAACTGCTCCAAGGCAATCACCACAAGCATCACATTGGACCTCAAATGGCTTTGAGAGATCCGGAAGCACGAGGACTGGTTGGGAAATAAGCTTCTCTTTGAGCTTTTCAAAATCATTTTGCTCCTTAGCAGTCCATACAAACTTAACGTTCTTCTTAGTTAAGTCGTGTAGTGGTCCTGCTACTTGAGAGAATTTTGATATGAAGCGTCTATAGTATGCGCACATACCAACAAAGCTTCTTAGATCATGTAGATTTCTTGGGTTAGGCCATGCTTTTATTACCTCTAACTTTGATGGATCCATTCGGATACCATCTTTAGAGATAATATGACCTAGGTATTGAATCTCTTGAAGGAAGAATTCGCTTTTCGTTTGGTTGAGAAAAAGCTTGTTCTCCCTCAATGCTTGAAAAATCACTTGGAGATGTTGCTTATGTTCCTCCAAAGACTTGGAGTAGATGATGATATCATCAAAGAACACTCCAGTGAATTTGCGGTATGGTCTAAAAATTTTCTCCATCAAACGATTGAACGTAGCTGGTGCATTAGTCAAGCCAAAAGGCATGACTAGATATTCATAAAGACCAAATGTTGTGCGAAACGCGGTCTTTAAGATATCTTCATCCACTATCCTTATTTGATGATAGCCACTCTTAAGGTAAATCCTACTGAAGTAGGTAGAGCCTTGTAGCTTATCAAACAGATCTTCTACCGGAGGTACGGAAAATATGTTTTTGATAGTGATATGGTTTAGTGCTCGATAGTCCACACACATACGGTATGTACCATCTTTCTTTTGCACTAAATGGACTGGAGAACAAAAGGGAGAGGAACTAGGCCTCACCATCCCTTTGTCTACCAGCTCTTGTACTTGCCTCGTGATCTCCTCTTGTTGAGCTTGTGAGACTCGATAAGGAGGCTTGTTAGGTGGTGAGCTTCCAGGAAGGAGCTTAATTCGATGGTCATCATCCCCTCATTTTGGAGGTAAGTCCATAGGGATATCATCGATGAGCACATCTTGGAATCCTTTTAGAAAATTAGACAAGTCTAACTCTTCTTGATTCCTACCATTTACATTTGATGAAACATTAGTATCTTTTAGAATCTCTTTGACAAATATCATGTACACAGAAACTGAGCTCTTCATTGACTTATCAAAAGCAAGAGGATTTACAAGTGGAATAGTACAACCACGCTCACTAGCATCTATATACATGTTCTTTCCCCTGTAGGTGAAGTAGATTCTCCTTTCAGGGAACTTCATGTTGGCAGCCATGTGATCAAACCATGGTGCCCCTAGGATAACATCCTCATGTTGGAGAGGAGAGATGAAGAAGTCTTCTTTGTCGACATAGCTTTGGATATGAAGCCTCAACTTCCCAATCAAGGGAGTAACGGAGGCTTGTTGTCCTATGAAAGCTGCATCAGCCCCACTACTATATCTCCCATCTCAAAATCTTGAATGCCCAACTTGGTGGCCAACTCCGTTGATATGAAGTTGAGAGTAGAGTTGTTAGAAGCTGGACACACCCCACGGCAGTAACTACTCTGAGGTTTATTATTTTTTGTAATTATTCATTCGTTGAGGAAAACCTGATTTTTCACCTTGTAATTATTGGGACTTACAGAAGTTTCCAGATTGTATCCCAGTTTTGATAGTTAGATTGAGTAGATGGTTGATTTTGGAACTTTAGGGTTTGAGAAATTGTAAGGTATATATACCACTTTTTGACCTTAACGAAAAACCTTTTGTCATTTTTGAAACAAGTTTTGAAGTCTGTGAGTGAGCGTACTGTGTACGAGAGAGAGAGAGAGAGAGAGAGAGAGAGAGAGAGAGAGTGAGCTTCATCTTGACGCTACGTGTGCTCCGGTGGTCGGAATCGAGTGCAGAGAAGTGCAGCGTGTTGCCCCCAATGAGAGCTACACGCCGATATCTACATTGCGCGCGTACGGTCCGGTTTTGCGAGCTCCTTCTACGAGCTTCATCGGGTGTTTGGGTGAGCATACGTTGTCCAATTTTGCATTACAGCATATCCACGCATTCACATTGAGTAGAACTACACATTAGGCACTTTAGATTTTGGAAACGAAGACCTGTAGTTTTCGGCCAGACATCCTACGTGTTTCTGCACCAGGTGTTTTGGGTCGGGATTTTGGTTCATGGATCTTAAGGAGAGCATCCTATTGGCATTAGTAGGGTCTCCTTCAAGTTCTATGGTGTTTTGAGATTGTTTGATGCGTGTTCGGCTCTAGAAAGCGTTGTAGGAAGTTTCCTCTTATGCACTCTTGAAGGCTGTGACTTAGACAATTGGTAGAGACCTCTTTAGGAATTAGTTAGTGTAGGTTGACACCTTATGCTTGCTTCCATGCGCCTGCGGGTCGAGCTTCGTCCTTAGCTGACATTACATGTTAGGTGAGTTCTCGTTGTGCTGACGTCCGTCGTGGCGTACCTGTCCAACATTGGCGCCACTGCCGGGGACGAAAACCTTAGGTAGGTGACCGAGACTAATCCTTGAGGATTGGGATTTTTGGCTTTCCAAGAGTCTCGCTTTACATTTAGATAGGATCAGAGGGTGGAGGACTCTCTAGGTCTTAGAGGGAGTCTAGGAAGCGTGTGTCTAGCCTAGATCCTTCGACTTAGGTAGATGAGGTAGACTTAGGTAGTTTTAGGCGGTAGTCGAGTTCTAGGGTTAGAGTTGGAGCGGTAGAGGCGGTGAGAGAAGAGCTTGAGATTCCGGAGAGGCCAAAAAGCAACCAAAAACGCCATTATCACCATTTCACATGATAAGTAGGAGTAGAGTAAGTAGGACATCATGATTCAGGATCTAGAGCATTTCATGCATGAACACTTGCTTGGTAAAGTCATTACAAGTTTGTAAAAGACGCAAAAGTGTGTTTGGAAGCCTAATTGAAGTCCAAAAGTTACTGTGAGTGTTTCTGATAGATCTACATAGCATCAAGAGCATTCCTGTCAAAAAAAAATTTAAATTTTAAGCCAGGAGACATCCTACGCGTAGGATGTCTATAGGCTAATCTGGGAGGAATTTTGGGATTTTGAGTTGACCAGTGTGTTCGGAAGGTAGGGTTCACCCTACTTTCAACTGGAAAGTGGAAATTTGGCCATATCTTGACAGGATAAGGCCAGATAGACTGAAATTGCCAGACATCCTACCCAAATAGTGCCAAAACATTATTTTGAGACCAAAACCATAAGATGGATACATGAGCATGTTTTGCATGATATATTGAGTGACTGAAAGGGGTTTCACCTCATTTGGGTGAGAAAATTGGATTCAAAGTGGACTTTAGCACTTTTGACTGAAAAAGGCAAGAACAGCTAAAATTTGGGACTTTTGACATCCAAACCAAAATCTAAGCATACCACTGGGTTACTGACATCAAGAGGAAGCTCTGGGACAAGTCTGGGGTCAAACAGGCCAAATAGACATCCTATGCGTAGGATGTCTTCTGAGTGATTTTGGATTCCAAACTAAATTTTGAGTATACCAAAGTGATCAGCAACTCAATGGGGAGCCTGGGCTTTGAGTTTGAAACCATTCTGATGAAAAAGACATCCTACGCATAGGATGTCTAATGCAAGAAATTGAAGCCAGAGTTTGTGACTTTGAGCATAGTAAGGTGTTGTATAGCTTAAGGCAAGCCTCCTAGTCAATTTTGGTCCAAATTGGAGTTGATTAAACTGATCAATATCAGCAACAGGCTATCGGAACAGATTTCTGACTCATTGACCAACTAATAGGTGTCCAAATCAAAAAGTAAAATCAGTTGTAGGCTCAGCCCAACAAGGGGAAACAACAGTGCAAAAATCCAAGCAAAACACAGCAGGAGACATCCTACGCGTAGGATGTCTATTGATGCATACTACAAAGAAAATTTGACCTGGCATAGACAGTGAGATTCCATTTGGCTTAGGGGTTCCAGAACATCTTTCAGAAATGAATTTGGACCTTGTTTGCCCATTTGACGAAGCAAAGACTGAATTCAGACTTTTTCGCATAAATTGACCAACATCTGAGGGTAGTACTGTTTCAGATTAGCAAACCTAATCCAGAACATCAGCAATGTATAAAATACACTAGTGGTTGATATTAACTCGCCAGTTATACATGTTGGGGTATAGGCGCCTGTGCCTTGCCCGACCGCCCAGAGTCTGGGCGCCCACTGACTTGTATACCTTATACATAGCATAAGTGTATAGGGGGCTGCTCACTCTTTGAGTCTCCCCACCCATATCTGTGTCGTGTGTCTCCTTCTCCCTCTCACTCTCCGTCTTCGTATCAGAGCGTAGGTGCGGAGGGAGCGCGTGTGTGCACAGTCACGACGACAGCGGAGAGCCAGTTTCATTCCCGAAATCGCGTGCGCGCACTTTCAAGAGTGCAAACAGGGTTTCCACTTCGGCATCGGCAAATTCAGCTTTCCGAGAGCGTTTCCACCAGGCGTCTTGGCGTTTTACCCCCCTATCGAAGCCATTCGAGCCATCAGAAACCTCATTCGAGCTCCGGTTGAGGAGCTGCATTTTCAGCCCTCTTTTGACAGTTTATGCTGCGTTTTTGGGTCGAAACGGAGATTTTTTGGCATAGCTTTCATACCCGGACTCGGATACATGTGATCCAGGAGTCTACCTTGGGGTTTTGGCACGCTCTGGACGCGCTCGTCATATCAGAATTTTAAAATTCTGAACGCTGAATTTTCTGCAATAGCAGCAGTTGTTTATTGTGTGTAGAGGATTCCACACATGGTTTGCTCTCAAATGTGAGAGTGATATTTGCTGCAAGTTTCCTCACAGGTGGGAGGATACGATGTATGCCTTATGTGGTTTGATGCTCAGGGAGACTAATGTGATTGCATTTTGAGCTCGGCAATGTATGCCTCGAGCATGTTTTTTGGCAGTCACAAGTAGAGGAGATATTTGTGTACTAGATTTGCAGGTGTTTGCAATGATGTATGCAAAGTGTGGAGATTGGTGCATGCATTTGGAGTGCGGTTTGATGCGCTTTGGTTGCTCATGGTTTTGAGCATGCAGTCAGTTTGGTTACTGGTTTTGTGGCCGTTTTACTGACAAAACTCTGGCGAAATTTTCCCAGGAGTTTTATGCGCATCATTTATGCGATCTAGGTAGAGATTGCGGGTTGCACTCAACATTTGCGTGCGGTGTTCTCTGCAGGTGGGAGATTTGTGTGTGTGTATGCATCGATACCGCACATTGTGGGCTTGGTGATTAGCTCACGGGTTTGACAGGCATACAGTTATCTTGGCACACTCACAGGAGTGAGTATTGTGATGTATGCTTGTGTGGCTACGAGCTAGGTAGCCGGATTCGAGCACTAATGGCTTGAGGTTTTTCAGCAGGTTTCAGCTACAGGTTTACAAGTTTACAGGCAGGTTTAAGGGCTTATTTGGGTGCTGAATTTTCAGCCATTGTTTCCTCTTTGCAGGTGTCCATGTATGGCTCAGTTGTAGGCTGATTTGGGACACATTTGTGACTTGTTTATGTAGCTGTTTAAGAGCTGAATTTTGGGGCTGTTTTGGGGCTGATTTGCAGCCATACTTACAGCCATATTTGCAAACTTTTGTTTGATGCGATTCGAGCCAGTTTAGGGCTGATTTGGTTGACATTGCGGGAGCTCTATTTTGGAGTGTGTCTCACAGGTTTTACATTGTGTTTCTGGCCATATTGGTAGACAGTTTCCAGGTGTTGTTGGTGAGGTGGTTTTGCTTTCTAGTTTGCTACATTGTGCTCATGGCAGAGACAGGTGATCGATCAGATTGTGACCTCTCACAGATGCGCATGTTTGATGGGTCAGACTTTGCGGCATGGAGAGAGTGTATGCTTGATGCACTGACACAACGAGGGTTGCATCGACCATTGAGTGGTGATGCAGGTAGACCTTCAAATATGTCTGACGATCAATGGCAGGAGCTAGAGGAGATGGCACTATCTACGCTCTCTTTGCACCTTGCGGAATCTGTATATGCTCTTGTTATGTATGAGACTACTTCGAGAGCACTTTGGCGCAGATTACATGATATGTATGATAGATCTGAGTCATCACGGACTCGTGTGAGACATGTACATTCACGAGCACGCCGACAGGTGACATGTTGGTATTGTGGTCATTCTGGACACATTAGATGGCGTTGTTTTCGTCGTATGCGACATCGTAGGAGACATGGCAGTCTCAGAGATGTATGTAATGATGCCATGGACTCAGTTGCTTTGACAGTTGCTGCAGATTTGGGCATGACAGATGCTAGTGAGATCAGTACGGTGGTTACTGAGTATGATTGTGACGGCGATGTCACATTTACATCTAGCTTGTCTTCAGACAATCTTATGTCTACGGATTGCATATCAGATTGCACATTGTCTTCACATTGGTTACTAGATTCAGATGCTACTTTCCATGTCACGTCGCATCGTGAGTGGTTTAGCACGTTTTTTAGTGGGAGACTTGGTTGTGTGCACATGGCTGATGGTGTTGTGTATGACATTGAGGGTGCAGGAGACGTATGTTTGTCCTTGCCCAGTGGTATGATATTTACCCTGCGTCATGTGCATTATGTGCCAGATCTGAGACGGGATTTGATCTCAGTCAGACAGTTACGAGATAGTGGATGTCAGATTTCGCTTCGAGAGCGAGATTTTGTGATGCATTTGGGTTCTCTAGTGATTGCGAGAGGTGCCAGGAGTGGTACACGTTACCCATTGCATGTGGATCACCGGAGAGACGGTGTTGTCTCTGTGATCACGCAACCAGGTAGAGAGCGAGAGAGCAGGCGAGTCTCTTTTGCTTGTGGGTTGCAGGATGCTTTGCATGGAGTGCGGAGTAGAGAGCTCGTTGTGCACACGGTTGGGGCACGACTTGGGGCACGACTTGAGCAGTCACACAGAGAGGTGACAGAGTCAAACATGCATGCTTTGCTAGTGACTGAGCAAAGCAAAGAGTCATTTGTGCAAGATACTTCTATGCAGGATAGACAGGTAGAGCGGTCTTGCTCTAGTGAGTCACGACAGGAGGACGTTGTGCAAGAGTCTATGCATACGGAGTTAGAGCATGAGAGCTCTAGCGAGTCACAACAGATTGAGTGGTCATGTTTGCAGTGGATGATTGCAGAGGAGGCTGAGACGTCAGCGATTATGCAATCATTTCTTTCTATGCTCGATAGTGAGCATGGGGATATAGTTGTGCAGGATATGTCTTCCAGCAGACACCTAGAGTAGCTGGTTTGCTCTGAGGTTGCATGACAGGTTGATGCGTCTTTGCGGATAGTCAAGAGATGCATGTGGCTCACACGCCTTGTCAGTCAGAGATGCCTATTGCCAGGGATATATATGTTGATGCATGCTCCGTAGAGCTAGCAGGGCCCGCTAGCATTGCATCGGCATTCGGTGGTCTCATGTATGAGATGTTGATCTTGAGACCGGATATCGCAGCTGCAGTGGGAGCATTTGCAGTTGGGGTTGTCAGTCGTTTGTTGACTGATGATGGCATAGTGCACGAGGGAGATATGCAGGTATTGCATACATACTTGCAGTACGTGTGCGGTACGTCTGGTGGTGTATGGACTTACATGGGAGCAGGACATCCGGATGCACACGATCACAGCCAGCCAGTGGGCATCGGTTGAGAGCGGTTTTCTCTCGCCTTTTGTTGTCTTTAGACTAGGTTCTCTTGCTTAAAGGCACAGTCTCCTTTAAGTGGGAGGTTGTTGGGGTATAGGCGCATGTGCCTTGCCCGGCCACCCAGAGTCTGGGCGCCCACTGACTTGTATACCTTATACATAGCATAAGTGTATAGGGGGCTGCTCACTCATTGGAGTCTCCCCACCCACATCGTGTCTGTCTCCTTCTCTCTCTCTCTCACTCTCCGTCTGTGATGCTCCCCGATCCCCTTCAATACCAATCATTACTAAGATAACCTCTAGCAGATAAATGCTTTGATTCAATTGCCAAAATTAAAACGCTTGTGTACAGGTATATTCAGCAACAAAGCAAGAAGTTGTGCAAAAATTGACCCTTTGCCAGGTGAGTGGTTGGATTTGTGATAAATTGCATTGATAAGTTTGATGAATTTAAGATCAAGAAGATACATTGTTAGAGACCAGAAGGTGGCAGGTGACCAAGGTAGCTTAGTGTCCACCGAAGAGAGTGTAACTCAGGCAAGGCTAGACCCGCTAGCACCGATTATTGAGGAAGGTAGTGATACTGACACGTCTTCAGACAAATCTTTCTTCATGATGGGTAGTCAACAGCCAGGAGGTTTCACCTATGATGGACCTATGCGAGGAGGAAGCACCTCCCAAAATCCTTTGAATGATTCCAAACTCACGGTGATCTTCTTAGAGGGAACAAACTCGAGAGGAGCCCTAGTCTATTATGACTATCGAGGCCGCAAGTGCATTTGTATCGAAGAGATTCCAGCTCAAAGATTCGAGATAATCCGAGTGTATGATGATGGAGATAGATTCCGAGACGAAAAGGGGAACCACTATTTAATAGTTAGTAACCATGAAGATTACAACAGATATGGAGATAACGTGGCGAAAGGGAAAATGGTTTCAGAAGCTCAAGAACCGCCACCAAACATTGATCGTCCCGGAGCTATTTTTATGTATGATAAGAAAACAACCAGGGTTCCAACTTATAACGAGAACGTGAGAATCTACAAGCATGAGAGTGAGGGTATAGTCTCTTACTTTTGCAGCAAAGAACCATACATAAACGAATTAAGCAAAGACAAGGTTCTTTACTTATTCTCTTACAAAACTGCAACGGGGAAGGGCATAGTTTTTGTTGATAGATACGGGCGGGAATACCAACATATTATCCCAGAGGAGGTAGAGAGGGCAACAGGTCCAGGAGCATCAGCATATGCCCCTGAGGAAGTGCCAAGAGCCACCTACATCCCAAGCAAGTCAACGAAACCTTTTTCAAATGAGTATAACGCAACCTCACATTCCACCCGACCGCAAGCATTCAACAACCAAGACCAACAAGCAAACCAGCCATCATTGCAGGCATGGCTTCGATAGAGTGCAATAATGGAATCAAATCGAAACCGAGATGGTTATCAAGCCGCACGAGGGCTCAGGGATTTGCAAGAACCACCACTCTATTCAAGGTATCAGGCAGAGAGTAAGCCAAAGACTCAAGGGTCAACAGAGCCTGGAGGACCACCCTTAGAACGAGTTCGAAGAGAAGAACCACCTCCAGCGAGAACCGTTAGAAATTATGGCTTAGGAGCACCATTGGGAGAGGAACCAGCCTATTAAAGAAGGCCTGAGGAGGTATATCGATTAGGACAGGGTGATCCAATGATGAGGTTTGTACACCATCGAACAATTAGACCTTCTCAAGTGCAAAAATGGGTAAACAAGAAATACACAGGAATCAGAGACCCAAGAGATCATGTAGCAGCCTTTGTGCGTGTAATTAGAGCCAAAGAGGTGTTAGATTTTCCTACCCAATTTGCAGGGTTTGGACTGACCCTAGAGGGTGATGCTGCCACTTGGTTTGACTCTGTAGAGCATAGAGACTTTGAGTCGATGGAGAAAATGTTTGATGAGTTTATCGAGGAATTCTCACAAAGGGGAATAGCTCATAATACCGTCTCACAAATCCATACATTCAAACAGAAAGATGGAGAATATGTACGAAAGGCAGCCCTAAGACTAAAAAGATATGTTAAGTTCTGTCCTGTTGAAGAACTGCCAACTCGGTCCAGACTTATGCTGATATTCATCCAAGGACTAAGGAATGCAGATCTCCAGAAAGACTTACATATGAAGAGGAGCACGACGTTGAATGAATTGATCAAGGAGGCTCTTTACCTTGTGGACAATTGTGTGGTCTACAAAGAGGGGGAGTTCAAGGACCTTGATGACGATTCGTCTTCACAGCAAAGTGGAAGCAAGTCTTCTAAGACAGCACTGAAAGGGGAAGTAGCTGTAAACCAACAGCAGCTCGTCGATGAAGTGCTAAAAGAGATCAACTTGTACGCCAAACTCCAAGCTAAACAGCCCAAGTGGTGTGCTATTGAACAAAAATGGACAAACCATGGGACCGAGGAATGTTATTATAACAAGGGATATGTGAGAGAGAGACCTTACGCTCCCCAAGCTCTGGTAGCTTCCCCTCAAGTTCTACTGATGCCTAGATATCAAGCAGGCAACTTACCAGGACGTGTAGGTGTAGAAAGACCACAACCGGTGTTCGGGCAACAACCACCCCTACCAGGATTACGACCAGTTGGTATAAGATACAAACCAACAGTAACTGAAGTAGAGGATAAGGCTTTGGTACCTATGCATGCATATTATGAAGATCCAAATGGATATGTGGAAAACCCTGTCTATTATCCACCGGAAGAACCCTCGACACCAGAACCATGGAGCATGATAAGAAATCAAGGACCACCAACTGCTACACAGGCAACAGGAGAAGGAAGATATAGCCTAGATGAACGAACACTGATGTTCATAGCCAATGGAGGCATGGGCGGACAGAGGCATGCTTACCAACAAAGAGGAGCTCAAGGAGCACCTCAACAACCCAAGGGACCCTGCTACAAGTGTGGTGGAGACCATTGGCTGAGAGACTGTCCTCATGATGAAATCATTAGAGTCAATGCGTATTGCCCAGAATGTGGAATTACTCATTTGATTCCCGATTGCCCTAAAAACTCGAGCAAAGGAGCAAAAACCACCTTGAACATGTTAGAAACAGTACCGTCCAGTGGAGGATCGGAAAATGAAACAGTAATACCTATTCAAGCGGTAACATGAGCCCAAGCTCAGAGAAGGACGAATGAACCCATAGTTGAAGAAACAAAAACCGATGCCCAAAGTTCAGAAACGAAAAATCAAAGCAGCACTTGGAAAGCTAGAAAGGCGCTTAGGAAAGCCAGGAAAGAACGAGAGCAAACAGCCCTATCCGATGAGTTGAAACATACAAAGGACAGATTGGAGCGGTTAGAGGATCTAGCTAGCTTAAGCTCACACACCACAGCAGCCATAGCACACAAGGAAATAGCAGAGCCCAAAAGTGCAGGATCAGGAGGATCTGTACTGGCAGACAAGGTAAATGAGAAGTTGGATGCGCTTTTAAAGGCTTATGAAGCTCGACTTAAAAAGAACCAAACCCAGGAGCACAGGTGGATGACTTATCCATATGCAGAAATAGAAAAATAGAGGTTGGATATGTGTAAAAAGATGATTGAGATGGCTCAATCATTGATGGAAGACCCGCTGGGTAAACCCGCAAATTGGCATGAAGAACCAGCTCCAACCCCTATCGAATCAACTTTAGAGAAACATGTGGAAACAAAGGAAAGACTTACTAATGCCTATGAGTCCAGAGGAGAGCCTATCATAGTGCCAAATACCACCAATGGGGCAAGTGACGGGTTCCACCCTTAAATATTGGCAGAAATGGGTAAGGACTATAACGGTCTAGACGATCTGTGGAAGCAAATCCGAGAGGCCAATGAGGCTAACAGGATGAGTAACCACATGAATAGCGCGAGAAAAGAAAAGAAGGTGATCTTACCTCCTATTGAACAATTTGAGGCAAGGTCGCAAATGAACTTTGAGATACATTCACAAGGGGGAGACCAAGGATCAATTAGTTCGGGGCATAGCCAACCAGACTCGTTGAGAATGTTACCCTCTTACCTAGGAGAGTATGAAGCTAAGTTGGAAGTGAGAGCAATCCCATCTCAAAGACTTTCTTCTAACAAGGTGATGGATTCGCAAGGATTGATTGAGTTGTTATCCACCCCGGTGGCATGCACAATCACGTTGGCAGAATTCCTAAGGTTAAGGCCAAACATGTGGACCACAGTAGAAAAATGCCCAGAAAAATTTGGAGTGAAAGACCCCACCTTGAAGCTACAAGAAGGAATCAGAGAGTTGGACAGGCCTCAACTAAACACTAGGCCAGTACCATTGAATAAGGTTGGAGAATATTGTGAGGGAGAAGATGGAAACACCACGCTACCAGTAGAATTCCAAGGAGTAGTTTCCAAAGCTATTCTTGACAATGGAGTGGGAGTTGCTATTGCCACCAAGGAAATCTGGAAAAAATGGAAAAAACCAGCTTTGAGGGCTACCAGAATGAAACTGCAATTGGCAGATGGGTTCATGGAGAAGCCTCTAGGACTCTTAGAAAAAGTGATTGTCACTTCGTGCGGAATCGAGTATGAGCATACATTTGCAATAGTTGATTTCGACAAAAAGAACAATTATGAGATCATCTTGGGACGACCATTCATGCGACAATTAAAGATGGTCCAAGATTGGGGTTATGACCACATATACCTGAGACATCGCGAGACAACAACTAAAATACACCTGAAAGACCATAGTTACAAAGATGTGAACCAAACACCCATGGAAGAGTTTGATTCGGCTACAGTAGCAGGATCAGAACTACCAACATGGTTAGGGAAACCAAAAGAGCTATGGATGTGCGGAGCTTCACATTGTGGAAGCTTAAGAAGAGAGGAATGCATATTAGAGAGAGCAATTGAGGACAAGGAGTATATTCCGGAACCTTTCCCTGAAGATGCCTTGGAACCTCTAGAATGGGAACACATACTAGCAACATTGGATGTTTGTACCATTACCGATAGTCCAACAACAAAATTTTTTGATAAGGATGGCTATGATGTGTTACCCTATTACATGGTAAGCGTTATACCAGAAAAAGAGACGGTAGAACCACCAGAACAAGAATAGTTTTACAACTCCTCTGAGCATTTGGAAGTAAATGATGATGCAGATAATGAGTGTTCAGATACCTCAAGTGAGCGTGGAAATGAAACCAAGAATATCAAGTTTTATGATTTTGCTAATCAACACCCTAGACGCCAAGAACGCTAAAGGAGGAAACGAGCAAGAAACAAAGCGAGAGAGAACTTGATGCCCAGGATAAAAAGTAAAACTCACTATTTGATGCTTGTAAAAGCAGAGGATTGTGTTAAAGATCAAATATCAGGAAGATTCTCAAAAAATCGAATAGAAAGAACACGAGAGGAAATAAAACAAGTACGAAAAGCTAAAACCGAAACAAGATCACAAAAATCTCAAAATTCAAAAAAAGAAACAACAAAAGACCAGGAGTGGACCAAACTGGAGCGTAAACAGAAATACCAAGAACTGATACAGTCTATGAGAGAGATATGGACTACTGAAGAAGATAGTGATGGTAAAGGGGAGTCAGAAAAGGGGAACGTGAACGTACCATCACACTATCGGAAATTTACTATCCAAGACAGAAAAATCATAATGAAACCACCAGTCACGGAAAGAACCAACCAAGAATCTTATGATGGGCCTGAAAATGCAAAAAAGATAGACCTCGCAGAACCAGGTGAAAAGCCTCAGCCGGTCTATATAGCTAACGATTTAGAGCTTGAAGAGGAAGAACAGCTAACACAACTTCTGAAGAAGTATAAAGATGTGTTCGCATGGTCCTATAAAGACCTCAAAGGAGTTGATCCATTGATATGCCAACATACAATTCCTTTGAAATCGGATGAAAAACCTAGCAAACAACGTCCTTATACATATAATGACACATTTGCTAAACGAATCAAAGAAGAGATCGATAAACTGATGGACGCTGAATTCATCTATGAGATTGAACATACAGATTGGGTGTCACCCATAGTGGTAGTTCCCAAAAAGAATGGAAAACTACGAGTGTGTGTAAACCTCAAGAAGGTGAATGCAACAACCATAAGGGATAATTATCCCTTGCCAATCACAAGAACATGTACTTGAGCGAGTGGCCGAAAAACGGGCTTATTCCTTTCTGAATGGGTTTTCAGGATACAACCAACAGGCAATAGCAAGGGAGGATCAACACAAAACAGCGTTTTCCACAGAATGGGGGATTTATGCGTATCGAGTTATGCCATTTGGCTTAACTAATGCACCAGCCACTTTCCAAAGGTTAATGACTCACACATTCAAGGAATACCTAAGAATATTCTTAGAAATTTACATGGATGACCTGTGTGTACACTCTCTCCTACGAGAGAAATATATTGACCATTTGCAAAAGGTCTTTGAAAAGTGCAAGACATATCGAATCTGTCTTAGCCCGGAACAGTGTGTATTCATGGTTAAGCAAGGCCGAATTTTAGGACACATTGTCTCAAGAAATGGCATAACCACAGACCTAGACAAAGTCAAAGTCATCGTAGACCTACCCAGGCCTACTAATGCCAAACAAGTGCAATCCTTCATGGGACACTGCGGATATTATCGAAGATTCATATACATGTATGCGGTTATCGCACAACCTCTGTACCGTTTGCTAGTCAATTTTGAGTGGACCGAGGAGTGTGAAACTTCATTCCAAAAGCTGAAGGAAAACCTTATATCAGCACATGTACTAAAGGCACCAGATTGGGAAAATATATTCCATGTGTACATTGATGCTTCATCATATGCTTTTGAAGTATTCTAGCTCAACCTGGAGACGGAACAATGGATTTTCCGGTGTGCTATGCGAGCCGACAGTTAAACAGTGCGGAAAAGAACTACACAACCACCGAGCGGGAAGGGTTAGGAATGATTTATGCTGTAAGGAAATTTCGGCATTATTTGCTTGCAAACAAATTTGTGTTCTTCATAGATCATCAAGCTCTTTTGTACCTAGTAAATAAACCTTGCAATACAGGGAGAATCGTACGCTGGTTTATTATATTGCTAGAATTTGACTTCACAGTGGTGGTCAAAAAGGGTAAAACCCATCTACGAGTGGATCATCTTTCACAGATACACAACGGGGAAGCTCCTGAAGGAGTAGATGATGACATACAAGATGCTTAACTTTTCAACATTGAAATGGTACCCAAATGGTCTCAGAAAATTGTTAGCGTTCTTTCCTTTGGAAGAAGGTTTGATAATACGGAATGCAGATCCAAACAACAAACAATTCGACAAACAAAAAACTCTAGTTGATAGCAGGACGGCTGTATCATTTTGGATCGGACCTAATATTACGATTTTCGGGCTCATTTTCGGGCCTTTCAACTCTAGTGAGAGAATGCTCTTTAGCCAATAGGAAGAAGGCTAACGTTACATTGAAAAAACATCTTTTCTCATTTTGAAAATGTCCATGAAAACCATTTTGGTGAAATTGTCACTATCATCAGAAAAGTAAGGCGCTTGATAATGACATCTGGCACAAGCGCCGAATGCCTTTTTATGACCCGTTGTTGCTATTATATAAAGTGAAGTACTTGTACTTGTGCATCTCGCACAAGTATCAATCACCTTTTTATGAAGTACTCACAATTTAAATTCGAAGAGATTGTACTTGATAGTGATTAATAGGTACTATTTAAGACTATGAAGGAGTCAGAACCAAGCGAATAGAGGCGCTTGAGGGATCTCTGGGACCTCTATTCGCTTGGTTTTGACCTTATGAGGCCCTAGGATTAAGATATATCACTTTTTAAGCCCACGGATGCATCCGAAACGTCCAAAAACCATAGGATAGCTCTTTAAAACACTGAAATATGACGTCTTTAGCTCAAGATATAGCATTTTTAAGCCTAGGGCCTCATGAGGTCAGTACCAAGCAAATAGAGGCCCTTGAGATCCCCTCAAGGGCCCCTATTCGCTTGGTACTGACCTCGGATCTTAAGGGCCCCTATTCACTTGGTACTGACCTCATGAGGCCCTAGGCTTAAAAATGCTATATCTTGAGCTAGAGACGTCAGATTTCAGTGTTTTAAAGAGCTATCCTATGGTTTTTTAACGTTTCGGATACATTCGTGGGATTAAAAAGTGCTATATTTTAATCCTAGGGCCTCATAAGGTCAGAACCAAGCGAATAGAGGTCCCAGAGACCCCTCAAGCGCCTCTATTCGCTTGGTTCTGACTCCTTCACAGTTTTAAATAGTACCTATCAATCACTATCAAGTACAATCTGTTCGAATTTAAATTGCGAGTACTTCATAAAAAGGTGATTGATACTTGTGCCTCTATTCCATGGAATTATTTTTGTATTTCGAAAACAACTCTTTGTGTTTTCTCTCATTGCACATCACATCACTCATTAAGATTCACAGACATGGAATTTTGTGTACACTTAAGTTGGACTCTCAAAAAGCATTTTGTACGAGCATGCATTTAAGTGATTGAGCAAACTTTTACGTATGTACTATGAGAAATAGAATTCCAAAACAAAACTTTTGCATTTTTCATAATTACCTCTCTCTATGCTGAGTTGGCGTTTCTTACAGGGCCCACAATTGAGTCCAAGTTTCTCCTAATGAATCCGGAAGAATTCGAGAGCTACCTTGAAGAGGCACATGTCCAGGATTGTGCATTTCATTCTTCAACAGTGAAGACACACCAGATACTGAAACAGTTAGGGGTTTATTGGCCAACTATGTATGCGAACACGCACTCTTATGTTACCAATTGTACTATATGTAGTGCCAAACGACCAGCGGATCACGCAACTTTGTTTCAGGTAAACATAGCACCTGCATGGAGTCAATATATCATTGACTTCTTGACCACCAGGACGTTCCCTGAGAACATCACAAGAGCACGGGAAAAAGCTATAGAGCTAGAAGCTCGTGACTTTCAGTTAATTGGGAACCAACTCTATAAGCGAGGTAAGGACAATCAACTTAGAATCTGTGCAAGTGAAAGCGAATACCTGCTGATTCTAGAACATGCACATAGCGGAATAAGTGGAGGCCATTTTTCGGGCGATAAGACGACAAAAATTGTCTTAACCGCAGGAATTTGGTGGCCTACATTGCACATGGATGCTGAAGAGTTTGTAAAGCATTGTGACGCATGTCAACGCACCAAGGTGCCAATACAAAGAGATGAGATGCCATTACGGCCAATGATGGGAGCAAGAGCATTTGCAAAATGGGGCATTGATTTTGTCGGATCTATATCACCCCCTGCATATCGCACACATACCCAATATATCATTGTGGCTACGGACTATCTCACAAAACGGGTCGAAGCCAAAGCAACACAAAAAGCTCATGCACGCACCACGGCACAATTTTTGTATGAGAATGTTTTTGTACATTACGGGTGACCAATAGAAATTGTCAGTGACCGTGGAACACATTTTATCAACGAAGTCATTGAATATCTGCTAGAGGAATTCATGGTCATACATAGGAAATCCGCACCATACCATCCAGAGGCCAATGGGCAAGCTCAAGCCACTAATAAAACACTATGCACGGTTCTCACTAAAATAGTGTCAGAATCAAGAACAGATTGGCATCAGCAGCTACACTCAACACTATGGGCATACAGGGTAGCTTATAAAACATCGATAGGAACAACACCATACAACATGGTGTTTGGTCTAAATGCTATACTACCCATAGAGTTTTTAATTCCAACTCTACGAGTAGCAAAAAGCTTAGAATGGACAGGGCATGAGCTCTCTTCAAGATCTTGAAAAGCTAGATGAACTACGCTTACGAGTAGTCGCTTCAATCTATGCTAAAAAGAGAAGACAAAAAGAATTTTTTGACAAACATGTGCGTACCAAAGAGTTCAAAACAGGCGATTACGTACTTGTTTATACCTTGAAGCAACATACCAAGAAACTTAAAAAGCGAGGGATGGGACCATTTGTGATTAGTGATCTATCACAAAGTGGAGCTGTCAAGCTTGCTACATTAGCAGGTGAAGAAATGCCAAACTGGATCAGTGGATGTCGACTGAGGAGGTATCATCTACCACTCACACAGGAAATGCTCCAACAAATTCATCAAGGAAAACAAAGAATGAAGGAAAAATAGAGAGTATGGGAGGAAGCTCAAGCCGAATCACAAGAATGCATTGCAAAAATACGGCTTTTGCGACAACAACAACAAAGTGGACCACCATTGCGAATCAATGCCATTGGACTGATGAAGTTGGAGGAGGAAATAGTGGAGCCAATAATTGTGGTCAAAGTGGGCAACAATCAAGTTGGATCAACAGCCTTGCTTGATTCGGGAGCTCAAGAAAATTTGATCTCTTACAAATTATACCAACAGCTCAAAGTCACAGGTCAACTTCATCCTACTCCTCAAGTGCTGGAAAGTAGCACACCACACCCATTGAAAACATTGGGATGGACTATATTGCATGTATAGATCCATCAATATATGTACCCACACAGTCTCTGTGGTGACAGATGAAAGCACACAACACCCAATGATGCTGGGGCAACCTTGGCAAAAAGAGTACAATGTGAAGATAGATTGGAAAGCAAAGGTAGTCAAAATTCTACATGAACATGAACAACAGGTGATAGCTTTTGCTCAGCAATACCAGCATGCTCAACTGCAAGCCATGCAATCACTGGAAACAAAGCCAAAAGCACAAATGCCATCAAAGAACAACATGATACCCGAGACCAAAAATCAGGTAAAAGCCAACCATACTACTTACAAACACATGAAGTCAACGGCCACAATGCAAAAATCTAGGCTACCGAAACAAGGAAAACAAGTATGGATGCGGAAGGATAGAAATGACATGGCAGACAAACAACAATGCAACAAAAGGATTCCAACAAAGCAGATGGTTCAACCACAAACCAGGGGTATAAAATAGATATGGATCCCAAAGAAAATGCTTAGCCATAACCCAAATGTCACTCACATTTGGATACCAAAGCAAAAGCAAAAGTAAATCCCTTCAATACAAGCAACAACGGAAAGCAGACAACTGCATTTCAAAAAGGAAAACCGACATATGTGGATGCCAATAAAACACAAACCAGTGGCAAACGAGAAAGTGCCAAACCATCTACAAAAATCGGCAGCAACAAAATGCAAATGGAAAGCGATGGCCATACGGCCCATAACCATTACGGACCAGTCAATTTTTTCCTTAGAAACAGTTACGACTCCATCAACAGTGTCGGCAAAGCAATTGCCTTTTGCAAAAAAGACAATTAAACAGAGAGCAGTAGAGTTACAGATGTTACTTGCAAAGAAATCAGGAAACCTCGACGGCGAATGCCAATAAGCATCTTGCTTATTCCCTTCTCTTGCACAACATTAATTTTTCCATGCATTGACCGAGTATGCATAACGTGGGGCCACATTAATCGGCCAGGCATTAGCACAACTTTTTCAACCTATGTACGGCACATCCTCCAAGGCGATACCTTGTCATCCGGGAGGACTCCAGCTAGGAGGGGGGGAGGCATTCTAGAGGCACTCTCAAATGCAGAACCAATAACAGAAACAACAAAAAAGGGCATGATTTTCGACGATTTTTAAGGGTTTTTGTTTGATTGCAAAATTTTCTAGAGTAACCCAAATATATATGCCCTTATATAGCATGAAGCTACAGGTATATGGGGCCAAACGCCAAATCAAGGCCCTTGGTGTGTGTATATAAGTAGAAATAGCCATTTTTCAGGCAAAATATTGGTAAAGCGGAGAAATCCGGCCATAAAAATTGCATGTGAGTGTATATAATGTGTTGCGATGATGTTTGTGATTTATTATGATTTTTGGGGATTTTCTGGGTTTTATTTGCTATTTTTCTTTTAATTTTGTTAATTTTTGGAAGAAAAACTTCAAAAATACAAAAAGCAGGTGAAAAACAATCGTAATAAAAAACAAAAATATGGGGATGATCAGTGACTATAGGACAACCTATGGTACATTGGGGGTGCAATTATGAAACTGGAGCGGAAAGCGTGTTTTGGCCAGATTTTGACCGAAATGCCAAATTTCTAGTAAACAAAGCAAATGGAATCCAAATCAAGAAATTTTTGAGCATAAACCGCATCTCGCAAGAAGATAGGAGCACATATCAAATTTCATGAAAAGTGGTTCGGGGACCTCCATTATAAGAAATTTTCACCCCATTTTTAGCTCATTCTCACTATTGACTTTGTGGAGAGAGCTTCTTCCACCTAGAGAGGATCGACCTTCCAGCAGATTCTACGACACGCACGACTACCCGACGAGCTCCAGACATGAGAGGTAGGCTCACCACCTTGAGCTTTTTGCGCATGTTTGTCATTATCTCACGAAAATTAGCGTAGGGGTCACACACAAAGCGAGCGGTAGAGACCTACAAGTAGAGACGGCGGCCTAACGGCTAACCCGAAAGCAACAAGACTTCATCGGTAGCTTACCCTAGTCTAGGAGACTAGTCCTGGATGGCCAAAGGCAGTAGGAAACCATCGGGAAAAACCCTAATTCCCAGAAACCCGCAAGAGGCCACCAAATGGGAAATCGGCGAAACGGCGACCAAATGCTACCAAAATTCATGGATAGGAGCATCTCAACATGCTCGACAATTCTATATGACCCGCATGACCAAAAAGTGACCTGAAGCGGCACTAAACTTCAGAACACGGCATCAGACACACAAAGCGTCAAATTGCACTTGCGGCCAAACCGCAAGCTCGTTTGCCACCAAACTTCACGAGCGGCTTTCTTAGACCATCAACAACCAAGTCCTATGGTGGTAGACCACCACAAATCATCAAAGGTATGTAAACGCAACCACGGGTGCTTCTAGAGCGACAAATTGCCAAATGGAGCTCCGGTGAAGCCAAAGGTGACAAAAACCATACGGCAAGGATCCCCAAGGGATCGGGAAGCTATGGAGACCAACATCAAGAAATTTCATCGCCAAAAAGCACTCCAAAACTTCAAAAAACGGCTCGGAGGCTCTGAAGTCCACACAGGGAGTTATTCTCTATCAATTTGACTTTTTTGTTGAAAGTAGGCTCAAAAGGGACTTAGGGGGGCCAAGGGCAAGCATTGGGAGCACCAGCAATGAAAAAATCACCAGGAGACATCCTACGCGTAGGATGTCTAAAGGGCACTTTTTGGCACAAACTCCAACATCTCTCATCCTGCACATGTTCTGAATGACATTTACAAGCTATCCACCAAGTTTCATCACATTTGGACCAAATTTGACCTCATATGCATGGAAAAATGCAAAGTTAGGGCATAGAGGCAATAATGGGGACCATAGACCTACCAAATCTTGTCCAAATCCCATGAAACTTGCACATCACATTCACCAACACATCAACAAACAATCTGTGTGGTCAGGGAGAAAAAATGATGAAATAGACATCCTACACGTAAGATGTCTATTTGACCTTTTTGACATGCAAGGGATGATTTGTCATTCCAGATCCAATCACCTCATCATCAGAAGCCCATATATCAAGTTTGAAGCCATTTTAATCACTTTTGACCCCCAACACCCTCAAGATACACTTTTTAAGCCCAAAAACACCTCACAGAGCCTTACAAGCATCAAATCTTGTCCAAATTCAAATCCAAGAACATGGCCATGTTCCATAGGCCAAGGATAACCCACAGAACAAGTTTCATGTCATTTTGATGAAAAAGACATCCTACGCGTAGAATGTCTCCAGCATAAATTTAGCCTTCTGTGCAAAGAATGACATCATGGGAGCCAAGACCATGGTGCAATGAGCCCATATACCAATTTTCAACCCATTTGGACATCAATTGCTACCTATGATGGACATTCTACCCAAATTGTGACCTAAAGCTTGAATCAGCCCAAAAATCCACTTTTTGATATCCAAATTCAAATCCAAGCATATATCCATGTTCCATGAGCCTTACACTACCTGCATGTCAAGTATGAACCAATTCTGATGAAAAAGACATCCTACGCGTAGGATGTCTAGATGGAAATTTTTTGCCAAATTTGGACTGTGAGCACATGCACAGCTTCACAAGTTCCTTTTTAAGCTTTATTTTCAATTTTCAAGTCATTTGGATAAGTAAAACTCAGTTTCGCAGCTAATATGGAAAAAACGCTAACTTCGGACTACTGAGTGCAACAGGATCTATGGCAGCCTCGAAGTCACCGACAAAGAAGAAAAGAATGACCATCAAGTATTATCTGGACGAAGTGTAGCCCTTTGTCATTCCAGAAGGAACACTAAAGCCCACCAGCACCTGGATACAAGAGGATCTGTTAGAGTCCAATGACCTAAAGATCTATCAGGGAGTGTTCAAAGACACTGAAGGCAATGTTATAGAGCTACCAATCCTACCGAGGGAACTCAATGAGTTTGTACAAAGCAAGATGGCCAGCTACTTGGAGAAAATTGATATCCACAACTACTTCAAAGCAATACCGGCGGGGGTGGACATCAAAAGAGTCTGGGAGTTTGTAACAAGCATCAAAGAGTATGGAGTGGCCAAGGTAACAGATTTACAAGGCAGACCAGAAACAGAGATAATAATCACTGAGTGGGTTGTAGCCCATGCACTAGACCTCTCCAATGAGGGAGACAGTGTAACAAAAAGAAGGGATGAAGTCAAGGTGTACAAAGAGAAAAAGGCAAATTACACCTTTGAAGACATTGCCAGCCCAAAAGTGGCAATTATGAGCCAGTTATACAACCAGTACTTCCACATGTGCATGAAGAGGCCACAGAAGTACAGGATGCTGCCAGGTGCAATTTCCACAACGTTCACTTGGGCAATGACAAAAGGCACCCCAAAGATAATCAACTATGCGGCATATATACATGACAGCTTAGTAAAGATGGGCAACAAAAAGCCAGCCTATATAGTGCCAGGAGAACTGATCACCAAGGTGGTTTATGGGGCACTACACGCTAAAGGAAGGTGGCCTGACCCCCCATCTCAGAATGATTGGCTGAGAGTAAAAGAAGACAAGGAAGATGAGCCGCAAAGGGCACCAAGGGTGGCTACGAGATTGAAAAGACAGCTAGAGCCAGTTGAAGAGGAGCAACCCGAGCAGAAGAAAGGAAAGAAGGAGTTTGCTCAAGTGCCGGCCAAAGAAACAAGGTCTGAGAAAGCGGCAAGACTAGAGAGGCTGATGGAGAGTTTTCGAGCGGAGAGAGCCCTCAAGGGTGATTTAAGCGAACTCTCGAAGCCATCTCTAGAGTCTATGTCTGGATCATCCAGAAGAGTGAAAAGGGACCGATTTGAAGATTATATCAAGAATTTCGAGATTCTTGATGTTGCAGTAGAAAACATCCCTCATGTCCCTTTCACAGAGGAGGAAGTACAGCAAATAAGGCAGAAACTGCTGGATGAGCAAGAGAGCGAGGAAAGAGAAAGAAAAACAAAAGCAGACAGGGACTTAAAGGGCAAACCTGCATCTTTACCAGATAGCCCTAAACCCAGCCCACAGCCATCACCACCGCCCTCACCACCTCCTAGAAGCCCTCCACAAGAAGATAAGGAGGCTGAGGACAGACAAGAAGAAAGGCAAGCAGAAGATCAAGAGCAAAGACAAGAACCTGAGCCAAAAGAAGAGGCCAAGCCTGAAACTGAGCAAAAAGGATTAGATGATGCTTACTATGCATTTTTGGACCTACTAGCTGCAGGCTATACAAAGGAAGAAGCTGCAACAGTCGCATTCGACTTGGCGCGGACAGGGCCTAAAGAACAGATGCAAGGCATCAGGCTAGTGCAGCTAAAAGAAATTGCTACAGACACGGTAGACCTGCACCCGCCCTCCAATGACTGGGACGTGGGATGTCAAAGCTAGCCGGATTGAGGGCACAATCCATGGCTTCAGAGAAAGAAATGACAACTCTCAAATCCACTGAAGAAAAGATCAAAATGGAAGTACATTCTCTGCAGGCACAAAGCCAAGGGAAAAAGGAGAGAGAAGCCGACCTACAGGCCAGGACCTACAGGCCAGCTTGGCAAGGGCTCTACAAAACTGCCATGCAATGGAAGAAGAAAATCAGGAAGCAAAAAAAAGAATACAAGCAGCTGAAGAAGAGTGTCAGCAGCTCAGCAAGTCATTGCGAGATGCCGAGAAAGAAAGAGATAATCTGCCACTACAGCTGGCAGAAGAAACGAAAGAAGTAGAGGCCATGAGGAATGCCAAGGAAAGAGCAGAGATAGAACAAGAAGCAAGCCTAGATGAAGTCCTTGAGCTCAAGGACCAACTACAAGTCAAAGATCAAACCATTCAGAGGCTGCGAGCATCACCTGCTAGAGTCAGAGCTACGAGCTCGACTCAAATCATTTCTGAGAGTCAACTCTACGAAGAGCAAATGCAAGAACTTCAGAAAGAACTGACTCTCGAGAAAAATCAGAGATTGATGATGGTTGAAGGTTCTATAGTCATGCAAACTAGAATGGAAGAGGGCCAAAAAGCCCTGCAAGAAGAAGTGGAAAGCATGAAGATAAAGCTCGAGGAGGCGGAAAGAATAAACGCCGAACTTAATGACCTCCTCGTGAATATGGGCGGACAAGCTGCAGCGGAAAAGCAAACACTTCTGAGGCAAATTGAGGAGTTGAAAGGCCAGCAAGGAGGAGAGGCAGAAAGCTCAGGGCTAGCCGCCAATGAGGGCATCAACCTCGAAAATGTGGCAGATCGTGTGGACACACCTATGCAAGAGGAAATCATAGCAGGATCCTCTCAAGAGCCATAGGATCTAACACAAGAAGAGGAGGAAAAATTGTGTAAGGCAATAGAGGAAGAGCTCAGAGAAACCACGAAGGAAGCCTTGGAGTGGGAGCAGAGGGTCTTCACATCTATGACCATTCAGAAGATCGACGCCAACAATCTTAGGCACGAGTGGCTTCAACCCTCTCTCCCATATCCATTGTTGAAATATGAGGCAGCTACAATAAACAAGCGGATCAGAGAAGAGCGAGCTGTACCTCTCTACAATGCAGACACCTCAAAGCCAGAAGGAGTTAAGCTTATTGTGGATTCTTAGCCAAAGTGGAGGAAGGCTTGGCTTACAAAGTACCCACAATACCTAATCCACTTGGTAGAGGCACCTAAAAATATCAGAGACAACCTCAGCTTCTGTCCTCTACCAAGGGTTAGGACGTGGAAGGCACAGGAAATTTTGCAAAGAAGCCAACCAACTTGGCTGAACTACCCAAAGCTGCCAGGCGTGAAGGCAGGTGAGAGAATAAGTTTCCAATACATGGTGAAAACCTTAACGGGCGCCATAAAATTGTTCACACTGGCTCGCCTGACCTTACATGCATTATGATGAGGAAAATCTGCAGAACCATCTTAGCAGTGTTTGAGACCTTCAAGCCAGGCCAGGTGACTGACAGCATCTTCTTCTTCCAGGATACATACAGATGCGCCTATGATCTGTCAGGTCAGCCTTCCAAGGAGGTGATACATGCGTTGTATCAAAGGATCATGTTTCTACCATCCTATCACCTCCAGGCTTTTGAAGAAGCATTCTATACAGGATTCTTCACCATAAATACGGACATTTTTGGCCCAACAATGCTGAACCTACATGCCAGGTACGAATCACTGCTAAAGATGCGGGAAACGATAAGATGAAGCAGCAGATCAAGGCCATGTCGAGGATCAAGGCCATGTCGGGGACGACATGAGCAAGGAGGGGGGGAGTGTTAGAAGCTGGACACACCCCACGGCAGTAACTACTCTAAGGATTATTATTTTTTGTAATTATTCATTCGTTGAGGAAAACCTGATTTTTCACCTTATAATTATTGGGACTTACAGAAGTTTCCAGATTGTATCCCACTTTTGATAGTTAGATTGAGTAGATGGTTGATTTTGGAACTTTAGGGTTTGAGAAATTGTAAGGTATATATACCACTTTTTGACCTTAATGAAAAACCTTTTGTCATTTTTAAAACAAGTTTTGAAGTCTGTGAGTGAGCGTACTGTGAGAGAGAGAGAGAGAGAGAGAGAGAGAGAGAGAGAGAGAGAGAGAGAGTGAGCTTCATCTTGATGCTACATGTGCTACGGTGGTTGGAATCGAGTGCGGAGAAGTGCAACGTGTTGCCCCCGACGAGAGCTACGCACCGATATCTACATTGCGCGTGTACGGTCCGGTTTTGTGAGCTCCTTCTATGAGCTTCATCGGGTGTTTGGGTGAGCATACGTTGTCTGATTTTGCATTACAGCATATCCACGTGTTCACATTGAGTAGAACTACACATTAGGCACTTTAGATTTTGGAAACGAAGACCTACAGATTTCGGCCAGACATCCTACGTGTTTCTGCACCAGGTGTTTTGGGTCGGGATTTTGGTTCATAGATCTTAGGGAGAGCGGCCTATTGGCATTAGTAGGGTTTCCTTCAAGTTCTATGGTGTTTCGAGATTATTTGATGGGTGTTGGGCTCTAGAAAGCGTTGTAGGAAGTTTCCTCTTATGCACTCTTGAAGGCTGTGACTTAGACAATTGGTAGAGACCTCTTTAGGAATTAGTTAGGAGTCAGTCGAGTGTAGGTTGACACCTTATGCTTGCTTCCACGCGCCTGCGGGTCGAGCTTTGTCCTTAGCTGACATTACATGTTAGGTGAGTTCTCGTTGTGTTGACGTTCGTCGCGGCGTACCCGTCCAACAAGAGCCAGGGTCAAACAAGATGAAGGCATCATGCTCTCTTACCTTTCCCCAAGCATAGGAAAGTGATGATCCTTTGCAATGAGCATCCTCTTTTGAAGCTTCGATGGTGGAAGCCCTAGGAGTCTCATTGCGAGTATTCTTCTTGGGGCAAGAACGATAACCATGTCCTTGCTCCCCACACTTGAAACACTTCTGGTCCTTGCGAAAAGCTTCCAGCTCTTCATGAGAGAGTTTTTTTTTACCTTTGTAAACTCCCTTCTCCTTGGACCGATTGTTGTTGTTGCCGGAAGTGACTTGGGAAGTATTTTGAACATTGGTTTTCCCCTTTGCATCATTTTTGTCTTTGTTTTCCATGGGCTTGACATTACGTCTAGCCTGTTAAGTATGGAGCCTGATTTACCCTTGTAATTTTCTGTGGTAAAAGCGCACATTTGTAAGGCCCCCATTATGAGGAGAAGCCATCGTGCGTGAAGGAAAATCACTCACCGGAAACCAAAATTTTCACGGACAAGAATCAGGGGCAACTTTAAAGGCCTCGGGGACGAAGGCCTGCCGGAATATTCTTTTTCGCCGGAATATTATGACCGGACGGCGGCCGGAAAGTGGTCGAAAACAACCGGTCGGTTGGCCGGTGGCCGGTAGTCAATGGCCGATGGCCGGTGGTCGGAAGTCAATGGCCGGTGGCCGATGGTCGGAAGTCAATGGCCGGTGGCCGGTGGCCAAATTCAATGGCCGGTGGCCGAATTCAAAAGCGGACTTGTCTTCTCAAGGGCGGCCACACATGGGCGGATTGGAGGGTCCGATTTGGACTTATTCGCACAAGGGCGGCTACACATGGCTGTCTCTCATAAGAGAGGGCAGCCCTTTTGGCCTATAAAAGGAGGCCATTTCTACACACATTTCATAGTGTGAAGTTGATGCAACAAGGTGAGTGTGAGGTGGTGAGAGTGAAGCAAGGCGAGAGCTCCATTAAGGGTATAATCCCTTTGTAAACTGCTTCTTGTTTTGAAGTACTAAAGCCATTGAGTGGCTGCTTTCCCGTGGACGTAGCCCACATTGGGTGAACCACGTATATCGTGTGTACTCTCTCTCTCTCTCTCTCTCTCTCTCTCTCTCTCTCTCTCTCTCTCTCTCTCTCTCTCTACTCTATAATCTCGTGTATATAAATCTGTCTCTCTCCATTAAGTAATCTACTCAATTATCTATTTAGCTACGTCTTATTTCCTAACAACTGGTATCAGAGCAAGGTTTGCTCGTAGCTAAATTATCTCGATGGCGGAGGAAGGGAAGCTCAAGATTGAGAGGTTCAATGGAAAAAACTACCAACACTGGAAGATGCAGATTGAAGACTATCTCTACCAGAAGGACCTCTATTTGCCACTAGGCGGTCTTGCGAAGAAGCCCGCAACAATGGCAGATGAAGCATGGATTGTCCTTGATCGAAAGGCACTGGGAACAATCCGGTTAAGCTTGGCGTCAACGGTGGCCTTCAATGTTTCGGAGATGAAGACCACGGAGGACTTGATGAAGTCACTTGACGACTTCTACAAGAAACCATCGGCATCCAATAAGGTATTTCTTATGAAGCGCTTGTTCAATCTAAAGATGGCAGAGAATGGTTCAATTGCAGAACACCTAAATGACTTTAACACAAACATTAGTCAACTTCGATCAGTGAAAATCAATTTCGATGACGAAGTGCGAGCTCTCCTTATACTATTATCTCTACCGAATAGTTGGGACAGCCTTGTGATGGTTGTAAGTAATTCTATCTCTGGCACAAATACTCTTAAGTTTGATGATGTTGTGGGTGTTCTCCTAAGCGAGGAAATGTGAAGGAGAAGCACAGGAGAATCATCAAGTGTTGCACTATCAGTGGAAACAAGAGGAAGGCTTAAGGAGAGGTTCAAAAACCAAAAGGGTCGTGATCGCTCAAGGCGGAGCAAGTCACGCACAAAGTCAGTTCTTGAATGTTGGAACTGCAGCAAGAAGGGCCACGTCAAGAAGGATTTTTGGTCCAAAAAGAAGAAGGAGACAGAGTCTCAAGACAACAAGCCAACATCGGAGGCCAATGTGGCAGGTAAAGTAGAGCAAGATGCTCTAATTCTCTCATTAGACAATGTGTCTAATTCCTGGATAGTAGATTCCGGGGCTTCATTCCATGCGACACCACACAAGCAACATTTCCAAGACTACACCAAAGGTAATTTTGGGTATGTATACTTGGGAGATGATGAAGCTTGTGAGATTGTCGGCAAAGGTACAGTTTCTGTCAAAACTGCTAACGGAAATGAATGGAAGCTTAAAGATGTTAGGCATGTTCCTTCTCTTCGCAAAAATTTGATCTCTACAGGACAATTGGACGATGAAGGTCACAACTTTTGGGGTTAAGGCCTATGTGCCTTGACCGGTCGCCCAGGTCATGGATGCCCGCCCACTGTTACCCTATACTTATAGTGAGTATACTGTATAGGGGGAGCTGCCACTTCATAGTCTCCCCACCCACATCGTGTGTGTCTCCTTCTCTCTCTCTCACTCTCCGTCTGTGGTGCTCCCCGATCCCCTTCAATTGGTATCAGAGCTATGGTGACCGCGGAGAGCATGACGGATTTGACAGCTTCGAGATGATAGCTTGCTCGCTCTCGACGGTGGAGTTCGATCGTGGAGTTTCACGGAGAGAGATTTTAGCTTGAGAAGCATTGTCTTTGGATCTTAGGAGCTTGGTGTGGTCAAGCTTGGTCGAGGAGGCGGTTGCGGCTTCCTTGATGAGAGGAGCCTTTGAGCTCAGTTGAGAGTGATGTATGCTCTTGTGGAAGCTCAGAAAGGAGTGTGGAAGATTGTGTGTAAGTGAAGGTGCTGCCCTAAAACTGTGTGCGCAGCAGCACTGTTTTCAGATTCGTTTTTCTCCTTGTAGAATGCAGATCTGAGAATTGTGTTTTCCGAGCCCTTCCGTTTCGACGTGGTCTACAACTTTGCAGAAGAAACTTTTTGCAAATTCCTCACCGTTTTGTTGATATTCAGCTCAAACTGACTGTATACAGAAAATTCCAGATTTTCTGTTGTCACATTGTGTGCGAGTTTGATGCACTTTTGGAAGCACGGGAGATGCTTGAAGTTAAGTACATAAATTCTGAGGTGAAGATGCAATTGCAGCTTGTGTTAAGCTTGTGGTTTGAGGGTTTTTTGGTAGACTTGGGCAACGAAGTACGGAGGCGTTTACACACCACCGAAGCGGTCTCTTGAGAGACGCAGGTTTTTGGAGCACACAGGTGGAGCTTCTTTCACTGGTTTTCACAGGATACTTTGGCAGTGATTTTGCGCTTGGATTCATGATCCTTGTGGATGGTTTGCATATGGTTATGGCGCATGGTTGATGCCCATTATACATGCATTTTGGCGAGCACTTTCAAGTTCCACTGAGCTCTCTTGAGAGCATTGTTTTCGCATTGATCAAGTTTCCGGATTGCAAATCTTTTGGCGCTTGCTTATGCGCGGTCACTCCGTTGATGTACGTTGAGTGCGGATTGCCATTGTATGTGAAAAAGTGGAGCCATTTTGGCATTTCTACTCATTGGCATTGAGTAGTGTTATGGTTTATGGTAGAGATTATACTTGAGTTTTTTGCTCAGTTTTGAGGAGAAATTCTGTCGGATTTTTCCCAGATTCTCGCCATAGTTTGTGATCGAGTGTTTACTCTCACTTTGACAGGTTTTGTCAGTTTGTACACAGCTTTGTGTTTTTGTATCCACTCTCGCAAGAGTGAGGAGTTGTGTATCTTTCTTTGCTTGAGACAGTGGTTTGCTCTCAGGTGGGAGAGTTTTGTGATCTCGAGCATTGTTTGCCATAGTTTTGCAGAGCTTATGCATGTATATTGAGTGTAGTTTGATGCGCATTGATTGCTCATCGTATTGAGGTTGCAGGACAATGGTTATTTTGTGTTGATAGCCATTGTGCGTTGAAACTCTGGCGAAATTTTCCCAGGAGTTTTATGCGTATCATTTATGCAATCTAGGTAGAGATTGCAGGTTGCACACAGCATTTGCGTGCGGTGTTCTCTACAGGTGGGAGATTTGTGCGTGTGTATGCATCGATACCGCACAGTGTGGGCTTGGTGATTAGCTCACAGATTGCAGTGTGATACTAGAGCATGCAAGGCTTGTATTGACATTGCAGGAGCTCTATTTTGGAGTGTGTCTCACATGTTTTACATTGTGTTTCTGGCCATATTTGTAGACAGTTTCCAGGTGTTGTTGGTGAGGTGGTTTTGCTATCTAGCTTGCTACTTGTGCTCATGGCAGAGACAGATGATCGATCAGATTGTGACCTCTCACAGATGCGCGTGTTTGATGGGTCAGTCTTTGCGGCATGGAGAGATTGTATGCTTGATGCACTGACACAGCGAGGGTTGCATCGACCATTGAGTGGTGATGCAGGTAGACCTTCAAACATGTCTGACGATCAGTGACAGGAGCTAGAGGAGATGGCACTATCTACACTCTCTTTGCACCTTGCGGAATCTGTATATGCTCTTGTTATGTATGAGACTACTTCGAGAGCACTTTGGCGCAGATTACATGATATGTATGATAGATCTGAGTCATCAAGGACTCGTGTGAGACATGTACATTCACGAGTACGCCGACAGGTGACATGTTGGTATTGTGGTCATTGTGGACACGTTAGACGGCGTTATTTTCGTCGTATGCGACATCTTAGGAGACATGGCAGTCTCAGAGATGTATGTAGTGATGCCATGGACTCAGTTGCTTTGACAGTTGGGGCACATGTAGTGTCGGAGTATACTAGTGATGGGGATGTCACTTTTACCTCGAGCTATGCACGAGATGCTATTCATGTGGATAGTGCACTCCCTTCGCAGTGGTTGCTAGACGCAGATGCTATGTTTCATGTCACGCCGCATCATGCATGGTTTTGTAGCTATTCTAGCGGGATGCTTGGCAGTGTACGTTTGACCGATGGATCGGTGCATGTGATAGTAGGTGCAGGAGATGTGAGACTCTCATTACCGATTGGTGCATCTTACTTGTTACGACATGTGCGCTATGTACCAGATTTGACAGTGAGTTTGATCTCGATTGGTCAGCTTAGAGATTGTGGATGTCAGATTTCGCTACGAGAGCGAGATTTTGTGATGCATTTGGGTTCGCTAGTGATTAGGAGAGGTGCAATGAGTGGTACAGGTTACCCATTGCATGTGGATCACGCGAGAGACGGTGTTGTCTCTATGATCACGCAGCCAGGTAGAGAGCGAGAGAGCAGGCGAGTCTCCTTTTCTTGTGGGTTGTAGGATGCTTTGCATGGAGTGCAGAGCAGTGACCTTGTTGTGCAGGTTGCATCTACGGATGCACAGGTAGAGCGGGACAACTCTAGTGAGTCACAACAGGATGAGTCATCAGAGGTGATGACAGAGATGACTCACATGGATGCTGAGATGTCAGCTATTGTGGAGTCATTTCTTGATATGCTTATGCCAGAGCTTGATGCAGATTCAGGACATATGGATACTCTTGGTACACATGTGATATGTGGTGGGCACGAGGAGTCACTCCAGAGCTCGGAGTCAGAGTGCAATGGTCTCTATGATAGGGGACAGGATTGCCATGAGTTGAGTTCTGAGTTGAAGGTGGCAGAGGTTGCCAGGGTTGCATCAACATTCGGTGTCCTCATGTACGAGATGCTGATCTCGAGGCTCGACATAGCAGCTACAGTGGAAGCATTTGCAGCAGGGTTGATCAGTCGTTCGATGACTGATCTCGGCTTAGAGCATAGGGAGGTTTGCAGGTATTGGACCGATACCTGCAGGAGTGCATGAGCTCTTATAGACTATTTGCAGAGCTTGGAGCTAGCTCTGTGTGGCTTCCGCAGCGGGATGTTTGTCTATCAGTAGAGTAGGATGCACTAGCTCATCGAGAGTCAGTGGGCATAGGTTGAGAGAATATCTCACCTTCTATTACTTGTACACTAGTAGATCTTGCTTAAAGGCACATTGGCCTTTAAGTGGGAGGTTGTTGGGGTTAAGGCCTATGTGCCTTGACCGGTCGCCCAGGTCATGGACGCCCGCCCACTGTTACCCTATACTTATAGTGAGTATATTGTATAGGGGGAGCTGCCACTTCACAGTCTCCCCACCCACATCGTGTGTGTCTCCTTCTCTCTCTCTCACTCTCCGTCTGTGGTGCTCCCCGATCCCCTTCAACAACATTGCATTTGGAAACAAACGGTGGAAGATCTCAAAGGGATCTTTGGTGGTTGCCAAGGGTGAAAAAGTCGGTACACTTTACTTGTGTACTGTTAGCACACAACCTTCAGCTTGTGCAGCAACTACGGAAGTTGACAGTGCGGTGTGGCACTACCGACTTGGGCATATGAGTGCCAAAGGAATGCAAATCCTTCAAACAAAGAAGCTTCTACCATGTTTGAAAGAAGTGGACTTAGAGTTCTGTGAAGATTGTGTTTATGGTAAACAAAAGAGGGTAAAATTTCAAAAATCAAGAAATGAAAGAAAAAATAAAAAACTTGAGTTGGTTCATTCTGATGTTTGGGGTCCTGCAAGTACACCATCACTTGGTGGCTCATTGTACTATGTAACATTCATAGACGATGCGACTAGAAAAACATGGGTTTATGTCATGAAGAATAAATCCGATGTATTTTCCATATTTCAAAGGTGGAAAGCCTTTGTGGAGAATGAAACAGGTACCAAGGTTAAATGCCTCAGATCCGACAATGGAGGCAAATATTGCAGCCAAGCTTTTGAAAGCTTTTGTGCTAGCAATGGCATTCGGAGGCAAAGGACAACCCCAAGGACACCTCAACAAAATGGGATTTCGGAAAGGATGAACAGAACAATTATGGAACGAGCACGACGCATGCGGCTACATGCAGGCCTACCGCTTGAGCTTTGGGCGGAAGCTGTAAGTACGTCTGTGTACTTAATCAATCAGTCACCCTCAACGGCATTGGATGGGGGAGTTCCAGAAGAGGCATGGACAGGTAAACCGGTGAATTATGCATTTCTCAAAGTGTTTGGGTGTGAGGCTTTCATGCACATAGATAGAAGCCTAAGATCAAAGTTAGATGCAAAGTCCAAAAAGTGTTTCTTCATTGGCTATGGAGAAGGAGACTTTGGGTATCGCCTATGGAATCCTGAAGATGGTAAAATCTTAAGGAGTAGGGATGTAGTTTTTAACGAAGAAAATATATACAAAGATTACTTGGAAAGAAAACAAACAAAAGAAACAGGTTATGAGTACATGGAGCTTGAGGACGGTGAAGACTCAAGGACTGCAAACGGTGACAATGTGCAACAACATCAACCAAATGAGGAGCCTCAACCTATTCCCCGAAGATCTACAAGAGCAAGTAGACCTCCAAAAAGGTTTGTTCCTTCCTTCAACCATCTCTTGATCTCAGATTCTGGAGAGCCGGAATCATATGAAGAAGCTATGCAACATGAATCCAAAGAAGAATGGACGAAGAGCATGCAAGTGGAGATGGACTCACTACATCGCAACCAAACATGGGAGTTGGTTGAGTTGCCTAAAGGTAAGCGGGCACTTCAAAACAAATGGGTGTACAAGCTAAAGGAAGAAGAAGATGGGAAGAAAAGGTACAAGTCTAGGCTTGTGGTAAAAGGTTTTACTCAAAAGAAAGGTATTGACTTCAATGAAATATTTTCTCGTGTTGTAAAAATGAACTCAATTAGGCTTGTCTTAAGCCTTGTGGCTGCTCATGATCTAAATCTCGAGCAAATGGATGTAAATACGGCATTCCCTCACGGTGACTTAGAGGAGGAAATCTACATGCTTCAACCAAAGGGGTATGAAGTAAAAGGTAAGGAGAAAATGGTTTGCAGATTAAAGAAGAGCTTGTATGGTTTAAAGCAAGCATCAAGACAACGGTCCTTGAAGTTTGATCGATGGATGTTGGATCATGGATTCACAAGATGCAACTCGGATCACTGCGTCTACACGAAGAATTTGGGAGATGGGAAATTCATCATCCTAATGTTGTATGTTGATGACATGTTGATTGCAAGTGCTAACATGCAAGACATAAAAGACCTAAAAGAGGAGCTGTCCAAATCTTTTTCAATGAAAGATTTAGGTGCTGCAAAGAGGATACTTGGTATGAAAATATCAAGGGATAGGACGAAGAAGACAATAAAGCTATCTCAAGAAGATTACATCAAGAAGGTACTAGGAAGGTTTGCAATGCAAAATGCAAAACCAGTTTCTACACCTTTGGCTGGTCATTTTAAACTAACGAAGGATATGTGTCCAAAGACACAAGAGAAGATAGCCTATATGTCTAAAGTTCCATATGCTGCAACGGTAGGTTCTCTAATGTATGCTATGGTCTGGACAAGGCCAGACATTGCACATGCAGTGGGAGTTGTGAGTAGGTTCATGGACAACCCAGGTAAAGAGCATTGGCAAGCTGTGAAGTGGATACTTAGGTATCTAAAAGGGACAACAACAAATGCTTTGTATTTTGGAGGAACTGATATTTTTCTAGAAGGGTATGCTGATGCAGATATGGCAGGTGACAAAGATACTCGAAGGAGCACTACTAGCTATGTGTTCACGGTTGGAGGCACAGCAGTAAGCTGGGCTTCAAAGCTGCAGAAAGTGGTTTCACTTTCTACCACGGAAGCAGAGTATGTAGCAATGACGGAGGCAAGCAAAGAAATTCTGTGGCTTCACAGATTCTTAGAAGAGCTTGGATTCAAACAAGACAATTGTGTCTTGTACAGTGATAGCCAAAGCGCTATCCATCTTGTGAAGAACTCAGCCTTTCATTCAAGGACAAAGCACATTGAGGTGAGATATCACTTCATACGCACTCTTTTGGAAGAGGGACAACTAAAGCTAGGAAAGGTGCATACAAGTGAAAATCCTGCAGACATGTTTACAAAGGTGGTCAACAAGGAGAAGTTGAGCTTTTGCTCATCTTCAATCGGCATTCAAGGATAAGAAGCCAGAATGGAAAGCAGTCACAGGTTTGGTTTGGAGATCAGTCTCCAAGTGGGAGATTGTTAAGTATGGAGCCTGATTTACCCTTGTAATTTTTTGTGGTAAAAGCGCACATTTGTAAGGCCCCCATTATGAGGAGAAGCCATCGTGCGTGAAGGAAAATCACTCACTGGAAACCAAAATTTTCACGGACAAGAATCAGGGGAAACTTTAAAGGCCTCGGGGACGGAGGCCCGCCGGAATATTATGACTGGATGGCGGCTGGAAAGTGGTCGGAAAACAACCAGTCGGTTGGCCGATGGCCGGTAGTCAATGGCCGATGGCCGGTGGTTGGACGTCAATGGCCGGTGGCCGGTGGCCGAATTCAAAAGCGGACTTGTCTTCTCAAGGGCGGCCACACATGGGCGGATTGGAGGGTCCGATTTGGACTTATTCGCACAAGGGCGGCTACACATGGCTGTCTCTCATAAGAGAGGGTAGCCCTTTTGGCCTATAAAAGGAGGCCATTTCTACACACATTTCATAGTGTGAAGTTGATGCAACAAGGTGAGTGTGAGGTGGTGAGAGTGAAGCAAGGCGGGAGCTCCATTAAGGGTATAATCCCTTTGTAAACTACTTCTTATTTTGAAGTACTAAAGCCATTGAGTGGCTGCTTTCCCGTGGACGTAGCCCACATTGGGTGAACCACGTATATCGTGTGTACTCTCTCTCTCTCTCTCTCTCTCTCTCTCTCTCTCTCTCTCTCTCTCTCTACTCTATAATCTCGTGTATATAAATCTGTCTCTCTCCATTAAGTAATCTACTCAATTATCTATTTAGCTACGTCTTATTTCCTAACATAGCCCCTTGATGGACATTGATGCGTGAAGCAACCATGGTGTGATGGATTACTTCGCTAATAGTACCAGGCCGTTGACAGTTGATGTATTAGGCCATCTCTTCAGGTAAACCCACACAGAATTGCTGCCTTTTCTCGACAAAGTCTATCTTTTGAAAGACAGTAGCCTTGAGATGTAAATCCCAAAACTTGTCTACGTACTTGTGGATAGACTCATGAGAGAGAAGCTTCAAGCTGCGCCATTCATTAAGCACTTTGTCTTTTGCATCGCTTGCAAGGAATTGCTTAATGATGGAAACTCGTAGAGTTTTCCATGTCTTTGGGGCTTCACCATTGCCATGAAGGCTAGCCCACCATTGATGAGCTGATTTTTGGAAGCGCATAGCTACATGGCGTAGCTTGGAGGACTTTGTGAAGCCCTCCTCTCCAAAGGCCGCATCAAATTGCTGGATGAAGGCCAACACTTTGTCGGTAGCACCAAAGGTGCCATCATAGGTGAGAAAAGAGATACTCTTTCCTCCCTCCTTGAACTTCTTTAGCTTTTGTGACCTTTGCCATGCAGGAAATGATTTGCGATGTCCTCCCGTCTTGTATTCACTAGGCGAATAGCCATAACTTTCGTCGGAAGAGGAGGAAGGTGAAGAAGAAGGAGAAGAGGGTGACCTCTTCTTAGCCCTTTTCTTCCTTTGTTTCCTCTCTTGCCTTTCAAAGTGATGAGGAGAAGGACTATGTGTTGATCTTTTCCTCTTCGGAGGAGTGGGCAATCGTCTAGACCGCCGTCTTCATGGAGCCACATCTTGAGAGGAACTTAAACTTTCATTGCTTTCTTGCTCTTTGGATTCCTCCTCTCGAATGGGAGAGAGTCTTCTTTTGGGGGTCTCTTCAAGAGGCCTCCTAAGCTCTCTCTCCTCTTGGAGAGGAAGGGAAATTCCATAAGCACGAAGTTGTTGAGTAACTTCGGCTTGCAAATCAGGGTTGCCGCTTGCTGCAACCTAGTCACGAGATAATTCACAAACATGGGAGCATCATCATTAGCACCTTCATGTGCAAAATCAAATCTATCAATGTTCATTCTACTCTCTTGATTATTGTCAGCCATGTTAACAAAATTTATATATGTACTTAGTGTATGCTTTGGGAATTCAAAACCTTAGTTGCCGAGGGCTAGCTCCTTTCAATAATGGTAAAGCCGTAGGCAAGTCTAAAAAGACTCCATTATTAAGTCCAAAGCTCCCGAGGTGTGCACCATCCCCCACATAGTGGGCTCAACAAAACCGATAATAGATCCCAGTTCCACTTACCCTAATATAATTAACAACATCAACCATTTATAGTCTACTTAAGGACTCCATTATTAAGTCCAAAGCTCCCGAGGTGTGCACCATCCCCCACATAGTGGGCTCAACAAAACCGATAATAGATCCCAGTTCCACTTACCCTAATATAATTAACAACATCAACCATTTATAGTCTACTTAAGGACCTCTCTTCTTAATCAAGAAAAGAGAAACCAAATGCTCTGACACCAATGTAATGGAATTGGCCTATTTAATTTGAGAGTAGCGGAAATTAATGAGAGTACTTTTGAGAAATGACTTTGTGAACATAGCGGGTGAACATAATTGAAGATAGCAACATAATCATAGCAATTAGCTAACTTGGCATGAACAATACTTTTGCAAGAGAGAGAATTTAGAGAACATGACAACAGTTGAGGACCGGATTTATGTGGAGCCGGTCCCCCCTCCAATAGGCATTTGTATTATGATTTCTCCCATTAAGAGAGACTTGTTACAATACAATCTTTGTGTTCCTTGTGACCTAGGTGGTGCAATGAATATGGAAAGCTTCATGCATCACAAACATAACATGAACTTGAAGAAAGCTTTAACTATCCCAAACCTCGGTCCCAAGACCTCAAACACCTTCGAAGGTGGAGAGAGCTAGCAGGGAATGAGGGTAGGGAAGAGGAAGAAGAAACATTTCGTAGGAGAAAGAATTAGTTCCTCACTTATCATAAGTCTTGTTGCTAGCATACATAATAGCATAGTAATGAAGAAGAAGGAGATGGCAATCTTAAGCATTGAAGCATGGCTCTTGGTTGGATTTGCACTCCATATCCAAGAGGGTTGGTGTAGGCTCTCAACCTCTACTTGCTTGTAGAAGGAGAGGGATCTCTTGCACTTTGCATAGCACACAATGAGAGTGTTTGTGAGTGTGTGTGGGTGAGTAGCAACCCCCTAGCTTGCTTGGGTCGACCCCCCCTTGTAGCTTATGCTTGAAGCTCATTGGACCCCTCCAGGCCTAGCCAATCACAAGCAGGAGGCATTACAAGCACCAAGGGTAGCCTTCAGACAAGTGTCCCCCTTTCCCCTTTGAGAGAGAGGGCTAGATAAATGCTAAATCATTTAATTAAATCTCCTAAATAATTATTGGACCCCTTGGGTGGCCAACCAATAGGCTTCAGGCACACCATGAGGGCAACATGAGGAGGAACTTGACAAGTGTCCCTTTTGCTTTCTTTGTACCATGCATGCCTTGTTTGAGTGTGTGGGTGTTCTCTCTCATCCCCCCTCATGTAGGGCTCGCCCCCTCCTTGTAGGGATGGAATCTTTGACTTTTTGACACCTCAAGCCCCTCATGCATAGGCCCAGTTCCCACCACAAGCTTGGCTCATAAGCACTTTAAGCTTGGACTGGGTTCTCACCTCAAGTGCAACCCTAGAATCTCAAGAATGTCAAGCACCTCAAGAATCTCAATAATTAAGCACCTCAAGCATCTCAAGCACCTCAAGCACCTTAGTTATCAAGCAGGACAAGCACCTCGAGATGGGTCGGGTTCCCGCGCCTCAAGCTCAGCCCTAGCTTACCTAAGGTCAAAGGCCTTTTACACACATTATTGGAGGCCTTCAATGAAGCTAACCCTAACATCTTATGCTCCATTTGTTAGCCTTGCTCTTTGATAGACCATCTCTCATTTGGGCCCCTTTACCATTGGCCCCGTGTTGAGATAGATCTATAAGCACATGTCTATATCTTAACACTTGTTCTTGTTTATTCTCCCACATTAAGTGATCAATTTAATATGAGAAAATCATTTGGGTTGGTCAGATATTAGATTTTATGACAAAAGAGGAAGAGTTGAAGGTAGAAGCTGAGCCAAAAGAGGAGAATCCCGATCCAGAGTAAAGAAATTTCATAATATTTCTTGATCTACTAGTTGCGGGGTACTCTCTAGAAGAGGCAGCTACTGGACCCTTTGAGTTGGCAAGCACAAGGCCCAAGGAACATATCCAGAACCTTCGGTTAGTGGAATTGAAAGAGATGGCCACCGATACAGTGGACCTACAGCCACCAACCAATGATTGGGATGTGGTAATGCAAAAGCTGACCGGGCTCAGAGCAAGATCAATGGCCACTGAGAATCTGGACGCGGCATTACAAAGATTCCAGGAAATGGAACGACAGAATCAAGCAGCCGAACACAAGCTTCAGAGAGCAGAAGAGGAATACAAGAAAATTAGCAAGTCACTGACAGATGCGAAAAAAGAGAGGGACAACCTGACTCGACAACTTGCTGAAGAGTCCAAAGAGGTGGAAACCCTAGGGAATGCCAAGAAAAAGGCCGAGATAGAACATAAGGCAAGCCAGGATGAAGTGATCGAGCTGAAAGATCAGATGAAAATAAAAGATCAGACCATCGAAAGGCTAAGGGCATCTCCAGCCAAAATCAGATCTGCTAGCTCAACTGGCACAACTTCAGAGACTAGTTTGTATGAAGAACAAATGAAGGAACTCCAAAAGGAGTTGACATTAGAGAAAAGGCAAAGACTGATGCTGGCTGAGGGATCTCTTGTAATGCAAAACCGCTTGGAAGGAGAGAACCAGGCCATGAAAAATGAGCTAGAATCCGTGAAGAAAAAGATGGACGAGGAATTTCATAGATGGCAAACAGAAAACTAATCCATCAAGAGGAATCTTGAGGAGGCGGAAAAAATCAGTGCAGATCTGAACGACCTCCTAGTAAACATGGGAGATCAAGCGGAAGAGGCAAAGAAGGCATTACAAAAGCAGATAGATGAGCTAAAAGGCCAACAACAAACTGAAGAGAAACAGTTTAGCACCAGGCCATTTAGCACCGGGCCAGCAGCAATAGAGGGTATTGGCATAGAAATGTGCTAGATCCAATGGACACCACCATTCAAGAGGACATCCTGGTGGGACCCTCACAAGAACCCCAGTATCTGACACAAGAAGAAGAAGAAAAGTTGCAGAAGGCCATAGAAGCGGCAGTAATGAAGAGAGACAGCCAAAGAAGCATTGTCATTTGGCGTGAATGGCTACAGCCTTCTCTCCCATATCCACTTCTAAAGTATGAAGCTACTACTATCAACAAACGGATAAAAGAAGAGCCAACAGTGCCATTATACAAAGCAGATATCTCCAAACTTGAAGGAGTTAAGCTGATAGTAGATTCTTAACCTAGGTGGAGAAAGGCATGGCTCACAAAATATTCGCAATATCTAATTCATCTGGTAGAGGTGCCCAAAATAATCATAGATAACCTCAGTTTTTGCCCTCTACCAAGGATGAGGACATGGAAAGCCCAAGAGCTGTTGTAGAGAAGCCAACCCACTTGGCTCAATTACCTGAAGCTGCCTAGGCTTGAAGGTAGGCGAGAGAATGAGTGAGAAATACATGGTGAAAACCTTAACGGGCACCATCAAATTGTTCACTTGCTCGCCTGACCTATCTTGCATCATGCTGAGAAAAATATGTAAAACCCTTCTGGCGGTCTTCGAAACCTTCAAACCTGGACAGGCGACAGGCAGTATCTTTTTCTTCCAAGATATATACAGATGTGCCTACAATCTGTCTGCTCAGCCTTCTCATGAGGTGATACATGCACTATATCAGAGAATTATGTTTTTTCCTTCTTATCACCTCCAAGCCTTTGAAGAATCCTTCTACACCGGCTTCTTCACCATCAACACAGATATATTTTGCCCGACGTTACTCGCCCAGCATGCACGATATGAGTCCCTTCTAAAGATGAGAGAAAACCTCCACTAAAGAAACAGCTCATCTGCCATGTCAGGGACGACATGAACTAGGAGGGGGGGAGTGTTATCAGCTGGACACACCCTACGGAGAATGATTTCTCGGTGGAATATTATTTTTTGTAATTATTCTTTAATTGAGAAAAATCGACATTTCACCTTTGTAAATAGTGGGGCTTGCAGAAGCTTCCAGATTGTATCCCATTTTTGACATTTAGATTGAGTAGATGGTTAAATTGAAACATTAGGGTTTGATATTGTAAGGTATTTATACCACATTTGACCTTAATTGAAAAAACCTTTGTCATTTTTAAAAAAGTTGCGTCTGTGTGAGTGAGCGTATTGTGTACGAGAGAGAGTGAGAGTTTCATCTTGACGCTACGCGCGCACCGGTGGTCGGAATCGAGTGCGGAGAAGTGCAACGTGTTGCCCCCGACGAGAGCTACGCACCAATACCTACA
Organism: Adiantum capillus-veneris; assembly: GCF_014529385.1. NCBI lineage: Eukaryota > Viridiplantae > Streptophyta > Polypodiopsida > Polypodiales > Pteridaceae > Adiantum > Adiantum capillus-veneris. Next base: position 72,747,154 of record NC_140951.1, on the reverse strand, counting down.
TTGCGGGTGTACGGTCTGGTTTTGCAAACTTGACCCACGAGCTACATCTGGTGATTTGGTGAGCATACGTTATCCGTTTTCGCATTTCAGCATATCCACGCGTTCGCATTGAGTAGAGCTACACATTAGGCACTTTAATTTTTGGAAATGAAGACCTAAAAATTTCGACCAGACATCCTACGTGATTTTGCACCAGGTGTTTAGAGTTGGGATTTTGGTTCATGGACCTTAGGGCTATTGGTGTTAATAGGGTTCTTTTCAAGTTCTGTGGCGTTTCGAGAACGTTTGATGGGTATTTGGCTCTTGGAAACGTTGTAGGAAATCTCCTCTTATGCACTCCTGAAGGCTGTAGCTTAGCTTAGACATTGGGTAGAGACCTCTGTAGGAAGTAGTTGAGAGTCGCTCGAGTGTAGGTTGACACCCTATGCTTGCTTCCATGCGCCTGTGGGTAGTTTATGGGATGGGCTAGTGGATCCAATTCCACAATGTTTGGATCCTCCACAAGAGACACTGCCTTCAGGGAACGCTCGACCTCATCTGCTAGTCTCTTGTTCCTGAATCTCTTGCAGTCGATGGGCTTGCATCTACAAAACATTGTTTAGTTTGCTGGAGACATCCTCATTGCTCTCAAACATTGTCATCATACTGCCCATCTGGATACCCATTAAGGCCAATGCATCGCAATCACTCCCGTATTGAACGACAACGTCATTCTCATTGGTGTATTGTGCAAGAAACTACCAAAGGAACCAATGTCCACGTTCCATACCCCCTCAATCACCCCCGTATTGAACGCAACGTCATTATCATTGGTGTATTGCAAGTCACGGCCAAAGAAACCAATGCCCACGTTCCATACCCACGCAATCACCCCCATATTGAACGACAACGTCATTCTTGTTGGTGTATTGTGCAAGAAAGTGCCAAAGGAACCAATTCCCACGTTCCATACCCCCTACACAGCAAATATTAGTCAAAGGATTTAGTAACAGACAAAGAAAAACTATACTTAGAGCCAACGGACTATACCTTGCATTGGTGTTCCATCCTCCTCTCGTGTCCAATCATCCTCTTGCAACGAATTGTACCAAGCATCATCTGATGGAATGTCAATAGCCTCTGAAGTCCAAGTCTACTCTTTTTTTATAGCTGACACCAACAACGTGCGCATGGTTCTTCTTTTTGTCTTGCACACAGGTGTCTTACACACAACTACATTCAAGTGATCTTCTTGCCAACCAACAGTTGATGCCATGCCATGCACCATTTTGTAATTATCTGATGGAAAAACAACCACGAACACATCTCTATCATCGGTTGTTGCCAATGCAAGTTGGGCAAGCTGTCGAAACTGGCATGCTTCCATCTTGTTCCAATCAGGGACTTTTGTTTTGGACAGCCCATACACAATCACGTTTGTTGAAGGAAAATAATAGATGCATTCATCGATGAATCAACGGCCGACCCATCTCGCATTGGCATCAGACACCTCCACCATGGGAGGCCTGGCATTGCTCAACAATGCATTTTTCAAGTCGTCCTCTGTCTTGTTCCAGCCAAGATGCAGAATTTGTACACGCTCGCCACCGCCAGCTGCAAAACCAAAACATATACTAAAAAAGCAAGCTCTTGAATCAGACTTAAACAACCATTAGCTCGAGATGAATACTTACGAGTAAATGGTATTGTAACTAGTGGCAAGTTTGAGACATGCAATATTTCTATTTCTAGACTCGTGGCAAAGTCTACCACCTCCTCTGTAGACATCTCACTTCTTTTTCCTGAACAACAAGATCATGATAACAAGCTAAAAAATCAAGAAAATGATTCGTACTAACATAAATAGAAGTCACATTTTTCTTTTATTCTAGCCTCTCGTTGTGAGCCCAAAGAGCGACCAAATTGTGTGATCTGCATAACAAAGCTAAATTGCTTAGTAAAAATAAAATTCCACCACGGTGACAATGCTCCTAAGCAAAGAGTTTTTAATTCACGGAATGACGTTACCAATGAATTTGTATCAAATCCTTCTTCTTGTGGAAATTTCACTAGACTCTGTTGCTCTTGTTACTTTTGTACCTGCACGTGCTCTTTCTTCTCTTTCCCTCACTGCGTTGCTGTGTGCTTTTTCCTCACTTATAGGGAAACATCCCTCATGATACTCTAGGTCTTGGTATACTCTTACCTTGAAGTTGCGGGCCACTTGCAAAGGGTTGAATGCCTGCTCTGCTTTTATTGATCTCAAACATTTTTTGCAAGCTTGCAATACCTCTGATGTTGAACTTACACTTTTGCAACTATACAATACATTTTATAGAATCACAAGCACTCAATATTATGTTTTGTGTTTTCCTAGCAGTAATATAAAGTGATCGTACCTGCAAAGGCATCTTTTCCTGCATTCGCCAATGCTTTGGCCACCTCTGATTGAGTTCCCCTTTTCATTAGTGCCAGCTCATAAGCAAAGCTCTTTCCTCTATGAGTAATCTTGGCATCATCGATGAATGAATCAAGGTCCATACCAGGCATGGATGTCAAATGTATACTCTGGATGTTGCTATGTATGTTTCTTACTTCTCTTGCAATCGATGCCCAGAAAACCTCAACCTGCAACCACTCTCTAAACACAGCTGACTCTCCTGGGTTGTGAAAACATCTATCATGACAATTGGATTCCATCCCAACTAGAGAGGTAAATTGTTAGGGAAATGGCCAAATGTGCTCACCTGTCCATGGTATGTCTAAACTCTTAGCGTCTGCTAGGTCATTAGAAGCCATTGCACGGAGAATGAATGTTTTCTTCACAGGCAGAAGATCCACACATGCCAACCTGTATAATCTTTCTTCAATTAGCCACTTTAAACGGTTGGTCCACTCAATCGTTTGCAATGTCCTGCATCACTGAGGCCAACAAGGATCAATTCCATATTATCTAGTACATGAGAGGTCAAAACAACATATCTCTACCAATCATCTCCTAGAGGTGGATCAACTATGGCTAACGCATGTTTTGTTTTTTTTTTGGATAGTGCATTTGTTTCAAAGAATGCCTTTTTATATTGCTTTGAGACTCTAAAGGAAGCATTCTATCCTTCTCGGCAATGAACTTTTTCAATGCAAGAAAGTACTTTTCCTGCATGTATTGCATTACTGATAAATACATGTTGCGAGATGCAATATCTGATGCAAACTTCTGTAAAAAAACCAGAGTGGCACTCACAGGATGTAGTAGTTGCAACATTAGAGCCACATGCACATTATACCATGCTTTTCTCCCTACCCTTTAGTCCATGGCTGCCTACATCCAATTGTAGACCACACATGGCAATATCTCCATGATTGCCTCCTTCGAAGCAATCCCCATAGCCCGCACCATCCATAACATATCAGTGTAAGACGTCTCATTCAATCTACATTGGATTGACAATCATAGTATAACAATATTATTTGATTATAAAGGTAGCACTTTTCATAAAATCTAATATCTAACCAACCCAAATGATTTTCTCATATTAAACTAATCTCTTAATTTAGGAGAATAAACGGGAACAAAGGTTAAGTTATAGACATGTGCTTATAGGTCTATCTCACACGGGGCCAACGATAAAGGGGCCCAAATGAGAGATGGTATATCAAAGAGCAAGGCTAACCAATGGAGCATAAGACCTTAGGGTTAGCTTCATTGAAGACCTCCAATAGTTAGTGTAAAAGTCCTTTGACCTTAGCTTGAGGTGGGAACCCAGCCCAAGCTTAAGGTGCTTGAGGTGCTTGTCATGCTTGATGACTAAGGTACTTGAGGTGCTTGAGGTGCTTGATGATTGAGGTGCTTGAGATGCTTGAGGGGTTTGATGATTGAGATGCTTGAGGTGCTTGACATGCTTGAGATGCTAGGGTTGTACTTGAGGTGAGAACCCCACCCAAGTTTGAAGTGCTAAAGGGCCAAGCTTGTGGTGGGAACTGGGCCTAAGCTTGAGGGGCTTGAGGTGTTAAAAGTCAAAGACCCAATCCCTACAAGGAGGGTGCAAGCCCTACAAGAGGGGGGATGAGAGAGAACACCCACACACTCACACAAGGCATGCTTGGTACAAAGAAAGCAAAGGGGACACTTGTCAAGTTCCTCCTCATGTTGCCCTCATGGAGTGCTTGAAGCCTATTGCTTGGCCACCCAAGGGGTATAATGATATTTAGGAGATTTAATTAATTGATTTTTCATTTATCAAGTCCTCTCCCTCAACGGGGAAATGGGGACACTTGTTCCAAGGATACCCTTGTTGCTTGTAATGCCTCCTGCTTGTGATTGGCTAGGCCTGGAGGGGTCCAATGAGCTTCAAGCATGAGCTACAAGGGGGGGTCCACCAAAGCAAGCTAGGGGGTTGCTTAGGGGGTATACTCACCCACACACACTCACACACACACTCTCCTTGTTGCTATGCAAAGTGTAAGAGCTCCATCTCCTTCTCCAAGCTCCTTTGGAAGTTGAGAGCCTACTCCAATACTCTTGGCTTTGGAATGCAAATCCAACCAAGATCTATGCTTCAATGCTTAAGCTTTCCATCTTCTCCATATTCACTATTACTATGCTATTATGTATGTTAAGCAAGAAGAGTGATGATAAGTGAGGAACTATTTCTTTCTCCTATGGAATACTTCTTATTCCTCTTCCCTACCCTCATTCCCTGCTAGCTCTCTCCACCTTCTAAGGTGTTTTAGGTCTTGGGATTGAGGCTTGGAATAGTTAATGCTTTCTACAAAGTTTATGTTATGCTTATTGCAAGAAGGCTAACGGATTATTGCAAGTAGATTAATTACTTAATGCAATTAGATTAATTGTTATTGCAAAGTAGATTAATTGTTGCTTTGGACATAAGTTGATGCATAAAAGTTTACATCTTCATGCATTCAAATGATTTAGGGAACACAAGGATTAATGATGTTCACAAGTTCTTGATTGTTTTCAAGTTAAGAATTATTGTTGCTCTTAAGCAAAAGCTTGGTGTATGAAGCTTCCTTCTTTATACCGCCAAAGAGGTCTCAAGGAACTCAAAAACTATATGTACCAATTCTCCCTTAATGGGAGAATCTATAATACAAATGCCTATTGGAGGGGGACCGGCTCCACATAAATCCGGTCCTCCACTGTTGTCGTTCTCTAAACTCTCTCTCTTGCAAAAGTATTGTTCATGCCTATTAATCAAGTGTTATGATTAAGTTTCTACTACCAATTAAGTTCACCCTCTATGCTCTCAAAGTAATCTCACAAAGTTTCTCACTCTAATTCTCTTAATTCAGCTATTCTACAAGTTATTAGTCCATTTCCATTACATTGGTATCAGAGCGTTTGGTTTCTCTTTTCTTGCTTAAGAATGGAGGTCCTTAAGTAGCCTATAAATGGTTGATGTTGTTAATTATATTAGGGTAAGTGGAACTAGGATCTATTATCGGTTTTGTTGAGCCCACTATGTAGGATATGGTGCACACTTCATGAGATTTGGACTTAATAATGGAGTCTTTTTAGACTTGCCTACGGCTTCACCATTATTGAGCCATAAGAAGTCCAAAAGGAGCTAACCCTTAGCAAGTAGGCTATGTTAGACCTACTCCACTACTCTCTATAACTAACCACTTTGAGCCATGGGTGTAGATATTTAAGAGCCGAATTTTCAAAGGCTAAGAGGAGTAGCAATTGAAGTTTTGAATCGCCAAAAAGTACACTAAGTAAACATACAAGTTTAATTAACATGGCTGACAATAACCAAGAGAGTAGAATGAACAATGATATCTTTGATTTTGCACATGAAGGTGCTAATGATAATTCCCCCATGTTTGTTAATTACCTTGTTACTAGGTTGCAGCAAGCCATGGGTAACCCTACCTTGCAAGCCGAAGTTACCCAACTACTTCGTGCTTATGGGATTTCCCTTCCTCTCCAAGAGGAGGGAGAGCTTAGGAGGCCTCTTGAAGAGACTCCCAAAATAAGGCTCTCTCCCATACGAGAGGAGGAATCCAAGGAACAAAAAAGAATTGAATCCCTAAGTTCCTCTGAAGATGTGGCTCCAAGAAGACGTCGGTCTAGACAATCACCAACTCCTCCCAAGAGAAAATTTTCAAACCATAGTCCTTCTCCTCGTCACCCCAAAAGGGAAGAGAGGAAACCAAGGAAGAAAAGGGCAAGGAAGAGGTCACCCTCCTCTCCTTCTTCTTCACCTTCCTCCTCTTCTGATGAAAGCTACAACTATTCTTCTAGAGAATACAAGAGGGGAGGACATCACAAATCTTACCCTGCCTAGCAAAGGTCGCAAAAGCTCAAGAAGTTCAAGGAGGGAGGAAAGAGTATCTCTTTTCTCACCTATGATGGCACCTTTGGTGCTTTCGACAAAGTGTTGTCCTTCATCCATCAATATGATGTAGCCTTTGGAGATGAGGGCTTCACAAAGTCCTCCAAGCTATACCATGTAGCTATGCACTTCCAAAAATCAGCTCATCAATGGTGGACTAGCCTTTGAGGCAATGAGGAAGCCCCAAAGACATGGAAAACTCTATGAGTTTCCATCATGAAGAAATTATTTGCAAGCAATGCAAAGGACAAAGTGCTTACTGAATGGTGCAGCTTCAAGCTTCTCTGTCATGAGTCTATTCACACAAGTATGTAGATAAGTTTTGGGATTTATATCTCAAAGCCACTGTCTACAAAAAGATAGACTTTGGGGAGAAAAAGCAACAATTATGTGCGGTTCTTTCTTAAGAGATGGCCGAGTATGTTAACTCGCAAAGGCCTAAGACCATATCAGTCGTCATACACCACACTATGGTTGCCTCTCAAATTGATTTCCAACAAGGGGTTAAGAGAAATTCCAAGCACATGGAAGTGAAGGATTAAAATGAGTCTAGAGGGAGAATAAATGTTCAAACTTCCTCCAAAGGAAAAACTAGCAACAACGATAACAAAATCGAGGAGAAAGGAGTCTATAAAGGTAAGAATAGACTCTCTCTCCAAAAGAGCTAGAGTGTTATTGTAAGGATAACAAATGCTACAAGGTGGGCAGCAAGGGCATGTCTATCATGCTTGTCCCCAAAGAAATGCACGCAACGATCCGCCTTGAGTTTCTATGGTTGAAACTCCAAACGAGGATGCTCAAGAGGCAATAGCATGAACAGGTAAGTTTTGAGAGAGATTAGGCTTTCTTCTAATCAAAAGAAAAGTGATTGTTTTTTCAAGAGATTCAATAATTAGGTCACGTTATCTCTAAACGTGGTATCTGTATGGATCCACAAAAAGTAGAGGTAATAAAGGATGGCCTAATATAAGGAATCTACATGAGACACTACAAGAGGTCGCGCAGAATTCGGCGCAGGTACAGACGAAATAGCGCTAAATTTTAAACTTAAGAGCGTTGAAATGAGGTTCGGAAGAGACGCCGATATCGTAGCATCGGTAGCTATCGGTGTGGCAGGCGTCGGAATAGGCATATAAACAAGCGTCGGGATAATCAACGGAATAAGCACCGGTAATAATATATTGAATTCCGACGCCTATTCCGTGACCTCTACAGATGGTCATACCGTAACCTGTACCGACGACCAAAACCTGCAAAAACAATTTGGGCAGAGAGGGCTGGGAACTAATGCTGCATGTACTACAGCAAAAGAAAACAGCCCTCTCTACCCAAAGGAAGAGTGTACAATCAACCGCACTCCACCTACAAGCTGACACTAAAGAGCGAGTGTATGGCAATTAGCAAAATTGTAAGAATAGCATAACTTGTTAACATGATTAAAACATGAGTCAAAAACTGTAAAACCATAAACATAACATGTGTGCCATACCATAACCATTACCATTACCATAACTTGCTTGTTATACCATAACCATAACCATCACACGATTGCTATACCATCATAGCAAAACCATAACCTTCACCTGAACCAAAACCATAACCATAATCTTGCACAACCATAACCATAACCATAACCATAGCAAGATTGTTATACCATCATAGCAAAACCATAACCATCACATGAACCAAAACCATAACCATAACCTTGCACAGCCATAACCATTACCATTACCATAGCACGATTGCCAAAACCATAACCATAACCATAAACCATAAACATAAGTTGACTGTCAAACCTTAACCATACCATAAACATAACCATAAACCATAAACATAAGTACTACAAAATTGTATATATACAATAGGTCACTGAGTGAGAAGCCCTCATGGTAATGCCTCCCAATCAACGTTCTCTCCCTCCTCTTGCAGCTGGATCAAAAGGGCCACAAGTCCATGCTTGTACCCATACTTCTTCTCTTGGCGTGTCGAAAGGTGCTTCACGGCAACTTCCTGCAAAATTAAGGTTTAATCATTAGATAAATCTTCAAATAACATATATACTATCAATAATTTAAAGCATACGTATAACACTTACAAACTCATGTCAAAGCATATCGTAGCCTCCACTCCTAAGATGTGATGCTCCAGCAGACTCCAACTGTGCTCTAGCTGCATCTCTCTGCTGCTGAAATCTATTGGGATTGTCTTGTGTCTCTCGTGCAATCCCAATCCACTCCTCTGTGTCCAACCATGCCGGCTTGGGATCGCCGTCGTTGAATCTGTCTCTGGCCTCTGATCGACGGTGTGACATTGTGGACCTCGCCACACTCAAAATCCAGATGTTCAAGACCTAGTCGTACCCCTCTGTCGGCCTGTACTCTCTCTGAATGGCGTCGACAATGTAATTCTTTCTCTCAAGATCGAGATTTTCCCACATCTCCATCAATATGACCAAACTAAATCGTACAGATCTGTCGAATCCTCTGTCGCATTTCCTTTCCCACCCTATCTACCACAACAACCCCATCCCTGCTCCTGTACACCTTGCTAGGATCATGCTCGTGTGATCCCCAAGGTGTACGTGGTGTGCCCATCGGTGAACTATCTACTGAAGAGAGTGGTGGGTACTCTCTCGGTGGTGTGGACACATCGGTAGAACCGCTACCACACCAACCACCACCTCCAGAATGGCGGCGACGTCATCTTGAGGATAAACCACCCGTCGGTGTAGAGGGCACACGAGTCCTAGGCGTAGGGGACACACTAGACTGAGGTGTGGGGCCGCTCGATGTAGGGACCACACTAGTCCCGGGCGTAGGGTCAATCGTAGTTGGTCTAGAGGTACCTGCACCTGCACCCCAAAGGTGCTATGCCATGGCGATCTGCTTAGGTGTGAACTGAGACAAAAACGAGCGCATCTACTCAGGTGACATGCCGGCTGGAGTGACTTGGAAACTAAAAATAGGAGAGTAGGGCCCATCGTCATTGTCCATGGCTAATCATACACAAACAAAACCCACAAAATACGTAAGTTTACATAAGAAATGCTTAATCAATACAAACAACAAATCAACGAAACTGCTACACACATGAAACAAATCAATGAAACTGCTACATAAATGACCAAAATCTAAAGTGTATTGTAGACTAATAAAAAGAGCCATGCAAAAGGTTTCCTAGAAAAAGTAATTGGTTAATCTCTCATCCTCTATGAGATCTGATGCACCAAAGATTCCTATCTCAATCTGTACTTCTGCATCTTCGTCATCGAACTCTACTTCTTTGTCGCTTTCTGCATCAGCTTCACTATTTGACACCTCATCTCTAGGTTCATACAATTGCTCAATGCTGACATCCACCTCAAAATGTAAAGTTAAAGTTGGAGTCGGTCCTGCGCTTTATTTATGAATCACCTCTTGGAGCTCAACATCCAATCCTTCACACACTTGCTTGCTACGTGGAGCAACTTGGACAACATAGAGCCAGCAGGATTTAGACACATTATTCTCATTATTTTCTGTCCATAGTGGATCGTGTATGAACACAACTTGTTCACAATGTTGCAGAAGTACGAATGTATCCTGCACATCTGCCCACCCCCACCTAGACTTCACTTGAATCAATCCACTCTTGTCTTTGCGCACAGCTGTATTAGGGCCGCTGGTAATAACTTTGAACCACTTGACATCAGAGATAAACATATCAAACTTTCTAAAGCTAATCTTTAAGATGTCTTGGATGTAGCCAAAGTATTGAAGCTGGTCAGTCTCTGTATTCTCATCCCTAGCACTACTCCTACTTTCTTGGACAAAGCTTTCCCTAACACCATTGTCGAAAGTGACCCTTTCTTCGTCGATCCGTTGCACTCTGAAGTGCTTCCCATGCGACCACAAAGCTCCATATTTGTGATACTGCAGCCACAAAATTGAAACAGACTAAAAGTTATTAAAGAAAACTAATTTTCATGTACAGCTCGAAAAGGAAGTTGTGAAATGTACATGCCAATTGCAACCCCTTGACATCTCCTCTTCCTCTTCAGTAATCAACACTCCACTCCTCTTTGCCTCTGAGAGTGTCGCATCTAACCACCGCCCAGTTGGAAAGTCAGGCAATTTTTGAAGATGGTCTGGAAAAGGAAGGTTTCTAGTTGCACGGTTGCACTTGAATTGAAGGCGATCTGTCAAACGTTGTTGCTTTTCCCCTTCGTACCTCTCTAACCACTTTTGCATTATGTTTGAGTTGAGAAGGCAAAATCTCATAACCTTTTTCTCGCATTGTGATGTCCATCTTCCTAACGATGCCTTGTCCCTGTGGCTCGTCCCCTGTCACCTTGACGTTGACCTCATTAGTCCACATTCAGGGCATCTCTGGATCAATTGAGACCAAAAATTCACTAATGAGGACAAGAGACTCTTGTACAAGTCATCCTTCGGCCATGCTACCATCGGGGTGAGCCCTTTGATGAACACACCCCTTTAAAGTCTTCATAAATCTCTCTAAGAAGAACATCCACCTGCTATGGACCACCCCAGCAATTGCAACTTCATCGACCACATGCACAAGTACATGCATTTGGATGGTAAGAATGTTTGTTGGAAAGTAATTCTCCACCATGCACACTGCTTCAATAGAATTTAAGCGTGTTGCATTGATGTTGTCTTCTCTTATCTCTTTTGAACTGATCCAGCGTACCAACTCACTGATTTTGTAGATTTTTCTTCTAATGTCATCTTTCAAACAACCCTTTATGGAAATTGGTAAGATGAACTATAAAAATTAGTGCCAATCATGGGACTTAAGACCACTGAGATTGTCATCTCTCATAAAATCCATTTTCAAACATCGTATGCACCCTGTGGGAGTCTTGAATGAAGATATAGTTTTCTTCACTTGTTGCTCTTGTGCGCGACTCAGAACCCATGGACCTTTTGGTATAGACCACTTTCCATTGGGTTTAAGTCAAGGCCACATCTCTGGCATTCAACCCACAGCTTGTAGGTCATCTCTTTGGGCCTTGCTCTCCCTTTTTCTAGTGATGGTCTTCCAGATAATCTCCCCCACATTCTTGAAGATGTGCATTGGGTCGAGCAATACGGGAGATCATGGAAAATAGAAAGTCTTTTCATTCTAGGTGGCATCCAATCTCCCCTCTCTAGCCACATGTTTTTCGAATCGCTCACTTTCAGTGGATGCATATAATGTTTGCATATGTTTGGTCCACGTAGCTCATGTCCTTCAGGCAAAAATCTACCATGCTCCTGGTAAACTGTCTTGCTCAAAGGCTCAGAGCGGTGGAAGCCAAGTCGAGGACCACATTTCGGACATGCATGATTGCCCGAGTAACTCAAGCCTGAAACATCACATATTAATATTTAACAACGTTGACATAGCCATGAATCACATGTGTGTGAGGGTTTTAAAGGCACTTACCTGAGCATTCACCGATGGCCAATCGTGCATGGTCCACATGAGAATGCCTTGCACATGTACATTCTGTCGTCCGATTGGTTGGGACATATCAACCACATCGATTCTTGTCCACAAGATTTGGAGCTCTTCTATAAGTGGTGCCATATAGATGTCCATGTTCTTTGCTTTGTACTTTCCTGGGATTATCAATGATAACAACAGATGGCCCTTCTTGATAGCAAGCCATGGTGGAAGATTATAATTAACCAGACAAATAGCCCACGTGCTCCATGACGAACTCTATAATCCGAATGGGTTTACTCCGTCCATTGCTAGACCAAAGCGGATACATCGAAGCTCGTTCTTAAATGTAGGCCAAATTTCCTCTATGTGCTTCCATGCACGAGAGTCAACAGGTACCCGCATAACATCATCTGTCGATCTAGTATTTGAGTGCCATGTCATCAAAGAGGCTATGGACTTGCACCTGAACATGCATCGAGGCTCGTTCTTAAATGTAGGCCAACTTTCCTCTATGTGCTTCCATGCACGAGAGTCAACAAGTACCCGCATAACATCATCTGTTGATCTAGTATTTGAGTGCCATGTCATCAAAGAGGCTATGGACTTGCACCTGAACATGCTCTTTATTCTTGGAATGATAGAAAAGTGTCGAAGGACCTTTGTTGGGATAAATTTTCCTTGTGTGTCCTCCCTGTACCTGTTTGATCCACAATTGGGACACTGTTCCAGGTTTTCATACTCATTGCAAAAAAGTATACAATCATTAGGACATGCATGTATTTTTTGATAATCAAAGCCCAAACTAGTAAGAAGCTTTTTAGCAACTAAACGGGTAGGGGGCATGTGATTCCCTTCTGGCAAGATTTTCTCATTCAGCAACCTGACGTTACATGAACAAGTCAGTCCTTTCATCACTTTATATGAACTATAATTTACACTTTACCATGCTTAGGATAAATATGTTTACCTAAAAAGCTCTGTGGGCGTCAGACCACAGACTGTAAATTAAGCATTGCCAATGCGGCACGGAGAACTGAGATTTTTGCACCAGTGTAGAGCGGCATGCGTGCAAGACTTTGCATCATCTCGCCCTCCTCATCGTTGCTATCATGCCCACAAGGCATGCTTGGCGCAAAGAAAGCGAAGGGGACACTTGTCAAGTTCCTCCTCATGTTGCCCTCATGGTGTGCCTGAAGCCTATTGGTTGGCCACCCAAGGGGTCCAATGACAATTTAGGAGATTTAATTAATTGATTTTTCATTTATCAAGTCCTCTCCCTCAACGGGGAAAGGGAGACACTTGTTCCAAGGCTACCCTTGTTGCTTGTAATGCCTCCTGCTTGTGATTGGCTAGGCCTGGAGGGGTCCAATGAGCTTCAAGCATGAGCTACAAGGGGGGGTCCACCAAAGCAAGCTAGGGGGTCGCTTAGGGGGTATACTCACCCACACACACTCTCCTTGTTGCTATGCAAAATGTAAGAGCTCCATCTCCTTCTCCAAGCTCCTTTGGAAGTTGAGAGCCTACTCCAATACTCTTGGCTTTGGAATAGAAATCCAACCAAGATCTATGCTTCAATGCTTAAGCTTTCCATCTGCTCCATATTCATTATTACTATGCTATTATGTATGCTAAGCAAGAAGAGTGATGATAAGTGAGGAACTATTTCTTTCTCCTATGGAATACTTCTTCTTCCTCTTCCCTACCCTCATTCCCTGCTAGCTCTCTCCACCTTCGAAGGTGTCTGAGGTCTTGGGACTGAGGCTTGGAATAGTTAATGCTTTCTACAAAGTTTATGTTATGCTTATTGCAAGAAGGCTAATGGATTATTGCAACTATATTAATTACTTAATGTAAATAGATTAATTGTTATTGCAAAGTAGATTAATTGTTGCTTTGAACACAAGTTGATGCATAAAAGTTTACATCTTCATGCATTCAAATGATTTAGGGAACACAACGATTAATGATGTTCATAAGTTCTTGATTGTTTTCAAGCTAAGATTGATTGTTGCTCATAAGCAAAAGCTTGGTGTATGAAGCTTCCTTCTTTATACCGCCAAAGAGGTCTCAAGGAACACAAAAATTGTATGTACCAATTCTCCCTTAATGGGAGAATCTATAATACAAATGCCAATTGGAGGGGGGACCGGCTCCACACAAATCCGGTCCTCAACTGTTGTCATGTTCTCTAAACTCTCTCTCTCTTGCAAAAGTATTGTTTATGCCTATTTAATCAAGTGTTATGATTAAGTTCTACTACCAATTAAGTTCACCCTCTATACTGTCAAAGTAATCTCACAAAGTTTCTCACTCTAATTCTCTTAATTTCGTTATTCTACAAGTTATTAGGTCATTTCCATTACAGCACTTGTTCTAACGTGCCTAAAGGTAATTACTTGTTTATACGACTATGCTCAACATGTCAGCCTCATATGTAGAGTCTACCGCCATCCTCATCTGAGCTGACAACGTCTCTCACAAACCCCGAAGATGTCCCTTCCTGCACTTTTGTCTTATCCTTCAAACCAAGCGAATAAAGACCCTTGAAGGATCTCTGCACCTCTATTCGCTTGGTTCGGACCTCAGAAGGCCATAGGCTTAAAAACGCTATATCTTGAGCTAGAGACGTCAAATTTCAGCGTTTTAAAGTGCTATCCTAAGGTGTTTGGACGTTCCGGATGCATCCGTGATATTCTTTCTGTATTTTGAAACATCTCTTATGTATTTTATCTCATTGCACATCACATCACTCATTAAGATTCATAGACATGGATTTTTGTGTACACTTAAGTTGGGCTCTTGAAAAGCATTTTGTACGATCATGCATTTAAGTGATCGAGCAAACTTTTACGTGTGTACTATGAGAAATAGAATTCCAAAAAACTACTTCTGTATTTTTCATAATTACCTCTCTCTATGCTGAGTTGGAATTTCTTACAGGGCCCAAAATTGAGTCCAAGTTTCTCATTGTTAAAGAATATGATGTTAAAGAATATGTCCATTGTGCTATGGGCGGCCGGACATTGACTATACTATGTTGTAAATATACTTTGGATAATAGTTCAAAGAGAAGAAGAGTGAGAGCAGCACGTTGAATGGTTGTTGCTGCCTGCAGGGTAACGATTGTGTGTGTGTGTGTGTGTGTGTGTCGATGTGTGTTGGTGTGTATGCGTAGTCTTCTTTTCTACCTTCTCCATCACTTGCACACTCTACAAAGTGGTATCAGAGCTCAGTTTAAGGAGCTATAGTCAATACACAGATTTCCGCAGCTCTGAAAAACAGCCAAAAAGAGAGGTTTTTTTGTCATAACTCCCTCACCCGAACTCGGAATACAGTGATCCAGGAGTCTATCTTTATGTTTTTGGGCATTCTGGACGCATTGGCATACTCAGATTTTCCAAAAATAGAAATTTCTTGCAATAAACAACCAACTCACACAAGCATAGGAGATTTCCAGTTTTGCACTCGGTAGTAGATTTACAGGTTACAGGTGAAGAATTCAGCATTTACTGTCCCCAAAGAGTTGGTCTAATGGTAAGGCTTTGGCCTCTCAACCTACGGGTTGTGGATTCAAATCCCCTGTTGGGTCACACTCTAGAGGGACACCTTGTGCTCACCTAGTGTTCACGTTGCTAGGGCTCTTGCCCTTGGACACTCGAGTGCATCCTCCTCCTGGGGTGGGTCACCCGAGGAGGAGGTTCCTAGCTGGTTGCTACGAGTTCTCTCCGTCGTTCCCAGCATGTGGTGCATCAATTAGGTGGCCATGGTGATGCCTACGCGTGGCTCTTGCCCGATGGTACGCGGCCCTTGCCCGACCATGTAACATGGCTAATATTTGGAAGGGATAAGCACCTCCCCCTGTGGGCTCTCTGGTGTGTCGAAAAAAAAAATTCAACATTTACACAGGTTTTGGAGAGCGACATAGAGCTTTTGCATCATGATATTGTGTTATCGAAGATTATGTTTGGTTGTTGTGGGTCCGTTATGGACAGCCGCCTATGTAAGAAAGGTTGTGGAAAGAAGTTGAGACGGTTATATTGTCAGATTGAGAACTTTGTCATTATGTATGGATATACGGTTAATGTATTTTGGAAAACTCCAACCTTTGTGAGGGTCGAGTGAGGTTTTTTGAAGCCTTGCCTTGGGAGCTTTGGTACCTTGGCAAGGTGGATTAGGTACTAGAGCGAACCCCCGACTGGCCCCGCGAAAGACCTCATATGTCATTTACGACTATGGGATGAAGGTGGATGTATGGATATGTGGTACAGGACAGTGTATGGATTGCATTTTCATACAGGTCCATGTGGACATTGTTTTAGAGTATTTATGCATAGTATTGAGTCAGTCTGTGGCAAAGTGAGTCAGTGGATTTTCCCTTGGCAGTGAGAGATTTTCTGTCAATGTTTATGAGCACTTTGGTTGAGATTGTCACTTGAGATATTGTCCAAATACAAACAAAACTTTGCCGAAATTTTGTCAAAATCCTTTGGAAGAAATTGAGAGAGTGAAGATGGCAGAAAGTTCAACTCAAGTCACACAGATTGTTGGAGAGAAGCTTACCAGAGAGAACTACAGCATATGGTCTTACAGGATGGAGAACTTTATCATGGGCAAAGGTTTATGGGACTACATTACAGGTGAACAAGAGTGTCCCGAGGTTGGTTTGGAACCAAACAGAGAGAATGTTGAAGCACATAAAACATGGCAAGCAGGAGTAGAAGCTTACAAGAAGTGGATCGAGAATTCAAGGAAAGTGATGCATTCGATTTCACTATGCATTAGTGACTTCTTTATACCACATGTGAAGAAGGCTCAATCTCCAAAGGAAGCATGGGAGATACTAGCAAGAATGAACAGCTCCAATACAGAACTACGAAAAGTTCACTTGAAGCAAAGGTTACATTGTGTATGGCGAGGAAATAGATCCATATCAGATTATGTGGCAGAGATAAAGAAAATACGGGAAGATCTTGCGAGCATTAATGTTGAAGTTTCAGATGATGACTTAGTTTCAGTGACATTGAATGGTTTGGGACCGGAATACAAGTCATTGGATACATCTATATATGTTCGAGGACACATGCCTGATTTTGAAGAGTTAGTAAACCTTTGTTTGCAAGAAGAGGTGAAGTTAGGCAAGTTAGGTCCTTCTACATCAAATAATAATTCCAGAGATCAGGTTTTTTACTCTAGAGGTCGTGGAAACAATAGAGGTGGAAGAGGAAACTATGGTCGTGGAAACAATGCTGGAGGAGGTCAATGGCAAAACCAACAAATTCAAAGTTACAATGATTATAGCCAAAGAGGTAGGAGGAGAGCCCGACCTCGTGGACGTGGAGGTGGACAATTTATACATCTTCAAAGAGATGGATATTGTAACAGATGTGGCATTTATGGTCACTTTGAAAGAGACTATTACACAAGGCTAAATCAAAATCGTGATCATGGTTAGAGACGCCGAGGTTATGGCAGACATGGAGGAAACTTTGTTGGATACAATCCTCATGATCAAAATATATATGACAATAGATCAAGTGGACATATATTTCCTATGGAGCATGTTGTTGGAAGCATGGTGGAGCCACATTATACAGATGATTGGTATTTAGATAGTAGTGCCACAAATCATATGACTTATCATGGTGAATGGTTTGACAGAAAAGAGAAGTTAGAAGAGGATGAGTTTGTTGCAACAGGTGATGATACTATGCATCGGATTACACATGTTGGTTTCAGTTCCATTGCTAGAAAAAGACGGGACATACAACACATTGGGAGATGTTCTATATGTGCCTTCAATTACAAAGAATTTAGCATCAGTTGGACAGATGACAGATCAAGGGTTGCAAGTCCATTTTAATCGTTATGGCTGCTTCATAGAGGAGTTTCACAAAGGCAGACCAGGCAAGATATTGGCACGTGGAAGAAAGAAAGGTCGCTTGTTCTCATTGGAAGCTGGAGATCCATGTTTACACAGTGGTATGTATGCAAACAAATCAGCCACTCAAGATAATTGGGCAGAGTTATGGCATAAGAGGATTGGTCACGTCAATTTTAGAAGACTAAAGCATATGCAATCAAATCAAATTGTACGTGGATTACCAAAGTTTGGCAGATTGAATTTTGATCATGTTTGTGAAGCTTGTCAATTTGGAAAGCAATCTCGTTTACCATTTCCAAAGAGGGGGAGAATTAGCGAGAGTCCTTTGGAAATTGTTCATTCAGATATTTGGGGACCTTGTGATCATGCTACACCAAATGGTTGTCGATATATTATCACATTCACGGATGATTATAGCAGAATGACATGGGTTTACTTTCTAAAGGCAAAGTCAGAGGCATTTGAGGTATTCTTGGAGTTCAAAGTTATGGTTGAGAAAGAGAATGGTTGTCAAATTAAATGCCTACATACAGATGGAGGGGGAGAGTACATGTCACACAGTTTTGATAATTACTTACGTGAACAAGGCATAAGAAGACAGATTACTTGCAGATACACACCACAACAAAATGGAGTTGCTGAGAGAAAGAATAGAGTCATAGTAGAGATTGCAAGAGCCATGCTGAATGAGATAAATATGCCATTAATATATTGGGCTGAAGCAGTTCATACAGCTGTACACATTATGAATCAAACACCAACAATTGCCATTCATGAGATTTCATCTTATGAGAGACTTTATGGGATCAAACCAACAGTTTCCTACATGAAAGTTTTTGGATGTGCTTGCTATGTTCATGTGCCAAATGAAGCAAGAAAGAAGATGGAGCCAACGGCAGTGAAGTGTATATTCTTGGGCTATCCAGTTGAAAAGAAAGGTTACAAGTGCTATGATCCTACGACAAGACAAGTTTATGTCAGTAGAGATGTCAGATTTTGTGAGCATGAACCATGGTATAAACCAAAGCCAGTGATGATAGAAGATGAGTATGGAGAGCAACAGAATGTGCGTCATGTTGTTGATAAGCCAAGACCATCAACAAGAACTATTTCAGAACGACATATGGCAGAGGAGAGTACAGGAAGTGTCAACCCATGGAGTGGTCGTTTGCGAGATAAGAAGCAAGACGAGAAAGGCAAGAAGAAAGTGGTTGAAGAGAGTTCTGGAGATGAAAGCTTTGATGAAGAGCATGGTTTACCACATTTGAGGACACCCGGCAGTAAGCATATTGAGAAATATGTACCCCCATATGCAAGAGTTGAAGAGAAGAGTGCACCACAATTGAGAAGATCAGAGAGGGTTTGTTATCCAATTGGGATAGATTGACATACGACGGTTACATGCGTACACATTATGCATACATGGTTTCACATGTGCAACATAAAGAGCCGACATGTTTTCAAGAGGCAATTGGAAAATTAGAATGGGAGTCAGCTATGGATGATGAGATGGATGCTCTTGTGAAGAATGACACAGACTTATGTGAAATGTGTTCTGGATTTCCAAGAGTCAGGGAGAGCTAATCAAAAGGAATTAGCATTAATACAACAAGTAATTTTAAAGGAATCATAATATTGTGGTGCTTGCTTGAGAATAGGACTAGTCTCTGTGCTGTTAAGACGTCTCTTTTCACAAACTAGTCATTTCATTGTGCTGATGGAGGGCCTTCAAATAAAAATTGTATAGTAACTCCTTTGTCATCCATTGTTCTTAGTGTTGCAGCACACTTCAGTTACAGCTGAGAGAGCCATCTTCTCTGAAATTTGTCATACATTATCTGAGTTGAAGCCACCCATTCAATTAATGAGTTATTTTAAAAGTGGGCTACTATTGTGGCATGCTTCAATGGCGCATGTGGTGGTGACATTGAAATGAGCGCTAGAGATGTTGCCAAATCTTTAGGCCTCCATCAAAGCAATGTTTGGTGAATGTCAATGTTTGGTTGCATCATGAAGCAGAGGAAGGGTCACTTCCCTTGGATGCTTGTCATTGTCAATGCACAAGGTTAGCGACATCACCATCAAAATTAAGAAAACCATTTTTTAATTTTGGTTGGCAAAAACCCACATCAAAAAGATGTTGTTAGAAAGAGGATATGCAAGAGTGCACATGTGCGCTACATCTAGTTCATCTACTCGATTTGCATCAAGTATATCCCCTTAAACATGTTGAGAGTGTGTAATAGTGGTTTACTAAGTGCTTGATCATGCTTCCAAATGTTTCCAAGTGCCTGACAGTTCATTACCGTGCTTTAGTGCTTTACATAGCTTTGCAAGTCATTACATGTGTTCAGAGTGCTACATAGTGCTTCCAAGAAATTCCACGTCATTTGAATGCATCTTAGTGCTTCTAAACTCTTTTAGACCACTTAAACATGCTCTACAGTGCTTGATAGACTTTTACAAGTAATTACAAGAACAAGTGCTTCTGATTAGTTCATGGTGCTTCCAAGTAATTCCATCTCATTCCAAGTGCATTTAAATGTTTTCATGTGCCTCTGAGTGATTCTAGGTGCTTTTGAATGCTTTTGAGTGACTCATAAGTGATTCTAAGAGCTTGTAGGTGTTTCAAAGTGCTTCTAAGTGCTTCCAAGTGCTTTTAAGTGCTTTTGAGTACTTCGTAGTGATTCTAAGTGATTCCAGGTGTTTCTAAGTGCTTAGTGATTCTAAGTGTTTCTTAGTGCTTCTAAGTGTTGCTAAGAAACACTTAGTGATTTCTAAGTGTTTCTTAGTGCTTTATAGTGCTTCTAAGTGGTTCTTAGTGCTTTTAAGTGATTCTAAGTGCTTCTAAGTGTTTCTCAAAGCTTGTGAGTTCTTCTAATTATTTCTAAGTGCTTCTAAGTGCCGCTGAGTGCGCATAAGTGCTCAATGATTCTAAGTGATTCTAAGTGCTTCTAAAATTTTCCAAGTTCTTATCGGTCCTTTTGAGTTATTCATAGCACTTCCTAGTGATTCCTAGTGCTTCTAAGTTCATCTAAGTGCTTCCAAGTTCTTGAGAGTGATTTATAGTGCTTAATTATGCTCTGAAGAGCTTGGTGTGAGGTTTCAGGCCTCGTGGGCGATTCGGCTCGGTGCTTTTCCACTCTCAATAGCTCCAACAAGTGCCATGTCTCCTTCTTCTCCTTCTCCCTTCTCTCCTTCTGTCTCTTGCACTCGCCGATCCGGTTCCCACAAGTGGTATCAAAGCTCAAGGAGCTCGTCTGCATCCTTGGCTACCCCACGCGTGCAGCCCTCTCTGTTGAGCAAGGATCTTGAGAGCTTGGGAATCTGTAGCTGAGCATTGAAGAAAGCAAGGAGAGATTTTTTGGGAGCACTAGCAAGTCGAATAAGAAGTTGAAGCCTGAGCAAATCGACTGTGGGAGAAACATGTGAAGCACCAAAGAAGTCGAGCAGGTTGGCAACAAACTAAATCAAAGTACAAGCCTTGAAGGTTTTGGTAGCATCTGCTATAGGTTTGAATAGAGACAAGGAGAATCGATCTCTTTTGCAGTAGATCAAAGCATTTGGAATGCTTGTGTGGTGTGTGGTTGCACGCGCGCGTGCGCGCACACGCACACACACACACACACAAACACACACACACACACACACACACACACACTCATAGGTTCGAGTAGATATGAGCATTGATGAAGAAGCAGCGAAGGTTGTGGAGCAATGCAGCCAAAGGGCAGTGCTAAGAAAGGAGATAGAGATCTGAGCTCTTGAATGCAAGAGGCTTGGAGCTTGCAGACCCACACACACCCACCTTGACCTTGATCGTCAGACATAGCATGGAAAACTTTGTCAATTTTGTAGAATTGAATTTTAAAAAAAAAAGCTTTGACTTACACTTAATGTAGGATCCGGTTATGGTGGATGCCAACGACAAGAACCCATGGCAAGGTGAGGAAGAGCAAAGGAGGAGGTGAATGATAGAGAAAGAGAGAATCGACAGAGTAAAAATAAAACACCACGCTATATTGTATATTGTATTGTGAAAAGCTTTACAATATTGAAGCAATCTTGTGATGCAAACTTCTTAAAGAAGACCCGGGCTTGAACACCCAACAAGCCCCCCCCCCCCCCCCCCCCCCCCCCCCCCCCCCCCCCACCCTCCAGCCCCAAACCACTGATAATGGACTCAAGATAGACCATGGTAGAGTTCAATCACCTCAAACTATGAGTAGAAGTTCCCCCCTTGACAACAACATAGGTGTGTGTGTGCACTTCCCTCAGACAACTATCAGTGTGAGACAACACAAACTCAGAACCAAAACATAAAAGGGTGATCTTACCACTGATGTGTGGCAGTTTCTATAACCCGTACATTTTATTGAATGACTGACATAAAAGGCAACATAAAACAAATTGAAAACTATATGACATCACTATCTACAAGAAGCATTGATGCTTCACCATCTTCATCACCTTCAACCATGTTGAGCTATCATTTATTCTTCTTAAAATACTTATTCAAAGGATGATTGTTATTTCCAAAGTGGATGTAAGGATTTTTTAATGAAAAAATCCTTAGTTTTTGCAGCTACATATCGCACAAGGTCTAGTGCTGGTAGTAGGTCTGGTTGAAGTTGTAGTTGAAGTGCAACCATGGGCTACATATGCACTAAGTATGGCAGAACTAACACGTGGTACTTGTTTCTTTTCTTCCTGTAATGAATTAACAATACCATCCAACTAAGGTAGTGGGTCCTTCTCCTTTAAAATAATTAAAATTTGGCAAAATTCTGCAGGTAGGATGTTTAAAAAAATAGCTATAAGTTCTTCATCTGGCACAGGGGCTTCAACATAAATTAGTTGAGTAGTAGGAATGCTTTTCAATCTATTAGCTAAAGATGCAATATTCTCGTCATCATGCATGGAAAGAGAATACAGTTCCATTCCAAGGCTCATTTTAGAGTATTTGGCTTTAGGACCAAACACTTTTTCTAGTTTCATCCAAGGAGTGTTTGAAGATTGCACGCCATCCAGATAATGAATAAAATCATCTTCAAGAGATTTCAAAAATAATACCTAATCCTTGCTCATCCTCGTGTTGTTGGTTGGCATATAGCACTCTTGTAACAGTAGTGGATGTGCCAGCTTTGTCAATTGACAGAGGCTTGACCACGCTCCGGAGATTCTTGCGCATTAGATAGCCCTTTACTTTGTTTTGCCAAGTATGAAAGCTAAATTTGTTGAATTTTTCCACTTTCAATGGCATATTTGAAACTTGACAAAGTGTAATAATGAGTACCGCTTTTAACTATTATACCTTTTTGTCTTTGTTGGACAACTTTAATCGACTTTGAGTCAACCTTTTGAGATGCTTTCAAAAATTGCTTATCACAGCAACCGTTCTTGTCCTTTAGCCTTGGCCTACTTACACTATACTGGTTGTCGGGTGCAATTGCTATTGCCAAGATGATGGAAGTGTCTCAAGATGTTCTTGAACCGGCGAAAATTTGCCACACCTTCACCAAGTGACCCCTCCAAGGACAAGTGCTTGCCTATTAGCATTGTTGAACACGAGCTGAGTATGTGAATAAGCTTGAGGGACTGAGGGTGTGAATAAGGGTGTGAATATGCTCTTGGTCATAGCCAAATAAGCGGCCAATTATAAGGGTAGTGTGGAATAGAAAAAAATGTCAATTTTTAAAGCAATAAATCATCATGAGTGTAGAGTGCGCAGGTGATGGAGAAGGTAGGAAAGAAGACTACGCACACACACCAACACACATATACACACACACACACACACACACACAATCGTTACCCTGCAGCAACCATTCAACGTGCTGCTCTCACTCTTCTTCTCTTTGAACTATTATCCAAAGTATATTTACAATATAGTATAGTTAGTGTCCGGCCGCCCATAGCACAATGGACATATTCTTTAACACTCCCCCTCAAGCTCAGAATGAGCTTGCATATGATGGATTCCCAATGCTTCACGAAAGTAGCAAAACTTCTCCTTTCCAAGAGCTTTTGTAAATATATCCGCAACTTGATCATTTGTCTTCACATACACCAAATCAATCTCACTTGCCAAAACGTTTTCTCTAATGAAGTGATAATGTACCTCAATGTGTTTAGTGCGAGCATGGTAGACTGGATTCTTTGCCAACATGATGTTGCTAATATTGTCACAATATATAATGACATTGTCAAGATAGTCAAAACCAAAGTCTACCATAAGTACTCTCAACCATGACTCTTCACATGCTGCCAAAGCTGCTCCGCGATATTCAGCTTCTGTACTTGATAATGCTATAGTTGATTGCTTCTTGCTACTCCAACTTATCATACCATTGCCAATGGAAAATGCATAACCACTTGTAGATCTTCTATCCATAAAATCTCCTGCCCAATCTGCATCTGTGTAACCATAAAGACAAGGCTTCCCATTATTTTCATAAAACATTTCATAACTGACAGTGGTTTTCACATATCTCATAATCCGTCTCATTGCATCAAGATGACTTTTACATGGCTTTTGCATGAATTGACTCACAACACCCACTGCATAACTCAAATCTGGCCTTGTTATTGTCAAGTAAATAAGGCTTCCAACCATCTTGCGGTACATAGTGACATCCTCAACAACTTCACATTTTGATCAAGAGGTGTATCAACCGGTTTGCACACTGTCATTCCATACTTCTCAAGCATATCCAATGCGTATTGTCTTTGTATCATCCAAATTCTTGATAAAGTGTCGATAATTTCAATTCCCAAGAAATATCTCAACTCACCAAGGTCCTTCATGTTGAATTCTCTCAACAAACTCTTCTTGACATGCAAAATTTTCTCATCATGACTTCCAGTGAGAATCAAGTCATCAACATAGATAACAATAACGACGATCTCTCCATCAACATACTTCAAAAACAATGAGTGATCGGCAGTAGACTGTTTAAATCCAATCTTCTTCAAGAATTTGGTTATCTTTTCACACCAAGCTCTAGATGCTTGCTTCAAACCATACAATGCTTTCTTCAACTTACATACATAATATGAAAACTCTGGGTGTTGATAACCCTCTGGCTGTATCATATAAACTTCTTCTTCCAAGTCACCATTCAAGAATGCATTATCGACATCCATTTGCCGTAACTTCCAACCGAACATACTTGCCATTGCTATCACCAATCTGACTGTTCTCATCTTTGCAACTGGACTAAATGTCTCATCATAATCAAGACCTTTTGTTTGTGCATAACCTTTAGCAACAAACCTCGCTTTGTATCTTTCCACACTACCATCTGACTTGCACTTGACTTTGTATACCCATTTTGAACCAATTGCTTTCTTTCCATTTGGCAAGCGAACCAAAGGTTCTCTACCCCTATAATTGATGATCCGCCCTTTTTAGAAGAAGATTCTGAAATCCTTGTACATGAGATCATCATAGACCATCAAAACACTCTAGCCTTGAAAGTGCCAAGGGGATGCCAAAGAGGTTTTTTTGCTCTCATCCTAGTATCTTGGAAGCATATCAAACTTCTTAAAATTGAAGGTTTTTTTGTTTACCTGAGGTTTGCCCTTTTTGGTTGATGACTGTGGTATTTCATACCTAAGGTTCACCCTTTGACAATACATTTAGTGGTAATTTGATGCTAAGGTAATACGTGAAGTTCACACTATTCAATGCATCTTTTAGATCAATACTTAACTTAGGTTTTGCCCTATGAACAATGTAAAAGGTGATGGATTTTAAATGTGGTCATACTCTTCTTGTATTTGTTAGAGGGCCAGCTAACAAAGATCTCCTATAGATTGAAATTTGGTGTCTTCAAAAATTTTATTGAAAAATGTGTAGAGATTTTCTAGGCTTAAAAACATCCTTTTGGAGTTATGGTTTGCAAGATACACTCCATTTTCCACAAGGTAAAGGATATGGTAGCCCAAAGGCAATTTGGTGTAGGGTAAGTTGTGAAAGCTTACATGTTTTATGGCATATGCACACTTTGAGATTGTGGTTTTAAAAAATCAATTGGTGAAGGGGGAAGCTCCTTTTCTCAAGTGCATTGGTTGATGTGTGGTAATTCCATAATAAGGGGGCACTTTGAGATTGTGGTTTTTAAAAATCAATTGGTGAAGGGGGAAGCTCTTTTTCTCAAGTGTATTGGTTGATGTGTGGTAACTCCATAATAAGGAAGGTGCTTCCTAGTTTCCATGGTGGTCTTTTGGGTGGGCGTGTGCTTGTAGATTCCAAAGGGACCACTTACCTTTGACTTGTGGTGTTGTGGGAGTTCATTTGATATAGTTATGGTGCTAAATTTTTGTCTAGAGTGCTATTGGGAGATATTTCTACAGAGGTGCCCCTTGCTCTCGTTTTCCCAACACCGTGTAGGTAATTCTAAAAAGTCTTATCAAATAACAGAGGTACAGGACATGGTATAGGTCATGCATGTAGTGGACCCAGTTGTGGATACTAGTACCAAGGCAGTCAACATATTTACAACAATCAACAGAATATAGGTGGTAGAGGAAACTTTAATCTAGAGAGTGAAAATTTTCAAGTAGGGGGGAGTCAAAGAGGGTGATGAAATTTTCAAAGAAACAATGTGCAAAATAATGAAAGAGGATGTTGGACCTCTTCAAATCAAGACCACTTTGAGCATGACTATCTACAAAGAAGGCAATAAGACAATTATGGAAGTACGAGGAAGGGTGCAAATGACCCAAGAAGACTATTTGTTGTGCAACACATGATGAAAACTATTCCTTTAAATGTATCAAATGGTCATGATGATAATGTATGGTATGTGGTTTCAGGTGCATTGAATCACATGTCCAACCATAATGAATGGTTTAGGGACCTCAAATTTTAAAAATCCTTGGTTATGTTGGGAATGGGGATGATAAAACACATCCTATTGTGCATACTAGTAATGTACCATTTTCCTTGATAATGGAAAATTAAAATATTTGATTGATGTATTTCATGTTTCGAACATTACAAAGAACTTGTTGTCTACTGGGCATTTTGCTGAGGGTTTGTAGGTTAGGTTTTATTTTTATGGCCTCTATGTAAAGGAATACAAGAAAAATCAAAGGCTCTTTGCGCAAGGTAACAAGATGGGAAAAATGTTCTCTTGATGTGGATGTTAGTGAGATGAAAGATACAATGTTTGCAAGGTTCAAGAGTTATTGCAATTATTGACATTTGGCATAACCCTATTGAACATGTGAATGGGCAAAGGCTAAAAACAATACAATGTCAAGAGCTTGCTATAGGTTTGCTAGCATTCAAGGTGGTTGACATGCTTAAGGTTTCTAAGGCTTGTCAGTTTGGAAAGCAGACAAGGTATCATTTCCTTACGACAAGAATGTAATAAATATTGTGTTGGCATTGATGCACTCATATGTATGGGGTTTTGCTAAGACTACAACTATGGGATGGATGAATTGTTTATGTCACCTTCATTGGTGAATGTACAAGGAAGGTATGGGTTTATTTCATGAATAAGAAAAGTGAGGTGTTACTTCACTTTCATAATTTCAAATTTATGATTGCAAAATAGGAAAAAAGTTGTATATAGCACTTAAGGTCAAATGGAGGGGAGAGTGCTTCTCCTACAAGTTTAGATTTTTTTCAAAAATACATGAAATTCAATATTCAATATTTATTGGAGAAGAACAAGCACATTGGAGTATTGAGACATTCAAACTCGGCATATTTTCAATGCACAAAGGCCAATAAACTCTCTATAGGGGATCCCTTCTACTTCACTCTTCTAAAGCCCTTCTCTTGAGAACCTCCTCTACCTCTATCCTAACTATGATACCATTGATTAGGTGATGTTGTAGCTTGCATAACTACTTAGGGAGTATGCCTCCTTGTAGTTATTCATAAACCCCTTCTTTATACTAGAAATAAACTAGTTGTTGTGCTCATTTGTCTTGTACTCTCTAATCCATCCTATTTGTCAACATAAAGAAGAAAGGCAACTAACTCTAGCCTTAAAACATGTGGCACAAGAGGAGAAAAGAAAGATGGGCTAGCAAATGGTGAGAAAATTAGAGCATATAGTGGTGCAAGAAAATTCAATGTTCCCAATTAGCTATGCCAAAGTCCAAGCTCAAAGGTGGTGATTTTGAATTAGTTAGTTATGTCTCCAATATTAAGTGGCTGCCTAGATTTTGGATTAGTTAGTTATGTCTTATGTCTCCAATATTAAGTGGCTGTCTTTTTCATTATTTGATTTTTGAATCTTTCTTCGCAGAAAAAGGCACTGCCTCTTCAGGAGTCCCTCTCTTGCTTGGATCCTTCCTTCTCTTTATCCTCAACTCTCTCACTCTGTTGTATAAAGCTTTCTCTATAGACTTTCTAGGTTCTATCATTGGTACTCATCTTTGTACATTTTGTCAATAAATTCTTCCTTTGAATCTTCATATTCTTTTGTAACATTAGAGTCCTCACTTGTCCTTTGACTCAATTCCATATGTTCTTCTATATCAGAGCCATTTGAGGAGGAGGAGTATGGGGTGAACTTCTTGCTTCAAAGAGTCATAGTAGGTAGGACCCATTGTCTTTAGTCTAAGTTTCATATACCCATTCCTCATCTTTAGATGCTACTGGTAATTAATTATCCCTAAGTAGTTTTGAATCCCAGAGTGTTCCCATAGCCTTGGTTCATGTGTCATTGCCTCTTTGCCTTCTTCGTGAAGGAAGAATGGATTGTGCCAATTGAGCTCATCTTCATCAATCTAGTATGTTGCGGTTGCTTACTCTACATATAGCTCATACAGTAATGCCACTATAAGTGCTAGAGAACATGAATTTTGTCCTGCTCCACCATAGCCTTGGCCTCTATTTTTTCATCCTTTCATATTGGGGTAAAGGCAAGTGGCCATCCCAACAACTAACATCCATCTAACTACTAACTTATTCTTTCTGGATGATATAGAAAAGTAAGAAGTTAGTGAGCTATTCTATGTCTCTTCTCCTTCCTTGTATGCCCTCACCACATGCACCACTCTTGCACATAGGTCCTTCACTTCCTCCTCTATCGTGGTTGCTTGCCATGATTTTTGAAAAGGATAGAGCAAAGAATCCCATACTAACTTTTGTGAGACTTTTGACAGAAAAACAAAGATTTAGGAATATTTCAGAGGGTAGGACTCCCTAGAAACCATCTATAGAGTATAGACGTGAGCTTCAAGAGATACTAGAGCTATTCTTCCACCATCAAGTATAGAGGCCCTTGAAGACAGTGACATTATACCGTGTGGGGAGATGAGGGAATACAAAACTTTACAAATACCTATCTTGATGGAAATAAAATAATGCTAGTTAGTGGTCAAGACCCATGTAGACCTTGATGGAAATGCACAATGAGCTTCACCTTGGAATCACCAAACTCACCAAGGGCTCTCTCTTAAGTAGACAAACAACATAATGAACTTTAAACCTTAAAAACCCCAAGTATAGGTTTTCATGGCAGCATGAATTCAGATTTTGGATCTAGGATTTAAGTTGACAATTTTGCATATTTTGGCTTGTAAACTATTCCCATAACTTAAAAATTACATCCCGACCTCCTAACCCCTTGAATTAGTGGATCATTAGAATTGCACATTTTGGCTACCCTTAACCGATTCTAACTCTTGTGTGGTCTCTTCCAAAAGTGCAACCTAGACTAATGGAAAACCAAGCTTTGGAGCCATGTTACTCAACATGAAAATTCCAAGGCTCTTTGCTTGATAGATGGTTGTCATATCCTCCAACTCTAGGTGGGAGATTTTCCAAGTAGTATTTGTTGCAAATGATAGAAAGGGTTTTCTTCTATTGCTATTGAACTTTCTACCCTTTCTCTTGGAATTGTTTTCATCCTTGAAACTGCTTGCATAGTTCAGAAGAAATGACAGCCTCGATGAATCCTTGTTGAGTATGCACAAAGGACAAAAAGAATGAGACAGAGGGGGATCAAAGGCCAAGTAGAGGTGAAGGAAATAGTAGAGAAGAAGGCATAGAAAAAGGATGTCAAGAGGCAAATGTGCGGCCTATGTACTGTCTATGTAGATGGCATAGGCACATATAGGAAAGAGAGACTAGTCTTACTAGTTATGACAGTACACCCAAATCTCAGTAGAGATTTTAGATTATCTTGCTCCCTTATTTATTTCTATATAAAATCTATATGAAGCTGAAGTAGAATCATGTTGTCCATATGGCAATCCAATGTACTATGGAGTTAGGCCTATTTTTCCCATATATTAAAAACCTTAAATTTCTGTATAATGTGCCTTGTGCACACATGTAAACTATTGAAGATTTGTTTTTGTAAGATCTAGTTTTGAGTTTTAGGTTAATTTGGAATTTGGAGACATCTGTTGCTTTGAAGAAATGGAACCATGAATACATTGG
This sequence comes from Adiantum capillus-veneris, assembly GCF_014529385.1. NCBI lineage: Eukaryota > Viridiplantae > Streptophyta > Polypodiopsida > Polypodiales > Pteridaceae > Adiantum > Adiantum capillus-veneris. The sequence continues at coordinate 72,717,090 of NC_140951.1, read as the reverse complement.
ATAAAAGGGGAAACACACCCAACACACACACACACACCTCTCTCTATAGCTCAGGTGGAATCACTACACCCCAAAACCTCTCAAAAAAACACATCAAGCAACAAAAATTCATTGCAAACACTCATCTGCACACATCCAAGGCCACAATCACACACAAAAGTAAAACTTACTACATCCCAATCCGCTTAATTTCTTTTGTTTCTAGAACTAGAATCTCATCCATCTCTACCACTTCAACCTTTTTTATGAACCTCAATTTTTTATCATGAGTACAAACCAAAGGAATCTGATTAACCGTAACTGAGATCGATAACACACCCTTTGTTTTGTTTGGAGCCACTATCTGCCTCAAATTTGCATCAAAAACCCCCTTCCAGACTTTCTTAATTCGCCTTCTCTTCATCACGCAACCCATTGTACCATATCTTTGCTTTACCACAAACCAAGAGCAGAAAAACTGGAACTGTTCCTTCTTCTCTTGATAGCCTCCTCTCTAGAAAAAATAGTCCATAATCTTGTAGCCATGTTTTTGCATCTTCAACCCTAGTCTAAATTGGAAAATTTGACCACATCTCTTTGACTGGACCTACTCTTCAAAATCTGTGTGAAAAATTGGTGCGAACAGCAAGCTGTCGTGGCACGACTAAATGTAGAGAAGTCTAGTCAAGGGCAAAAAATTGCATCCAAAATCATGAAGGAGGCATAACAACCAAGAGCTATATTGATATCTATTTATACTTTTTTATGTTTGTACATGATTTTTATCTATATATAGATAAAACTTCAAAAAACTCACGAACAGACTCTTAAGACAACCTGCTAGCTGGTGTTAGTCAAGCAACTTGCACTACATGTATATGTGCTTGCTAAAGAAAGCTAAAAGGACCAAAAAAGAGGCCCATGCTTTTGACACATGAATTCATGTCCATATGTACAAAGTTACAAAAAATAGGGTGTCCAAAATGCGTGCAACATAGTTTGCCACACCCAAGCTTGTTAGAGCTTTCATGCTCACAATAGCATAGACACAAACATTTTTCCACCTGGATCGAAAGGCCATATAAAATAAGCACAAAACTCATGAAAAAATACCATCCATATCAATGCTTCCACAGTCAAATCATGAACCATATAGAACCAAATCCTCTTTAGGCATAAAGTACTCTCAACAATACCACATAGAGAGACCCTTTCATTAATATAGCATGGAAGGACGCCTTTAACATCTCATCCAAAACGTATGAAACCTGTACTTCAAATATTTTCATACCAATTCATTCATAATATTGAAATAATTTAGCTCAACCATGTTATCCTCTTGACATGTTTGGTGCTCCTCAACATGAGAATTAAATAAGATAGGATCAACCAACTCCACTTGAGGCATAAAAATAGAGTATACATGGTTGTCCATATTTTCTAAAGCTTCCCAATTTCATTATGAACCAAGGAATCCTCTAGTAAGCCTTCATTTGAAGCATTATCACAAACTGAGTGGTAAATTTTTCATCCACAAGGTCCACAACAAGCTTGTTTGCATTATCACTCTTTGGCATGCACTCAATCACGTCATGTCCTTGAGAAACCTCTTCATAATCATCATACTTATACACATGATCACCTTCATGTAGTTTCTTTATCTCCTCTTCCAAATTCACATTTCTAGAAGCATCAACTTGGATATGTGTAGCACCATCAAATTGCTTAAACAACAAGGTTGGCATGATACAAGCACTCTCTTCATTTCTTTGTCCACAATGTATTCTTCTTTTTAATCTTTAAAAGGAATAAAATCACAATATTTATCATTGAAGATATTTTTGAAATCCACATCACAGCATAGAGGAACCTTTGGCTTCCCATCACCCTACAATCCAAGCTCTCTTTGTCTCTATAGCTTCCATTGTTTATAATTTGCATTCTTTACTGAATCGTCAAAAGTCTTTGGCATTTAAATCTCAACCTTCAATCTTAATTAAACCCTTAAGATTTGTATAAACATGCTCAACTTAAGCATAGGAGGAGGAACCTCATTGCCCAAAGTAGCACACAACATCTCTTCCACAAATCATTAAATTAATTCACAATGGCATCTACACTATGATCATCACTCTGTAAAAGTCTTTCAATGGAGTTCCATACATCCTCTTTGTCCTCTAGGTGAAAGCATGTATAGGTGTTACCAAAAAGTAGTGTCTTGGACACCCCTTTGGGAGGAGAGAGAGAGAGAGAGAGAGAGAGAGAGAGAGGGGGGGGGGGGGGGGGGGGGGGGGGTCTTCCTTGCTTAAATTTTGAAATATGCGAGCAAAAATTAAAAGCCTTCTTGGTAGAGTGGGAAGGGAGAAATGAGTCGGGCTTGAAAAAGCCAAAAAAAAAAGAATAAATGGAAACCAAACAAAATATCATGAAGGCAAAGGCGTGCCCATTAAATTCTACTAAATATTCTCTCTCTCCTCCACTCCATCTACATCCCTCCTATGCTCGTTCAATTAGCCTCTCCCTCCCTACTGTGTTCCACCATGAAATCTGCAGGCCTACCGTCTCTCTCTCTCTCTCTCTCTCTCTCTCTCTCTCTCTCTCTCTCTCTCTCTCTGTGTGTGTGTGTGTGTGTGTGTGTGTGTGTGTGTGTGTGTGTGTGTGTGTGTGTAGAAAGTCACGCATAAAGTCAATTAGCCTCTCCCTCCCTAGCGTGTTCCACCATGAAATCTGTAGGCCTACCATCTCTCTCTCTCTCTCTCTCTCTCTCTCTCTCTCTCTCTCTCTCTCTCTCTCTCTCTCTCTCTCTCTCTCTCTGTGTGTGTGTGTGTGTGTGTGTGTGTGTGTGTGTGTGTAGCAAGTCACGCATAAAGTCATCTCCAGAGTGTTGGAATTGCAACAAGAAGGGCCATGTCAAAAATGATTGTGGTTCCAAGAACAAGAAGGAGTAAGAATCTCAAGAAAGCAAGCCAACATCGGAGGCCAATGTGGTAGGTAAAGTAGAGCAAGATGCTCTAATTCTTTCATTGGACAATGTTTCAAATTCTTGAGTGGTAGACTTTGGGGTTTCATTTCATGAAACACCCCACAAAAAGTATTTCCAAGATAACACCACAGGTTATTTTGGGTGTAATGGAAATGGACTATGAACACTGAGAATAGAAAAATCAAGAAAACTGTAGATAGCATTTTTATGAGAATACTTTGAGAAAATAGAGGGTGAACTTGATTAGAGGTAGCAACATAACCATTATACTTAATCTTGGCATGAACAATACTTTCCAAGAGAGAGAATTAGGGAACTCAACAATTGAGGACTGGATTTATGTGGAGCCGGTTCCCCTTCCAAAAGGATTTTGTATTATATCTTCTCCCAAGAAGAGAGACTTGGTACAATACAAGCTTTGTGTTCCTTGAGATCTTGATGGTGAAATGAAGATAGAGAGATTCATGCAGCACAATTATGCCCGTAACTTAGCTAAGTGAAAGCATTAACTAGACCCTAGCCTCACTCCCAAGACATCAAACACCTTCAAAGGTGGAGAGAGCTAGTAAGGAATGAGGGTAGGGAAGAGGAAGAAGAAGTATTATTACGAGAAAGAAATAGTGTCCTCTCATACCATTACTCATAGAGCTTAGCATAGCATAGTAGCATAGTAATGGAGATGAAGAAAATGGATAGCATAGCATTGAAGCATGGCTCTTGGTTGGATTTGCATTCCATAGCCAAGAGTGTTGGTGTAGGCTCTCAACTTCTCAACAAACTTGGAGAAGGAGATGAAGTTCTTTGCACTTCACACAATGAGAGAGAGAGAGAGAGAGAGAGAGAGAGAGAGAGAGAGAGAGAGAGTGTGTGTGTGTGTGTGTGTGTGAGGGTGTATATCCCTCAAGCTAACCCCCTTCTTGTTTGGGTCAACCCCTCATCCCAGCTCATGCCTTAAGCTAATTAGCTCTGCCAAGCATAGCCAATCACAAGCCTAGCCAATCACAAGCTTGGCCAATCACAAGCCTAGGTCAATGCAATCAAATAGAGGTAGTCTTTGGACAAGTGTACTCCTTACCCTTTGAGAGAGAGGGCTTGAATATTGCTTAAATAATCAATTTAATTAACTAAACTCTCATTGGACCTAAGGATCAACAAATAGGATTTAGGCACACTATGGGGGCAACCTAGCTAGGGGCTTGACATGTATCCTACTTGCCTCTTGAGGGAAATGGATGTCCCTTGGATAAGTGTGCATTCCCTCCTTTTAGGTCTCGCCCCCTCTTTCCTAGGCCTTTGTTTGACTTCGAGCATCTCAAGCACATTGGCCCCCAAGTACCTTAAGCACTTCATGTACCTTAGTCATTAAGCATGACAAGCACCTTAAGCACCTTAGTCAGTAAGCATGACAAGCACCTCAAGCACCTTAGTCAGCAAGCACAACAAGCACCTCAAGCTTGGGCTGGGTTCCCACCTCAAGCTCAACCCTAGATTGCCTAAGGTCCTACGTCTAAGGACTTTTAACACTAACCTTTGGAGGTCTTTAATTAAGCTAACCCTAAGGTCTTTCAAGCTCCATTAGCTAGCATTGCTCTTTGACATACCATCTCTCATTTGGACCCACTGACTTTGGTCCTATGCTGAGATAGATTCGTAAGCACATGTCTATATTCTAACTCTTGTTCTCGTTCATTCTCCCACATTAAATGATCAATTTAACATTAAAAAATCATTTGGGTTAGTTAGATATTAGATTTTATGACATTGGATATTCATACTTGGGAGATGATGGAGCTTGTGAAATTTCTGACAAAGACACAATTTTCATTAAAACTAAAAACAAAAATGAATGGAAGCTTAAAGATGTTAGGCATGTTCCCTCCCTTTGCAAAAACTTAATCTCTACAGGTCAATTGGATGATAAAGGCCATAGCGTTTCATTCAAAAACAAACGATGGAATGTCTATAAAATATCTTTGGTGGTTGTAAAGGGGGAGAAGGTGGGTACACTCTACTTGTGCTTGGTTAGCACACAATATTCCATTTGTGAAACATCTACAAAGGTTGATGTTGTAAAGGTAGACAAGGTGGATACACTCTACTTGTGTTCGATTAACACACAATGTTCCATTTGTGCATTATCTACAGAAGTTGATGGTGCGATATGGCACTATTGCCTTAGGCATATGAGTGCCAAATGAAAATCCTTCACTTAAAGAAGCTTCTACAAGGTTTGAAGGAAGTAGACTTGGAGTTTTATGGCACTATTGCCTTAGGCACATGAGTACCAAAGAAATGCAAATCTTCAACTAAAGAATCTTCTACAAGGTTTGAAGGAAGTAGACTTGGAGTTCTGTGAGGATTGTGTTTTTGGTAAGCAAAGGAGAGAAAATTTCTAAAAGTAGAAATTGTATTATGTGACATTTATAAATGATGCATCTAGAAGCACATGGGTTTATCCGATGAAAAATAAATCCAATGTATTTTCTATATTTCAAATGTAGAAGGCCTTTGCGTAAAATGAAGCAGGTACTAATTTGAAATGCCTTAGATCCGACAATGGAGAAGAATATTGAGGCCAAGCATTTGAAATCTTGTGTGCTAGCAATGGCATTCAAAGGAAAAAGACAACACCAAGGGTACCACAAAAAAATGGACTTTCAAAAAGGATGAGCATAACGATCACGGAGAGTTCAAGAACTATGAGGCTACATGCAAGTTTACTGCTTGAGTTTTGGGCAAAAGCAGTAAGTATTTCCGTCTACTTGATAAACTGTACACTCTCAATAGCATTGGATGGAGGAATTTCAGAAGAGGCATGGACATGTAAAGAGGTGAAGTATATATTTCTCAGAGTATTTGGATGTGATCCTTCATGCACACTCCATGCACATAGACATGACTCTAAGGTCTAAGTTAGATGCAAAGTCCAAGAAATGTTTTTCATTGGCTATGGAGAAGCGGGCTTTGGGTATTGCCTAAGGGATCCTAAAGATGGTAAAATCTTTAGAAGTAGAGATGTTATTTTTGATGAGTACATGGAGCTTGAGGACAATGAATACTCAAAGAGTATAAATGTTGACAACCTGCAACAATGCCAACAAAATAAGGTGCCTCAATCGATACCCCAAAGATCTACACGTGTTAGTAGACCTCCAAAGAGATTGTTAAATATGTCTGACCCTAGTGTTCTTATGGATATATCACCATTTTTGTTTTCAAGGACAAAAATTCTCCTCCAAGGAGGGAGTAATGTCAAGCCTAGTGTAACATGGGCTAGGACCAAGCGCCAAGACACACACATGTGGTATAATGTTTTCCACAATGGCATCCTTCATAGATCCAATTGTCCATTTGACCAAAACACGGTTTAATAGGAGGTTCAATGAAATCAAGAAGAAGAGCTTGATTTTTCACCTTATTGTCCCTTTGCAATTGTTTTATGTAACCGGCCTATAACCAACTAATATACAAACTCTATTTATAACTCACTAGAGTACTTCAAACGACTTTCCACAACTAAGATATGTCGTCTTGCTTTCCATGAAAGTAACATGCTAACATAAATTATCAACAAAGATTAAGTCCTTGACTTGTTATCATTTCTCATGAGTAAAAAACCCCACCATAACTGGTGATCAAGGTTGAGAACCTGACCTAAACATGAAGGGACTAAACTTAGTTGCAACATGCTTTTCCTCATGGTAAGAAAACACTAACTAGAGAGATAATATTTCTAATTGGATTATTTTGTGCTAACGTACACGCTTTAGCATGTCCTTTAGCACAAGATTAACACTTGTAAACTGCCTCTCCGCTTCTAAACGACTCGCAGTACTAAGTTGTGTTTCCCAACCATTTATAGACAGTCGAAAAAATGACTGGTAAACTTGGGCAAGAATACTTGTAACATTGTTGAGTAATCAACAAGTTATGAATAACCAACTTGGTTTAGAGATTGAAAAGGAAACTGGATACATTATACAATTTTTAATCATCTTATCTACGTGCACCCACCCCAAGCCATGACCTCTGATGATTCTTGGTAGATCCATAATTAATCTCTTAGATATAGTGCAAATAAAGTGATAAATGATTCATAAGCTACAAATTTCATGAATTTGCATGTTGTTTCAAAATCAACCTTTGCTAAACACTAGGGCCCATAACACCTAGTATGCATGCCTTAACAAAAATTGATCCAAACCTGCACTCGTGACTATAATTGCCAATGCTTATAGTCGGTGTGATGCTCATAGCAAGAATGAGGAGGGTAAATAGTTCTATAGAAAGAAACTAAATACTTCCTACTGTGATCACTTGAAAACATTGCTAAAACATTTGGACCACAATAGAATGTGAGATTTGCAAAAATTGTCTCATTCTTCACTTGAACAAAGCTATTGAAAAATAGCTTCCAACCCTTAAAAGTGTACCCCTCATTCGATAACACTTGTAGCCTTAACAAGTCTTTCTAAGTATCCGACAATTTTTTGCCACTGCAATTGTTCCTGATACTATGTGCTCAAAATGGTCTGCAAAACAGATTGTACCAGCACCCAGTGACTCTATTGTGACTCATAATTAAGTAAAGAGGCAGTCGTGTCAATTTTAAAGACTCATATTCTCCACATGTGGAATATGTCTCAAATAATGACATCAAAAAAAAAGACATCCATCAAGTATGAGATGTACTTGTGTGTGGAGGTAACTGCAAACACTTTAGCGACATGAGTGAGAGGGACCCTCATAAACCTTGCTCCACATTGGCTTAACCAAACTCCATGAGTTCTAGACCATGTTGTCCCCCTTGTGACAACATGTTCCAAACAAAACACTACCATGTAGGTCTATATCTGCAAGGTGCAAAAATGTATCTGGTACACATCTATCCCGAAAGTCATTGCTCCCACATGACCTTGTCATGTGTCTGAAGAGAAAAATGGATGAAATAATTCTAGCATATATATGCTACTTGGAAAATTCAACAAAATCATATGCAAAAATGAAATAAAACCAAATCATAGGCATACTTGGAGGTTGAACATATCGTTTACTTACCCAAGGTCCAAGTGCACTTTGCAAACCTAAAAAAAGGCTAGCCTCAAAAGACCTAGTATGTCTTAGATCTATGAAACACTAAATAAAAGATTAGTGAAAACAAACAAAGATGTAGCCGATAGCCCTAGGTGTTGCCTCAGCAATACAAACCCTCTATTGAAATTGTGCAATTTTAACCCCTTGGTTAGATTTTGTAGGGAAACTGCTCACAGCGTGCCACATCCAAGAATGAACTTATCCACTACCCCATGGTAGACTTAAGGCTTCTTTGAAAGTATAATTGTGAAGAGGCCAATCAAAGACCGTCAACACTCATGGATTTATTTGGCATTATATAGGTCATATCCTTGGAAATACCACTCTTATAGGAACAATCAGTTCTACAACCAAGCAACAGATCCTCTCAAGTTGGAATATTATTCAAAAATGGATCCTAAAATAATCATATGTATGTATGAATAGAAGAGAAAGACTCTCAACATTCCCAAAGAAGGTAATCATACTAGATTTTCTTGGATGTTCAAACAAGACATTACCTACTTGGAGGTTCTCTTAATCTATTCATATCATCCCATGAATTGGTTGCTTGAAAGCGAGGCCATGCCTACTTACTACCCACATAGAAAGCATCATATGTATTGGATGCACCATGTTGATAGAGCCATAGAGCCATAGAGTCAATGATGTAAAATTCCCATTGTTGTAGACATATATAACAATCACAAGAAAATCTACCAGCCTCAAATCTTCCAAAACAAAGTAGCTGATGTTTTAGCAGAAGCGTGAACAATGATTTGGTGCAATGAATCCCACCATACTAGCAATCATGCATGCATGTCGAAAAAAAAATGTGATAAGCCCTTGGCTTCAACGACGGTCTCAAGAGTGTGAGCCAATGCCATGCGTGCCTTGCACAATTTTTAGTGGCATGGTTATATCATAGTTCAACATTGACAAACGTAAAATGTGAGCTTGTATCCGTATATTTCCAATTTACTAAGCGTGTGTGCCAATACCCTTGATACTAACTCAATCAGTAGTACTTCGGCACGGAGTAGAAGCCTTGCTTCTTATTAAGTCTATCAAAGCACCTTACTTTGCACAACATTGAAATCTTGTCCAAATAAAAGGTAATCTAGACTTAAATCTAACTCACAGCCATGTATACTAAAAAATAGAGATTTGTTGTACAAACTATGCAAGCCCACTTAGCTTGGTTCATACCCACCTCTGGTGAAAAAATATTCAGACATGTTGCAAAGTTTTCCCCCAAGTTCATATGCTGATAGAATATTCCAAACTCTGCATACTTTAATGCAGTATGCCCTAAATTGAAGCCTTGCTTTGCATAAATATAGCAAAAAGATAAGATAGGATGGAGCTTGTGCTCATAGCTAGCGGATGCTCCTAGTGACATACACACTCCATAGCTCTTAACCTGTGGGCAGGTTCTCAATGAAGCATCCTCCCAGCATAAATTGAGCACCCCCTCTTCTGGCCTTGACCTGTAATGCATCTGTGAACAAATAGATGCAAAAAGGGGAAGATTTCCATGGCTGCCAAAACCTGAGTATCGCTAAAAACGTAGCAAAACAGCCCTGTAAACACGCATCTCATGCCTTCCAATGCTAAAAATGAGCTCCTTGGTCCTAGGTAAAGTCATGGGAAGCTCAAAAATGGAGAGAAATGGTTGAAAATCAGAGTTAACAACCTCCAAAATTGCTCCAAAAAGTCAGTTATGAGTTTTGTTTTCCCAAACTTGCTAAATTGACCAAAAAGTGCCACTTGGCACTCATGCATGCAATTTCCCCACATTGTCAATTGATCATCAATAATCGTCCTTGTAGAGTTGTTACAGTAGATAGCTCAAGAAACATAGATATCGAACTTCATCTAACTTCCAAACTCTGCTTGACCTAAGCAACCTTTGCTTGTCAAGTTGGTACTATGGTAATACGGCTTTCCATAGAGCTTGTTGGCAAGTTATGTGACTTACCGGGAAGCTCTAATGCAAGCTGCATTACCATACGGCTCACTGACTAATGCTATGAAGGTCCGCAATGCTTATACATAGTTTAAACCACTAAAAGATGCTTAAATACATTGTATGGTAGTGCGGCTTTCATTAGAGCTTGCTCTGAAGGTCGGAAATGCATAAATACACAATCTAAACCATTGAAAGACGCAAGACGGACCTTCAGAACACTAATCGGTGAGCTGTAAGGTAATGTGGCAAGCATTAGAGCTTGCAGGAAAGTCATACGACTTGTCGGTAAGCTCTAATGCTTGCCGCATTACCTTATGGCTCCCCGGTTAGTGGTCTAAAGGTCCGCCTTGCGTAAATACACAATCTAAACCATTGAAAGACACAAGGCGGACCTTCAGAACATGACTAACCGGCGAGCTCTAAGGTAATGCGACAAGCATTAGAGCTTGCCGGCAAGTCATACGACTTGCTGGTAAGCTCTAATGCTTGCCGCATTACCTTACGGCTCGCTGGTTAGTGCTCTGAAGGTCCGCCTTGCATAAATACACAATCTAAACCACTGAAAGATGCAAGGCGGACCTTCAGAACACTAACCGACGAGCCGTAAGGTAATGCGGCAAGCATTAGAGCTTGCCGGCAAGTCAAGAGCACTAAACCGGCAAACTGTAAGGTAATGCGGCAAGCATGAGAGCATGCTAGAAAGTCATACGACTTGCCGGTAAGCTCTAATGCTTGCCGCAATACCTTACGGCTCACCGATTAGTGCTCTGAAGGTTCGCAATGCATAAATACACAATCTAAACCACTGAAAGACGCAAGGCGGACCTTCATAACACTAACCGGCGAGCCGTAAGGTAATGCGGCAAGCATTAGAGCTTGCCGGCAAGTCATATGACTTGCCGGTAAGCTCTACTGCTTGTTGCATTACCTTACGGCTCGCCAATTAGTGCTCTGAACGTCCGCATTGCGTAAATGCACAATCAAAACCAATAAAAGACGTAGTGCGGACCTTTAGAACACTAACTGGCGAGCCGTAAGGTTGTGTTCTGAGCATTAGAGCTTGCCCGCAAGTCATATAACTTGCCGACAAGCTCTAATGCAAGCCACATTACCTTTTGGCTCACCGATTAGTGCTCTGAAGGTCCGCAATGCATAAATACACAATCTATGACTTGCCAGCAAGCTCTAATGCTTGCCGCATCACCTTACTGCTCATCGGTTCGTGCTCTGAAGGTGTGCAATGCATAAATACACAATCTAAACCACTGAAAGACGCAAGGTGGACCTTCATCGGCGAGCCGTAAGGTCATGCGGCAAGCATTAGAGCTTGCCGCATTACCTTACGGCTCGCCAGTTAGTGCTCTGAAGGGGTTTACCTTACGGCTCGCCCGTTAGTGCTCTAAAGGTCCGCCTTGCATAAATACACAATCTAAAACACTGAAAGACACAAGACGGACCTTCAGAACACTAACCGGCGAGCCATAAGGTAATGCGGCAAGCATTAGAACTTGCCGACAAGTCATACGACTTGCCGGTAAGCTCTAATGCTTGCCGCATTACCTTACGGGTCGCCGGTTAGTGCTCTAAAAATCCACCTTGCGTAAATACATAATCTAAACCATTGAAAGACGCAAGGCGGACCTTCAGAACACTAACCAATGAGCCATAAGGTAATGCGGCAAGCATTAGAGCTTGCAGGCAAGTCAAGAGCACTAACCGGCGATCCGTAAGGTAATGCGGCAAGCATTAGAGCTTGCCGGCAAGTCGTATTGCTTGCCGCATTACCTTACGGCTCGCCGGTTAGTGCTCTAAAGGTCCGCAATGTGTAAATACACAATCTAAACCACTGAAAGACGCAAGGCGGACCTTTAGAGAACTAAACTGGCGAGCCGTAAGGTAATGCGGTAAGCATTAGAGCTTGCCGACAAGTCATACACTTGTCGACAAGCTCTAATGCTTGCCCCATTACCTTACGACTCACCAGTTAGTGCTCTGAAGGTCCGCCTTGCCTAAATACACAATCTAAACTACTGAAAGACGCAAGGCGGACCTTCAGAACACTAACCCGCGAGCCGTAAGGTAATGGGCAAGCATTAGAGATTGTCAGCAAGTCAAGAGCACTAACCGGCGAGCCGTAAGGTAATGTGGCAAGCATTAAAGCTTGTCGACAAGTCATACGACTTACCGGTAAGCTCTAATGCTTGCCGCATTACCTTACGGCATGCCGATTAGTGCTCTGAAGGTCCGCAATGCGTAAATACACAATCTAAACCACTGAAAGATGCGAGGTGGACCTTCAGAACACTAACCGACGAGCCGTAAGGTAATGCGGGAAGCATTAGAGCTTGCCGGCAAGCAAGTCATACGACTTGCCAATAACATTTGCAATATTGAATAAGTCAAAATTTGAAACTTAAATTTAATGTACTTATTAATTTTCTAAAACACCACCCTTGGCATCGGAGTACGTATTCCCCTTTGTATGCTTGGCTTATACAGAATAATGTATATGTATTGAAGTTGTGCCTCAACATGGACAAGTGTCTTGATCACTTAAATTGAGAAACATGTTGCCTAGGAACCATGTCCTAGCAAATATTCAAACCCCAAAGCTTGGAGATGAAGAAGTAGACTCTCATCGGCTTTGTGAATTGTCACAAATGGTTGGCCATGCCGTGAACCCTTGCTACCCACCACCGGCCCTTCCGAGAACATTTGCCTCCCACAAAAAACAAAGATAAATGATCCTACCATACAAGCCTTGCTCGTGAGATGCCTCATATAGATCCTTGCTCCTTTTACCAAAATGGGTTAACCACCTCAGCTTCCGACCAACAATAAAGGCGTGCATCTCCTGGTCCCAATCTTGCCTCTTTTCTTGCCTTATGTTTCTATACTTTGGTGCTTCAAATTGGGCTTAGGTCACCATATCCAACTGCTTGCATGAGGGCTTGAGAAGCTTGCACAAGGCACCAAAATTTAGAATAGGAGGAGACAAATAAAAGCTCATGTTGGCATGTAAATTGACAACTTACCTGCAATAACGTGCAAGTTCTCCCATAAAATGGCACCACCTCCTTCCTTCCTCTTGTCGCCTTCCTCATGGGCCTTGATTTTCCTTCTTGCATGCCACTATAGTATCCTATAGTGGTGGTTTCTTTCTTGCATGCCTGATTTCATGTGCCCATTTTGGTGGATGTCTCTACCTTGGTGCACATGGCATGCCTTAGCTCCTTCAACTCCCCTCACAACCTGCAACTTCAACTCATAGTAGCATGTCCTTTGACATCCCGTGACTTTTACCTCTAGCCCATGTGGCTATCATGGCGCGCGCACAGAGAGAGAAAGAGAGAGATAGAGAGAGAGAACGAGTCTATCCATGCTTCATGCCACTTCTTTTCCTCCTCCATGATTGAACCTTGCTCCCATGAACACTGATACCAATCCGAGAGACTAGGGACTAGCACATGCAACTCTCCACCCAACCATGCCTAATATGGGCTATATATAGGAACCTTTGTATCACATGTGTGTGTCCTAGCCCTTGGCCTTGGCACATCTCACCCTAGGCCCAACATGGATACTCAAATGTGTAGAAGAGAAGAGGTTGGGCACAAAAGTGTGTCTGTGTGTGTGTGTGTGTGCACGCGTGCTAAGCAGACTCCCTCTCACTCTCTCATAGAATTGGAGACTCTCTCTCTCTCTCTCTCTCTCTCTCTCTCTCTCTCTCTCTCTCTCTCTCTCTCTCTCTCTCTCTCTCTCTCTCTCTCTCTCTCTCTCTCTCTCTGTGGGCATCCTACCTTGGAGTCGAGTTGTCAGAGTTGAGCTCTTTCCCTTGCTCTAGCATAAACCTATAGATATGGAGAACCAGCATACAACATTATTGCCACTAGCTCCAATGTTGGAAATGGAGGTGTTGTAATATGATGGTAAGAAAATATGGTGGGTAGCCCACTCATTTAGTTGGTCACATCATTGCATATTTGGAGCTGGCATGTCTAGATTTACAACAGCAAATGTTGACAGCTATTCATTTAAGTGCAAATAGATGAAAGTTGCGCGAGGACATCGTGTCATCGACGATGAGGAGAAAAACAAAATCTTATATGGGATTGTGAGAGCTTTTAAGAGTAGGACTGAAGGTTTTAATACATAAGAAAAGTGAGAAATCTAGAATCTTATTGCTCAATGTCCGCTCGTTTGGGCAATCCAGAATCATTCTTTAGTGAAGGAGGTTGTCGTGTATAGTGCAATTGTCTCCAATGTCCGCAACACACTTGCTACTTTCAAGCAGTCAAGTTCTAATGAGGAGTTGTTTTTGAAGAATGAAGCATTGCAGATGATGTTGAATTGAAAGGAAAACATGCCTATTGCAAAATTCTCCAGGTTCCTAAAATTCAGCCACCGCGCCTTGTTCAAGGCAAAAGCATGAGGACAAAGCCTAGTGTCAATGGTCGATTGTTTTCATTGGCTGTATGTCACAAGCAACACTGTCATAGCCCTATCACAGATGAAATTAAGGAATTGGTCTACACATTTTAAAGAGAGGAGACTCACATTTCACCCAACAAGAAGTATGTTTGTTGAAAGAGAGTGGGGAGAAAAACCTACATAAAACACCATGTGCACCTCCTAGATGAGCCTCAAGTGATCGATCAAATACTTATGCCGTAACTTATGCATTCTATGTGCTACATCTCTAGTGCATAATAACTTGTATATGTTGATCAATAGCATACTCATCTTTAGACTGATACTAGTAACCACATAGTACATAATACTCAGAATTCTTATTAACACGCTGGCTAAGATAGGTAGCATGCCATGAGTATGCTAGTTAGCATGCCTAGTAATCTACCTAGCATACAAAATATGGTGGTTAACACAATATGTTATGCTAGTTGGCATACTTAGTATGATGTTAAGCATGCTGAGTATGATGTTTAACACAACGTTTATGCTAGTTAGCATTCCTTGTCCATGATGTGCAACATAATGATATGCTAGTTATCATGCCTAGTAATCTACCTAGCATACAGAGTATGCTAGTTAACATACCTAGAATGCTCGCTAGCATTTTGAGTATGTTGTTTAACACAAGGTCTATGCTACTTAGCATTTCTTGTATGATGGGTGTGCTCTTTAGCATAATGAGTATGCTAGTTAGCATGCCTACTAATCTTAAAGAGTATGATGGTTAACACAATATGTATGCTAATCAACACCCTTTAGGCTAGTTAACATACCTAGTATACTCACTAGCATTCATAGTATGTTGTTTAACACAAGGTTTATGCTAGTTAGCATTCCTAGTTATCTGGGTATGATGTTCAGCATAATGAGTATGGTAGTTAACATGCCTAGTAACCTCCTAGCATACAAAGTATGGTAGTTAACAAAATATGTATGCTAATTAATACCATATTAATCTTATAGAGTATGATGGTTAACACAATATGTATGCTAATTAACACCCTTTATGCTAGTTAGCATACCTAGTCTGCTCACTAGCATGCTGAGTATGTTGTTTAACACAATATGTATGCCCATTAATGCCCTTTATGCTAGTTAGCATGCTTAGTAATCTACCTAGCATACAGAGTATGCTAGTCATTAGGAAGAGGATGGGGTGTAGGAGGGCCTCTTTATTTTCCATGAGCTTATGGAGGTGATTACCATTATGACGAATAGTTGTATACTATGTGTGCAAGAATGGTGGGTGTGTAAGAGACATGTAAGAGTGGTCAGAGGATACACTTTTCCCTCCAAAAAGGAGGTGGAAAATTTTATGATTTTTGGACTTCCATAACTCCCACATACGATCTCCGATTTGAGCGGAGATCATAGATCTACAATCTACACATCGAGCTCTTTCCATAGATATGCTACATGATATGGTTTTACCCTCTAGATTTTAAATTCCATTTTGGGGGGGAAACTTTGAATCAAATAAACTAGCCGTTATGTCTGTTTAAATTCAAAATCTATCCTTTGATTACTTTTTTAATACTAAAAGTTTGACTTCCTTAAACTACCAAATAAAGAGGCCCTCCTATACCCCATTCTCTTCCTAATGTAACACAATATGTATGCTAATTAAAACCATTTATGCTAGTTAACATACCTAGCACGCTCACCAGCATGCTGCATATGCTATTTAACACAATGTTTATGCTAGTTAGCGTTCCTAGTAGGCAAACTAGCATGTTGAATATGTCGTTTGATGTAATGAGTATGTCGTTTATTCTCCCACATTAAGTGATCAATTTAATATGAGAAAATCATTTGGGTTGGTTAGATATTAGATATTAGATTTTATGACATTACCTCTCTCTTTAAATCATAGTCGTCCTCGACTATGAGGTAGAAGAGATAAAGCCTTAGTCATTAGTCAATTTACTTAGCGGGTAGAGGATCCCTTTTTACCCTACGACATCTTTCCAAGATGGATGACTAATCCATTTGGTGCTTGGGAGACATAGCTGCCGCAAGCATGTCTGCTCTTCAGTCCATTTCATTCTCCCAAAGTAGAGTGACAAATTCTACTTGGTGTTTGAGAGACGTCGTCATCACAAACATGATTCTATGCATGCATACTAGTTAAATTTGTGCACAATTAAAAAGAGGACTAGTCTTATAAGACAAAAACATGAGTCATTTAAAAGAAATTTGTACATTTGCTTACTCTAATGTAGCATTGTAAGCATTGACAAGGTTCATACTATCCTTAAGATGCATTCCTTGCATCCATCTAGCATCTTCAAAAGGATAATTTTTAAACTTAATAAGATACCGTCGGGATAATCTTACCATGTTGTATTACCTTGTCTTCATGCCGAAGGACAGCTTCGGGTTGTAGCACCTCTTCTTGGTCTTCAACTTTGGGAGGGTCTTAATTGGTTCACTTGGTGGCTCGCGTTTCTAGGGCTTAAGTAGCCTTACATGAAAGGCATTGTGTATGAGCCAATGGTTGGGCAACTTGAGTTGATAAGCCGTCTCATTGATGGGCTTTAAGATTTGGAAAGGACCATAGTATCTTTTTGCTAGTTTAGCATAATACTTTTGATGGCCCGTAGGATTTTTGCCCGTCGTTTGCCTTAATCGAGCCTTAGGAAACTTGAGTAAGACCCAATCATTTTCTTTGAACATTAAGGCCCTTCTGTGCTTATCAATAGCAGCTTTTTGCCTTTGTTGAGAGATGGATATAGCCTCCTTAATCTTTTGAAAAGATTCTTGTAGGTCACAGCTATACTCATCGGCAGCGAAGATCTTCCCATGTACTTTGAGTAGCAAGGGACTTTTAGGTCTTCCCTCAATGATCTCAAAAGGTTCTTTTCCCGTAGAAGTATGTACAATATTATTGTAGGCATACTCTACAAGAGGTAAGTACTTTTCCCATTGTGATCGTTGATCTACTTCGGTAACATAAGTCTTCAGTAGATCGAGTATCGTAAGATTGGCTATCTCACTTTTTCCATCTGTTTGTGGGTGATAGGCCGAAGAGAAATTCAATCTTGTTCCTAGATTTTCAAAGAGACCTTTCTAGAAATTATTGATCATTCTAGGATCTCTATCCGACACGATGGATGTGGGTAATCCATGGTGCTTGAAAATGTGAGATATGAAGAGAGTTGCCATTTGATGTGCCTTAATAGTCTTTTTGATAGGAATAAAATGTGCTTGTTTGCTAAACATGTCTACTATTGTCCATATTCCCATGGATAGACTTGGGTAATCCAAAGATGAAATCCATGGATATACTCTCCCATGGTGAATTTGGGATAGGCAATAGCTGGAGTAATCCAGGTTGCTTCCCTCTATCATACTTGGTCTTTTGGCATACTACACATTTTGAAACATACTCTTGTATGTCCACTTTCATGGTAGGCCAATAAAAGTATGTCTCTACTCCTCGGAGAGTAGGTTGAATACCTCTATGCCCCGCATATGGAGGAGCATGGGATTCATACATAACTTTATCATGAAGGGAATGTGTAACACATAGGCCGTGGAGAAGATAACCATCCTTCAAGGTGAATGGTTCCTCTTTCTTCCCCAAATCAAGGGCTGACATTATGTCTCTATAGTCAAGGTCAGTAGCATACACATCTATCATAGAAGATAGATCATTGTGAGTAGCTATAGATACTGCATTAACTTTTGGTCGTCGTGAACGTGCATCGGCCACTTGATTGTGCTTACCAACAATGTGCTTACCAACAATGTGAGCAATATGAAAATTAAATTGCGAAAGAAAATTTGCCCACCTCGTTTGTTTGTCAGAAAGCTTGGTTTGCGTCATGAAATACTTGAGACTTTTGTGATCGGTTCGTAGAATGAATGGAGTCCCCAATAGGTAGTGCTTCCATGTGTCTAGGGCATATAGAATAGCTAAAAACTCTTTCTCATAAATGCCAAATACTCGTTCATCAGTATTGAGCCTTCGGCTCTCATATGCTATGGCATGCCCTTCTTGAAGCAAAACTGCTCCAAGGCAATCACCACAAGCATCACATTGGACCTCAAATGGCTTTGAGAGATCCGGAAGTACGAGGACTAGTTGGGAAGTAAGCTTCTCTTTGAGCTTATAAAAAGCATTTTGCTCCTTAGCAGTACATACATACTTAACGTTCTTCTTAGTTAAGTCGTTTAGTGGGTCCTGCTACTTGAGAGAATTTTGCTATGAAGCATTCTATAATATGAACACATACCAATAAAGCTTCTTAGCTCATGTAGATTCCTTGGGTTAGGCCATGCTTTTATTACCTCTAACCTTGATGGATCCATACGGATACCATCTTGAGAGATAATATGACCTAAGTATTGAATCTCTTGAAGGAAAAATTCACTTTTCTTTTGGTTGAGAAAAAGCTTATTCTCCCTCAATGCTCGAAAAATCACTTGGAGATGTTGTTTATGTTCCTCCAAAGACTTGGAGTAGATGATGACATCATTAAATAACACTCCAATGAATTTGTGGTATGGTCTAAAAACTTTCTCCATTAGACGATTGAATGTAGCTAGTACATTAGTCAAACCAAAAGGCAGTTTCATAAAGATCAAACGTTGTGCAAAATGCGGTCTTTAAGATATCTTCATCCACTATCCTTATTTGATGATAGCCACTCTTAAGGTCAATCCTACTGAAGTAGGTAGAGCCTTGTAGCTTATCAAATAGATCTTCTACCCGAGGCACGGGAAATCTGTTTTTGATAGTGATATAGTTTAATGCTCGATAGTCCACACACATGTGGTATGTACCATCTTTCTTTTGCAAAAGGACTAGGGAACAAAAGGGAGAGGAACTAGGCCTCACCGTCCCTTTGTCTACCAGCTCTTGTACTTGCCTCATGATCTCCTCTTGAGACTCGATAAGGAGGCTTGTTAGGTGGTGAGCTTCCAGGAAGGAGCTCAATGCGATGGTCATCATCCCCTCGTTTTGGAGGTAAGTCCATAGGGATATCATCGATGAACACATCTTGGAATCCTTTTAGAAAATTAGAGAAGTCTAACTCTTCTTGATTTCTACCAGTTACTTTTGATGAAACATTAGGATCTTTTGGAGACTGTTTGACAAAAATCATATACGCAGAAACTGAGCTCTTCGTTGATTTATCAAAAACCAAGAGAATTTACAAGTGGCATAGTGCGCCTACGCTCACTAGCATCTATATACATATTCTTTTCCCAATAAGTGAAGTAAATTCTCCTTTCAGGGAACTTCATATTGGCAGCCATGCGATCAAACCATGGTGCCCCTAAGATAACGTCCTCATGTTGGAGAGGAGAGATGGAAAAGTCTTCTTTGTCGACATAGCTTTGGACATGAAGCCTCAACTTCCCAATCAAGGGAGTAACAGAGGCTTTTTGTCCCTTGAAAGCTGCATTAGCGGTTACCATATCTCCCATCTCGAAAGCTTGAATGCCCAACTTGGTGGCCAACTCCATTGATATGAAGTTGTGAGTAGAGCCAGGGTCAAAAAAGATGAATGCATCATGCTCTCTTACCTTTCCCCAAGCATAGGAGAGTGATGAGCCTTTGCAATGAGCATCCTCTATTGGAGCTTCGATGGTGGAAGCCCTAGGAGTCTCATTGCGAGTATTCTTCTTGGGGCAAGAACGATAGCCATGTCCTTGCTCCCCACACTTGAAACACTTATGGTCCTTTCGAAAAGCTTCAAGCTCTTCAAGAGAGAGTTTGTTTTTACCTTTTTAAACTCCCTTCTCCTTGGACTAATTGTTGTTGTTGTTGTTGGAAGTGCCTTGGGAAGAATTTTGAACATTGGTTTTCCCCTTTGCATCATTTTTGTCTTTGTTCTCCATGGGCTTGACATTATGTCTAGCCCCTCGATGGAAATTGATGCGTGAAGCAACCATGGTGTGATTGATTACTTTGCTAATAGTACCAGGCCGTTGAGAGTTAATGTATTCGGCCATCTCTTCAGGTAACCCCGCACAAAATTGTTGCCTTTGCTTGGCAAAGTCTATCTTTTGAAAGACAGTAGCCACCGTGAGATGTAAATCCCAAAACTTGTCTACATATTTGTGGATAGACTCATGGGAGAGAAACTTCAAGCTGCACCATTCGGTAAGCACTTTGTCCTTTGCATCTCTTGCAAGGAATTGCTTCATGATGGAAACTCGTAGAGTTTTCCCTGTCTTCGGGGCTTCACCATTGCCATGAAGGCTAGCCCACCATTGACGAGCTGGATTTTGGAAGTGCATAGCGACATGGCATAGCTTGGAGGACTCTGTGAATCCCTCGTCTCCAAAGGCCACATCAAATTGTTGGATGAAGGCCAACACTTTTTTGGTAGCACCAAAGGTGCCATCATAGGTGAGAAAAGAGATACTCTTTCCTCCCTCCTTGAACTTCTTTAGCTTTTGTGACCTTCACCATGCAAGAAATGATTTGTGATGTCCTCCCCTCTTGTATTCTCTAGGAGAATAGCCATAACTTTTGTCGGAAGAGGAGGATGGTGAAGAAGAAGGAGAAGAGGGTGACCTCTTCCTAGCCCTTTTCTTCCTTTGTTTCCTCTCTTGCCTTTCAGAGTGATGAGGAGAAGGATCATGTGTTTATCTTTTCCTCTTGGGAGGAGTGGGCGATCATCTAGACCGCCGTCTTCGTGGAGCCACATCTTTAGAGGAACTTAAACTTCCATTGCTTTCTTGCTCTTTGGATTCCTCCTCTCGAATGGGAGAGAGTCTTCTTTTGGGGGTCTCTTCAAGAGGCCTCCTAAGCTCTCTCTCCTCTTGGAGAGGAAGAGAAATTCCATAAGCACGAAGTTGTTGAGTAACTTCCGCTTGCAAATCAAGGTTGCCCATAGCTTGTTGCAACCTAGTGACAAGATAATTCACAAACATGGGAGCATCATCATTAGCACCTTCATGTGCAAAATCAAAGCTATCAATGTTCATTCTACTCTCTTGATTATTGTCATCCATGTTAACAAAATTTATGTATGTACTTGGTGTATGCTTTGGCAATTCAAAGCCTTAGTTGCCACTCCTCTTAGCTTTTGAAAATCGGCTCTTAAGTATCTACACCCACGGCTCGAAGTGGTTAATTATAGAGAGTAGAGGAGTAGGTCTAACATAGTAGAGTTGCCGAGGGCTAGCTGCTTTCGGACTTCTTATCGCTCAATAATGGTAAATCCGTAGGCAAGTCTAAAAACACTACATTATTAAGTCCAAAGCTCCCAATGTGTGCTCCATCCCCCACATAGTGGGCTCAACAAAAGCGATAATAGATCCCAGTTCCACTTACCCTAATATAATTAACAACATCAACCATTTATAGGCTACTTAAGGACCTCTCTTCTTAAGCGAGAAAAGAGCAACCAAATTCTCTGATACCAATGTAATCGAATTGGCCTATTTAACTTGAGAGTGGAGGAAATTAATGAGAGTACTTTTGAGAAATGACTTTGTGAGCATAGCGGGTGAACATAATTGAAGATAGCAACATAATCATAGCAATTTGCTAACTTGGCATGAACAATACTTTTGCAAGAGAGAGAATTTAGAGAACATAACAACAATTGAGGACCGGATTTATGTGGAGCCGGTCCCCCCTCCAATAGGCATTGGTATTATGATTTCTCCCATTAAGAGAGACTTGTTACAATACAATCTTTGTGTTCCTTGTAACCTAGGTGATGCAATGAAGATGGAAAGCTTCATGCATCACAAGCGTAACATAAACTTGAAGAAAGCTTTAACTATCCCAAGCCTCAGTCCCAAGACCTCAAACACCTTCGAAGGTGGAGAGAGCTAGCAGGGAATGAGGGTAGGGAAGAGGAAGAAGAAACATTTCATTGGAGAAAGAATTAGTTACTCACTTATCATAACTCTTCTTGCTAGCATACAGAATACCATAGTAATGAAGAAGAAGGAGATGGCAAGCTTAAGCCTTGAAGCATGGCTCTTGGTTGGATTTGCACTCCATAGCCAAGAGTGTTAGTGCAGGCCCTCAACCTCTACTTGCTTGGAGAAGGAGAGGGAGCTCTTTCACTTAGCATAGCACAGAATGAGAGTGATTGTGAGTGTGTGTGGGTGAGTATACCTTCTAAGCAACCCCCTAGCTTGCTTGGGTCAACCCCCCCCCCCCCCCCCCCCCCCCCCCCCCCCTTTGCAGCTCATGCTTGAAGCTCATTGGACCCCTCCAGGCCTCTAGCCAATTACAAGCAGGAGGCATTACAAGCAACGAGGGTAGCCTTGAGACAAGTGTCCCCTTTCCCCTTTGGGAGAGAGGACTTGATAAATGAAAAATCAATTAATTAAATATCCTAAATTATCATTGGACCCCTTGGGTGGCAAACCAACAGGCTTCAAGCACAACATGAGGAGGAACTTGACAAGTGTCCCTTCTGCTTTCTTTGTACCATGCATGCCTTGTGTGAGTGTGTGGGTGTTCTCTCTCATATCCCCTCATGTAGGTCTCGCCCCCTCCTTGTAGGGATTGAATATTTGACTTTTTGAGACCTCAAGCCCCTCATGCATAGGCCCAGTTCCCACCACAAGCTTGGCCCTTAAGCACTTTAAGCTTGGGTTGGGTTCTCACCTCAAGTGCAATCCTAGCATCTCAAGCATGTCAAGCATCTCAAGCACCTCAATCATCAAGAAACTCAAGCACCTCAGTCACATCAAGCATGACAAGCAGGACTAGTACCTCGAGCTGGGTCGGGTTCCCGCCTCAAGCTCAGCCCTAGCTTACCTAAGGTCAAAGGACTTTTACACACATTATTGGAGGTCTTCAATGAAGCTAACCCTAAGGTATTATGCTCCATTGGTTAGCCTTTCTCTTTGATAGACCATCTCTCATTTAGGCCCCTTTACCATTGGCCCCGTGTTGAGATAGATCTATAAGCACATGTCATATATCTTAACACTTGTTCCCGTTTATTCTCCCATATTAAGTGATCCGTTTAATATGAGAAAATCATTTGGGTTGGTTAGATATTAGATATTAGATTTTATGACACCTCGTATGCTAATTACAATGTTGGGTATGATAGACTGCATGACTCATATGCTAATCATCACACGTATTATTCTTGTTAGCATTCAAGGTATGCTGGTCAGAAACTAGTCCATGCTAGTGATACTTTCGATTCTACTTAGCACACATTCTATGTAGTTTAGCATACCTCATATGCTAAACAATCCACCGATTATGCTTGTAAAGCACAGCTAGTATGCTAGTTAGTATCTTGGGTATGCTAATCAGAACATTGTACATGCTATTTAGCATACATGCTATGATTGTTGGCATACCTTGTATGCTAGTTAGCATACCTTGTATGCTAGTTAGCACACCATGTATGCTAGTTAGCACACATGCTATGCTATTTACATGTGCTTGTTGGCACACTGAGTATGCTAGTTAGCATACTTATTATGCTAATGAAAACACTATATATGGTAGTCAACACACCATGTTACATGCATGTTAGGATGTTGAATGTGCTATTTAACACTTTGATTTTTTTTCATGAACATGCCAGATGTCCTAGGTTGCATTCTATATATTCATGTTTGGATTTGTTTGATAGTAAACATATTGATTAAATCTGGATAATGCAAGTTGAGCTCTTTCACATATTCAAAAAGAACATCCAAATTTCAAGATTGGCATGAGAATGTTTGAGATGTTGAAGCCATTCTTTTGCAATCGGTTCAAGGATAGATACACATGCTATTGCAAATACCATGTGTAGATGTCCTTTTGAAGGACTCGCTGAACCACATGTGCTTTCGTGTCTTTGGGCTTCATGATGCGGGCTTGGTTTTGGCATGACTGATCATGATGAATTCATCATCATCATTCGTTTCTTTATTGTCTATAGCACCCCCTAGAAAGTTTTCTTGCGGTGGTGTCACATTTACCCCTTCATGCATTCTTTCCAGTTCATCCAACTCATCATTACAAGCCTTCTCCTTTGCTTGACATGCTTCTTGTCATGTGCGCTTCCCACATCATTGATTCCTGTGTATTCCTTTCAAACATTAATTATCATATCCAAATTGCTAGTAATGCAAATTTGGATTCTTCACACAGTAATTAGCATATTGAAAATGCTATTATGCATGGGATGTGTGGTAATTAACATAATGACTATATACATATATAGAGTATTCTAGGTAGCATATCATTATGATTGCTCGTATACTTAGTATGCCGATAAGCATTCCATGTACTTGGAATGCTAAGTAGCATAATTTGGTATGCTAACTAGCATACTCTGTCTCCTAGCCACCATACCCACTATGCTAACTAACATACAGACTAAGCTAACTAGCAAAAAAATCATGCTTTTAGTCTCTCACAGTATGCCAACAAGCATACTATGTCATGAATAACATAGTTGGGTATGCTAACTAGCATAACTGGGTATGGTAACTAGAATAAGCGCATATGCTAACTAGCATACAGACTCTCCTAACTTGCATACAAACTATGCTAACTAGCATACACATTAGCATCTATTCTAACTAGCATACCTAAGTGTGCTAGCTAGCATACAAAGTATCCTATATGCTAACTAGCATAATTGGGCATGCTGGCCACCATAGCCAATATGCTAACTAGCATACATAGCATAACTAGCATGTATGCTAACTAACACACATAGTAGCATTTATGCTAACCAACATAAGTAGGTAAGCTAAATAGCATAAGTGTGTATGCTAACTAAATGTAGTATGCTAGCCACCATGCTCCTATGCTAACTAGCATAATCTCTTTTGTTAACTAGCATACACAGTACCATGTATGCTAACAAGTATAATTGGGTATGTTAACTAGCATAATTTGGTTTGCTAACTAGCATACACACTACCATGTATGCTTACTATCAAAATTGAGTATGCTAACTAGCATAAACATTAGCATGTATGATTACTAGCATAGTTGTGTATGCTAACTAGCATAATTGGGTATGCTAACTATCACAACTGGATATGCTAACTAGCATAATTGGGCCCATGCTAGCTATCAAACTTGGGTATGCTAGCTATCACAACTAGATATGCTAGCTAGCATAACTAGGTGTGCTAACTAGCATACACAGTAGCGTGTTTGCTTACTTTCATAATTGGGTTTGCTTACTAGCATACACAGTAGCATGTATGCTTACTAGCATAACTAGGTATGCTAACTATCTTGCTATGTATGCTAACTAGCTAAATTAGGTATGCTAACTAGCATACACACTACCATGTATGCTTACTATCAAAACTGAGTAGGCTAACTAGAATACACAGTAGCATGTATGCTTACTAGCATGTAACTAGCCTACACATTAGAATGTATGCTAACTAGCTTACACAGTACCATGTATGCTTACTGGCATAACTAGGTATGCTAAGTAGCATACACATTAGCATGTATGCTTACTAGCACAACTGTGTATGCTAGCTAGCATGCATAGTATGCTAGCCACCATACCCACTATTCTGACTCCGTATGCTAACCAGCATACAAACTATGCTAACCACCATGCCCACTATGCTATCTAGCATACACAATATGCTAACTAGCATTCAGAGTATGCTAATTAGCATACCAATATTTTCTTGTTATGCTGGTTTATTGGTTAATGCTGCCATTTATGATTATCTTACTAGAGATTGGTGTGATTGAATGTCCTTTCCCTGTGAGCTTGCAACATCATTATGTTGGTATCCTCTGTTGGCAAGAGGAAGTTCTACATTCTGACAGGGAGCATGCAGCAGTAAAGCATAGAAGATGATAGTTATGCGCACAATGTAGCTTGACCACGGCAGTGATTTATTGTACTTCTAGTGCGAGACCACAGTCAATACATTGGTTGATTGTCGTCCCATCACATACCCCTCCTATCCTTTTTGTAAAAGTGTCCATGGCTAATTTACAGAGTGCAATGGGGAAGAGGAAGCCTTGTAGCATCTTGCTTGTGTGCATGAGTAGCTTCAATTGACTTTCATGGACTTTTTCTTCCTGCACCTCCACATTAATCTACAAACCAAATAAAAGTGAAGCATGGTAAGTACATAGGATAGTTGTGCACATATTCCAAACATACGGTGTCAGCACAAAAGTCACAGACACTTACACAATGACAAGTTACGTCAATTTCAGCATCATTGGGGGAGTCCTCACTGTGAGGAAAACCCAAACCATCCAATGTCTCTTTAAGTGTCTCTATCTTCACTTTGAGCTCTATTTCCCTCTTTACATCCACATGTGGCTCTGTAATAAACTTTGTAGTTCACTGTCAGCATCATGAAACTTTTGTCTCATAGCAACCACAACTAGGCTAACCCTAGCATTGCTTGCTTTCAAAACCCTTGCAACTTTGAGCTCTTGTCTTGTGTTGACAAGATGTTGTTTAGCCTCCTGCAGTTGTTTTGTGAGATGATCACCAGCAACGTTTAATGTGTTGGAAATCCTCAAGGCCAAAATATGATAGGATTTTTTCCCCTTGATGAGTGATGTGGTGAGGGAGGGGTGTTGCCATGGTGTCTTTTGGCAATATTTGTGGCTACTTGGCCCAAGTAGCCCTCCTTCATTTCCACAGACCCCTCCTTGGTGTTTTGACATGAACGATGGAAATTACGCATCCTCCACTTTTCAATACGGGACTCATAGTATCCTTTTTCTCAAAGGTCCTGCAAATGTTGGACAGCAAACTAAGCCCAATTCAAGTGCATGGTTGAACCGCTTGCAATTTCCATCTGATTAAATTCTTTTACAAACCCCTTTGTAAATGCAGAGTTGATCTCCATGTTGGTTGGGGCCTTCTAGTACACCATGTAGTGCAGCTGCATCACCTGGTCATATATATCGCTATGTATAGAACTTCATTTAATGCGATACTTTGGCTCTCTGAATACACTGAACCACTCCATATCTGTGATTTTGACCCTCTTCACCAATTTGGGGTTGGCACCATCTATCAAGAGGCCATGAACAACATTGAAATCTTTTGCTACAATACAAAATTTCTCCTGCACTAGCATGTTGAGCTTGGGTTCTTTCCATCGGCATGCACACCCCCAATGGCACAAGATATTACAATGCAAGGCTATCCATAAAAAAGGGAAAATTTTCTATTCATTGGGAAATAATATGTATCTCACATTTTATGCATACAGGAGATAGACAAACGTAGAGCAACAATCAACAACTCTTGAGTAATTTGTGCACAAGCTTGAACCATAACTGCTCAATTCACAGACACACACACACATAGGCCTAGTGTATTGTAACATGTAGTCTGTGTCATTTGGTGGCAGAGAGAGAGAGAGAGAGTACCTGAGTCGTTCTTCCCCTTCCCTGCATGAATCAGCATTGGGGATCCTTGAAATTCAAATAGCTTCACTCTTTTGTGAGCCGCAGCAGAAGCTTTTTTCGTCAACTTCCTTCTTCGTGGAGTGTCAACAACAGAGTCATCATTGGAGGTGGTTGGCTGTTGTGCCAAGCTTTTCTCCACCTAGGCAGCCTCGTGAGTTGCGACTAAGGGACGGCTTGCAGTTCGCAATTGTCTCCCCCCCTCTCTCCTATTTGTGGCCCGTACACCGTGCTTCCCTCCAGGCATCATGAGTCCACCACTACTTTGAAGTAACGTCATAGTAAATTTTCAAGCTCATTTGAACTTTGATTCAATTTTTTAAAAGTATTTTTACAGTTCATGATGGAGGCCCACACACTTGAAGGACATCACTAAGATATGCTTGTTGGCACATGCTAGCTAGCACAATATGTTAACATCCTTCCACCCCTGTCAATTTCTTATCATCTTCTCTGTATATTATGCATGGGTTCTAAGATTATGTCTGTCCAGTAAGAAACATGTGATTTTTTGACTCGTTTCCTCCATTTTGCTTGTATACATGTTCTACAAAAACACAACAGTGAAAGTCTTTTCAAAGTGGTTGAATCATGATTTGAGTATGCAACAATGGAGTGCACAAACTTACACTCTTATAGTTGTATTTCCAAAATTTGGGATAAGAGTAGGCTCCGCCATCCTAAGTAACATTGCCAACACCATCTAAGGTCACTTTCTCAAATTGAGGTAATTTTTTGTGAGCATTCCAAAGTCAATGATACCTTTGGGTAAGCCTCTCATAGATATTGATATTGTTAGAAGTTTCATTTTGGCTCATTTTGACATTTGTTTTGACTACTAGTAGTATCCTATAAAGGATTTTGTTCTTTTGTGCAAGCAAAATAGACACTTTGTAGCCTTTTGAGTGTTGTGATAAATAGCCATGCTAGCTTTGTGTAGTTTCCCATCTATGCATGCAACTTTTATGCCACGTGTAGTTATTGACCATGGCTCTTGAGGACACTGTAGATGGGGACAACTAATCACTTTGGGCATACATGATGCAACATCTCCTTATTGATTTGGGAAAGTAGAATATTGTGATGTATCATAACAATATTACATCTCTTTAAAAAGGGTAGTGTATTCATAACATATTCTTATGCTATTGATCCCATGGAAGTGTCAAGCTATATCATATCCCTATACTTGGGGACCATCTAGATAGTTCTATTGGTGGGAAATTTTTAATATTATGATCAACACAAAAGTTAATATTGGCATTTCAAACACCAGTGGGAGTGATGGCTATGTTGGAGATCAAAATGAATCGAGTTTCTATAATCATATCAATGGTGTATAAATAGGGCTCCCAAATGATGAGATAACACCTTGTCCCATCTATTGTCTCTTAATATATTGCTAGATATCTTTTAAAACTATGCGTTCTAAAAATATAGCCATGATTACTTTACACGATTGAAACATGCTATATTTGCATCATAGAAGGTCAATTTGAAAAGAGGTCCTCTCTTCATACTTGTATAGATGGCATCAAGTTGGCTTTTGCATTTTAGATGATGATGGCCTTTTCCTAAGAGATGACTAGATCCCTACGGAGCCTTGTAATCTCTATCTATTATAGTCATAAACACTTTTTGCCAATGGAGCATCATCAGTGTCAAGTTTGACTAAGTAGAAGTTATAGAAATATTATCTCTTTTAAAGGTGCCTTTCATATGGTTTATTGCATTTGATGTTGTATTTTCTAATTGTAGGACATGATGGACACCTTGGAGGTTCGAATCCTCGCAAGGCGTCCGGAACAAAAGTCGTCTTGCATTTTCGGAATAAGTCTCCCGACCCCTTGCTTTCCACCAAGAGAAAGCAAAAAGAACTGGGGTGGGAAAGTTTGATTTGGTCAATCTCCTTGCCCCTTCGAACTAAGTATCATGGAGAGGCCAAAATAGTTCTTGAGAAAGAATGG
The DNA here is from genome assembly GCF_014529385.1 of Adiantum capillus-veneris. NCBI lineage: Eukaryota > Viridiplantae > Streptophyta > Polypodiopsida > Polypodiales > Pteridaceae > Adiantum > Adiantum capillus-veneris. The sequence continues at coordinate 72,687,283 of NC_140951.1, read as the reverse complement.
GATAGATATGGTCAACAAGACTTGACTTGCATTGCACAGGCACAGGAGGAGTGTCACTTGATGCAACTATGGACATCATAAAGTTCTTGCAATATGTTGGAGCTCTGCTTTATCTCCCCCATACTCTTTCCTCCAGATAGGGACACTTACCCGTTTGATGGCGTCTATGTGCCATGTATCTTGAACATACCAATTATGTTTGCATAATCTACTCCAAGTGCCAAAAGATGGGAGATTGCACTAGTTTTTTAAACTTGACAGTGCACACTTGGTATCTAGGATATTTATGTAGCCACATGTCCTAGTGTGGATCTGCCACCATCTCTCCAAGCATTGGCTATACTTGTATCATTGATCAATTGTATCAATGGGAAATAAATTAGACCCAAAAATTCACCACCATCTCTCTAATCACTAGCCATACTCATATCAATGTAGACAAAAGAATATACATTGTGAGGAATGAGTAGCACCCAAAAAAATGCTAAGTCTTTGTTGTTAACGTTTTTTTTTTTTTTAAAGAGATTTTGGAACCGGTGCTCCCATAAGAACTTGACCATGTGGTTTGCATCTCTAATGATGTTTTGTTTATACATGACATCTTTCCAGTGTCTGTCAATAGTACGTTGAGGGTGTGGGTGGCACATGGGACCCACATAAGATGAGCATACTTCTCCTCAATGGCACGCCCTACCCATTTGTAGTTTATTGCATTGTCTCACTATTGTAATGACATCCCCCAAATTTTAGCTATGGCATGCTCATATGCTTTTGTCAAGAGAGGGGTTATAATTCCCGTCAACAATGTGTCAATGGCTTCAAAAATGTGAATTCCCTTAGTCTAATTAGCATTATATCAATCAAAGGTTATTTTGTGGGAGCTGGTCTACAGATCCAAAGCTATAGTACAACAAAACAAGGGTGTAAAATCAAGCACAGCCACTTGAGAATACCCTTGGTTTTATTCTTGACTTTGTCCAAGTACTTTGTGTGTATCTTGTTGTAATATGGCAACACATATCCACTTAAGACCAATGTGCCTTAAGTAAGTTGTGGAAATATATCTTAAAGTATGTTTCTATAAAGGAAGAGAATCCATTTAGCATCTTCAATTTTGTAATTCCTAAAGTTAATAAGTATGTTTTCTTTGTTTTTTTAAGGATAACCTCAAATTGTAGAATAAGATTCTTGTTCAACAAACTCTGGAGGATCCTCTTCAATGAAAAGGAAATTGTTTACCTTGACAAGGCTTCAATCCTCAAGGTGAACGAGTCCAGAACGAAAAGGAAAGGCTCTTTCCTTTTTTGGTCTTCAAGCATTTGGAAGGTAGCTTGTGATGTCCTGCTTGTCATTTTGCAAAAAAAGCATCTTCCTTGAACATTAAACTGTCTCAAGGAGAAAAAAGCCGACGTATTCGGGTACAAGACCATCGGCTTTAGGGCTCATTTGTGGTCGGGTTGAGCTTCCATTTGCTTGCAAAAAGTCTAGCAACACCATTAACTGTTTAGGAATCATATAATTTTTTAGAGATACATATGACACATACCCATGAAAAAAATCTATGTATATTATTATAAAAGGAGGAGGGATTCCGGTCCCCCCATGACACATGGCAGCAGCTCCTTGATCCAACATGTGTGTAGTGCAGCTCCTCGGCCACAAAGAGAGAGAGAGAGAGAGAGAGAGAGAGAGGACTAGCCTCCACACTATCTCGCACGGACATACGCTCAAATGGGATCGATGGTTGAGGTGATTTGGGCCGTCAGATGTGCATTCGGTAAATTAGGGGCGTTTGGTAAATTTGGGGAGAAAAGTAAATTCAGGCAGGTTTGTAAATTCGGGTCGATCCTCACGTCTTGAATCCCCGACCTCCCCTCCATGAGTCATGTGCTCATGCGTACGTTGAAATATAGGGGATTCGAGTATGTCATATTGTAAATGTGGGCCAATTAGTAAATTCGGGGTAAATTTGTAAATTTGGACAAATTGGTAAATTCAGGGCAATCTCAGATCTAACGGTCCATGATTGACGCACCCCGCCTTTTCCTCCTCGATCATTGATCCCATTTGACCATGCACGTGTGATATAGTGATGAGGGAGAACTAGTGCTCACAAAAGGACCATGTAGTACTTCAAAGAAAGGCATTCAAGCCTTCAAGATCATTGGGTAATGATATAAAAAAGGACGCATTAAATGTGAAAAAAAAGGTATTGCTTTCAACGCATGAGATGATTGAGGTGAAGGATTTTCAGCTTGTTCAATTTGATCAACTTTTTGAGGGTTTCAGCTTAGAGTACAAATTAATTAAATAATACTTTATTTACTACAGTAGGACTTTTATGTTGGCATTTCAATTTAAAGTGCTACTTAAAGATAATTGTTTTCTTTTCTTTATAGCTGTCTGTCATTCAGGGCTAGAAAAATACATTTTTCCTAACCGAAGAAAATAAGGGCAAAATTTGAAATTCTATCGGTTTTTAGGTCAAAATTTGATGCTTTTGCTGGTATTTATGCTAAAACTTGTGTAAATTTACTGGTTTTCTTCAAGGAAAGCTCAAAATCTAGCCGGGATTTTATGATTATAGCCGGTTAAAATACAGTATACCCGGGTTTTTTCTAACAGAGCTGTGATTTATGGTTTTTGTAGATAAATTATGTTAGAAATTTAGATGTCAAAATATTTGTGTTGGATTTCTTTTCTTCGCAATCATGATGGTTGTAAGGTTGGTCTCTTTCTTTTTTGCTATGCTTGCCTCAGCCAATAAATAAAGAAGACATGAAAATTGAAATGATTGAGGTGAAGTGTAGATTCAACATAACAACTGTTCATCCTCACCTTGTGCATTTACATCACTTTTCTTCTGCTCCAAGTTCCAACTTTTAGAAATTTAGAGTACCCTTGGTAATTGAGATCTCTTCACCTTTAAAAGCTACTAATTTTGAGAAACTGTGAGTTTGAAACTTTGTTCCCAAAAACATCACACACAAATATATATATATATATATATATATATATATATATATATATATATATATATATATATATATATATATATATATATATATATATATATATATATGTGTGTGTGTGTGTGTGTGTGTGTGTGTAAGATTCTTAGCTATTTATTGAGATTTATAACTGCAATGCTCAAATCTTGACCTTAGAACTAACGTCCATTGATATTATAACCGGGATTTCTCATTTCCAATCAAAAATATTACATTTATACTTGCAAAATGTGAGCACATGTTTGAACTTGAATGATATTTGAAACTACAAAATTGCATGATTTTTTTTTTTTAATGCTATGCTTAATGCTTCAATATGTGGTTATCTATGAGTAGAACCAAAATTATTGAAATTAGGGTTAAAAGAATGCACATGCAAAGCTTGAAGGCATAGGACAAGAAGTTTTGTTAGTGTGAAAGTACCTAGGTAAGCTTGATTTAGAATAATGGACAAATAGGAAAAGATGTCCTAGTGAGGGAAAAAGTGCCCTTATGCCCCTAAGTATGTTTGCACACATGACTACCTAAATATGATCACAATCATCCCCCCCGCCCCCCCCCCCGCCCCCCCCCCCCCCCCCTCTTTGCAGAGATGCATTGAACAAGAGTTGGTACATAAAGTTAAGAAAAAAGCTAAATCCTATGGACTAGATCAATGCAAAAAGGGGGAGTAAGCCCAAAGCTTTGAACTTGTCTTTAGGCAAGTTTTCTTTAGCCCGTTGTTAATTAATAGATTAGCAAGATTGTCATCTACTGATGCATACGCCAAGATGATCTCTCCAACTTATAAAGAGGCTCTTCCTAAAATAATGATGATGCACTTCCATGTCCTTCTACAATGTTGGGTTTCTCGCAACCCCCAATGTGCCCATCTATCATTAAAGATACTGGTAGTAAACTACTAAGACCTGGATGAGCATACCTTGGATGCAGACGCTAGCTATGCATATAACCCAAATTATGACGGTAATCAAAATGAAGTAGATCGGGGTATTCTTAGTTTCTCTCATGCATTATTATAGGTCAAGAATAAAGTGCAAGATGCAATATCACTTATTTTCTTGATATGATGGGAGCAGTAATGATTTTATTTCTTCACCTCTAGCACATCAACTTTCTCTCTCTCAAATTGAATCTAAGCATAAAGTGAAAATTTTGTTTAATAACCAAAAGTACAACTACAATCCCAAAGTGAAAAATTTAATGATTATTAACAAAGAACATTCCTTGTTACATGTGTGCATGGTATAGCCATGATTCTTACTATGCCATTTCATCATCATGAGTTAATCCAAAATTGATTATCGTATGCATTCACTTTTATTTACACATAACGATGACTTTCTTTGAAAGTAATCATTGAAACATCAAAAATTGCATTTTTACCTGACACTCAAGCCAAGCCTGGGTAACCGGTCAATAAGAAAAGGCATACTTAGTGCTTGTCAATGAAGTAACTACCAATGAAACACCTGCGTGTGATGAGCCACACAAGTCATTTCTCACACAATTTCAAAACACTTTTATGAATGAACTATCCCCTAGTTTACAACATTCTAACCCAAAGCATCATAAATTGACATCATTTTTAGAAGTGAATCACTTTATCATGTAGATCCACTCACCCACAAAGAGATATAATCCTGAGTTCAAAAAATGCTAGATAGAGGACTTATCATGCCATGTAATTCACCATATGGAGCACCTATTCTTCTTGTCAAGAAGAAAAATGGTACCTTCTATATGTTTATAGACTACCGATATTTAAATAAGATCACAATCAAAAATAGATTCTCTATTCTTTGGGCAAATGAGGTGTTAGACAAATTGAAAGGAGTCATTGTCTTGAGGATATCACCCAAGTCAAAATGGTACAAAAAGACACTTATAAAACTATGTACAAGGCACTATGAACCTTTTGTTATGCCATTTGGGTTAACTAATGTAATGAATTGCATTTTCATTGATCACTAGAATTTTGTTGCAGTTTTCTTTGATGACATATCGGTTCTTAAAAATTCTATGGATGAACACAAAGAACATCTTACACATGTTTTTTATTTGTTGCAAAAGAATGAATTGTAATTTGAATCCTAAAAAGAGCTCTTTCTTTCAATCTTACATTATCTATTAGGACAAATAGTCTCTAAGGATGGTATTTAAGTAGATTTCAAGAAAATTGAGGCTAACAAATCATGGCCACTCTTCAAAATTTACATGAGTTGAGATCATTTCTTAGCTTATGCAATCATTCTCAAAAAATTGTTAGAAATTTTGAGTGCAAGTCACATTATCTCACACTGTTTTTTTTGAAGAAAACCACACCTTATGTTTGCACTTAATTGCATGGTAGATATTTTCAAGCTAAGAAAGAGTCATTGATCATTGCACTTGTTTTAACGTTACCTGATTTTTCTCATCCATACTTTGTTATTGTAATAGATGCTAGTGGAAGAGGTATAGGTGTTGCACTTATGAAAAACAATCACCCAATTTCTTTTGAAAGTCGAAAGTTTAAACCCTTTCAAACAAAGCACAACACTTATGACAATGATCTCATACCCGCTCTCTCAACCTTTTACTTTTGACAAACACATTAAGTGGGCCTCTTTTATTCAATTTTTTTGGCCTACCATTTAATAACAACTTAGGAAAGAAAATGTTGTGGTGGCTGAGGCATTGAGTAGAAGATCCTCTTTTCATAACTCCGGGGTGTCATTATATGTAAAATGTATATATCACATGTGTGCAAGGACTATATATAAAACCCGTTAGCTACAAATTTTTCTACAATAAAAGGGACCCTTTTCCTATTCAATCTTTAAATTATTATTTTTTCAACATCATTCTGTATGTGAAAATGTGAAATAATATAGAATAAAACATTCCCTAATGTTGAATCCACGTGATGGGCATCTTATTATTATTGTAACTCCCCAAGCTTAATGATATGTCTATCATTTCAAGTATATCATTTCCCTATGCATATGCATAATATCAATTTTTTAGACTACATGGCTATACATGAATGAGCATGCTACACATTCATTTTTGAAGTACAATATTCAAAAGGAATTTTTGTATCTCAAGGAAAAGTTTTGCGTTACACAACCATTTTGTCTCGTGATTATTGGTTCCATTTACAAGAGTTTGTGTTGTGATTTCTTTTGGCCTACTATGCACATTGATATCAAATAGTATATTTTTGTTTCATTTGTCACAATATTAAGTCTACCACAAGTAAGAGATTAGGTCTGTTCCTTCCTTGTCAAGGAACCGCCGTGTTTTTGAAGGAGGTTTTGAGGTAGCAAGCTTCGCAGAAATTATACAAGAAAGCAAAGTGCTAATATGGACACTAAGGTGCAAGCAACACTCGGAGGATTGGTCTAGGACTACTTGTGCCTTGTTGTCAACAGATGGAATGCCTAGGATGGGGGCAAATCTTGGCCATCGGTAAATAAAAGATCTCAAAATGACAAGATTATGGACCTTGTGTATCAAGGATGAGAGGGCAGGTTGGTAGGGGTGGCTGCCCTAATAGCTGATGTAATTATGGTCCTTGGATGTTGTCATGGCTTAACATGAGCATGACAAGACCTTGTAATTTTTTGAGCTGTTCAATATAATTCACTCACAATTGTGAGTTTTGCTATTTAAAAAAACAAAAACAGGTATGTTGCATCCACTATTTATTCTTGAAAGACTTTGGGAACAGGCTTCAATAAATTTCATTATTGGTTTTCCTCTTACTACACCTAAGCATGATATGATTTGGTGGGATAGTGATTAATTGTTTGAGTAAAAAGGCATATTTCATTCCATGTAACAAGACTCTCATTACATATCAAGCTTCACTCTTGTATTCAAAACCTACTTTTCCACCTCATTGTTTACCTATAGTTATGATTTTTTAATCAAAATTCAAAATTTTGAAGTGCGTTTTGGACCACCTTTTTCCAAAAATGTGGCCACACACTTAATTTCATGTCATCTTTTCATTTGGAATCTAATGGACACGTTGAAGTGACTAATCGTACAATTATTAATTAATCTATTGAAAGCATATGTAATGGACACACTGAAGTGACTAATCGTACAATCATTTATTAATCTATTGAAAGTATATGTACACTCACAATAGAAAAAGTGGAATGATTACTTATACATTTTGCAATTTGCATATAACAACACCACTCATTCTGCCACAAGGAAATCACATTTTGATGGTGTATATGTATGTTCACCACCTACACAAGCTTCTCGCCTGGCTCTCTATTCCCACTGATGATGATTTTCTTGCTGATTTTTATTCCATTTATGCTAAAGCCCGTACTACCAAGAAACGCACACTAGAACAATACACTAAGCATGCAAACAAAGACCGCATGAATCATGTTTCCAGAAAAAAGATTATGTTATGTTAAAGGTCTAAACGCGTCGGATTCAAAGTGTTGATACTAATGCTTTTGTTAAACTTGCTTCTCGCTTTTATGGACCACATTTCACATGTCAACAATGATGTTTCATTTAGGTTTGACTTTACTTCATACTACTACATAGACAATGCAATTCACATTAGTTTATTGAGACCATTCCAAGGATCCCTACTAGCTCATTTAGTCTAAGATGAACTAATCACCAAGAAGAAATATTTGTACCTGAAACCATATTAGATCATGAAACCACCACTGCTCGCACTAGCACAATTTACAATGGATATCTATTGACATTTAAAGGTCACTTTAGACAAGATGCTCATTGGATGCCTTTTGTGATCTTCTCTCCACCTTTCATCATTCACCGGCGAGTTGATTTCTTTTATGAGCATTATTTACCCTTGGCAGGAGGGATGTTATGATTTTGTCTACCCTCTCGAGCGATTGAATTAGGACGTCTAAAAAAGCACCATGATGGTGTGGTTTAGCATCATGATGTAAATAGAGATAGTTGGACTATTGGAATTACGGTTGCAAGAAAACACACACATCTTGGAGAAGACGAAGGAAGCTCAAGGTACACAATAGAGAGTGTATTACTTAGTGTGCAATGGAAAGATAGATAGCCCTAGAGTGATGGGCATATATACAATGCACGGGGGGAAAAACCTCCTAAAGAGGGAAAAAATGTCCCGGCGGTCCTAGTGTGTTCACACACATCACTACCACATGTATATGGTAACAAATCCCCCATGGAGTGATGCGGTGAACAAGAGCTGGCACATGAGTAAAGGGAAGTGCCATGAGTTCAAGACATGATCAGTCCACAAAGGGGAGTAAGCCCAAAGATTTACGGAAAGCTTCGAGCTTCTCACGAGACAATGCCTTTGTAAAAAGATCTGCAAGGTTGTCCTATGTTGGCACATAAGCCAAGCTGATCTCTCCTGCTAAGAGCCGCTCCCTGAAATAGTGGTAATGCACCTCAATGTGCTTTGTGTAAGCATGAAAAATTGGGTTCCTCGCAACTGCCAATGCGCTCTGACTGTCAGTGTAGATAGTGTTGGCAGTGTTATGTCCAACACCCAAATCATCCATAAGGCGTCTGAGCCATACACACTCAACCGTGGCTGTGAAGTTTTCCCTGTACTCAGCCTCACAACTAGAAGTGGCCACAATAGGTTGCTTCTTGCTCAACCATGATATACATGAACTACCAAGCATGAAACAAAACCACTTCTGGACACTCGCGTGTCAAAACAACCAGCCCAATCTAAGTCTGAAAAAGCATGTAAGTCTGGCAGCAATGATCCCCTCTTGGGATAAAACAAGCCAAGATGTAAAGTGCCACTATGGTAGAGGAAAATCCTCTTGACAGCTTGCCCATGCTTAGACCCTGGGCTATGTATAAATCTGGTGACCTGTGACACTGCAAACTGAATATGCAGCCTCGTGTTGCATACATAAATGAGGCATCCAACAGCAATTTGGTAAAGAGTGACATTTGCAGGAACAGCAGCATCATGAAGACTCAATTTTAAACCTATTTCCATGGGAGTGGCAATAGGTTTGTAATCCTCAAGTCCAAACTTGCATAGCAATGTCTCTATGTAACTTTTTTGACACAAGGCAATACCACCATCACACTTCTTAAACTGTATGCCCAAGTAATGATACAACGGTCCCAAATCTTTCATCTTGAAAGTAGCATTCAAATCAGCCTTAAATTCAGCAATATGTCTCTCATTTGGTCAAGTGCAGCAAATCATCTACATAAAGAACCACAATGAGAAGTACATCACCCTCACGCTTTACATACAATGTGCTTTTTGTTGGATTGTTACAAAAGCCTCGTTTGACCAAATGAGTGTCAGCTTTCTCATACCAAGCAAGAGGAGATTGCTTCAACCCGTACAAAGCTTTCTTACATCTGCACACTTTGTCCTCTTGTCCTTTCTTGACAAAACCACGAGGCTGTGTTACATAAACTTCCTCAAATATGTCACCATTCAAGAAAGCAGTAACAATGTTTGATTGATGTACATCCCAACCAAAATTATCTGCAAATGCACATAGAAAACGCACAGTTGTCATACGACAAGTGGGAGCAAAAGTCTCTTCATAATCTATGCCTTTTTGTTGTGCATAACCCTTTGCAACAAGCCGAGCCTTATGGCGATCGATCTCACCATCCAGCTCGTGTTTCAACTTGTAAACCCACTTCGTACCAATGGCCTTTTCACCAGGAGTTAAATCACATAAATTCCATGTGTCATTTTCTCTAAGTACATCATATTATGATTGCATGGCAACCATCCAATTTTTTGAATTATGTGCTTCATCAAAAGACAGAGGTTCCTCAACATCATGTAAGCTAGTCAGAGCCAAAGCATAACAATCTGATGCATAGGATGCATGGCCAGAGCCTAAATGAGTACGATTAGACAAAGGTGCATCCAATTTACTGTCATGCAATGTATGCACCAACCATTTTGGCCTGCTCATTTTCAGCCCTTTCCTCATCTAGTATATCATGTACATTTGCATCAGTAATAGGCTGATCTTCTGTAACATTTTCGAAAACCCCCATAGCCTGTACATTTGCCTCATTGGAATTTACATTCGAACTTCCACCACTGAAACGAGGCAACAAAGTGTCATAAATGCCATGTGAGCTTACATTACTGTCTCTAGTACATGACAGCAAGGGCTGAACAAAATCTTCCACAAACACTACATCCCGTGAAACCAGAATACAATTACTTTGCAGATGATACAACCTGTAACCTTTGCTTTCATCACTATAACCAACAAAAATACATTTGACAGCCTTATCATCCAATTTTTTGCGTTGTGTTTGTGGCACCAAAGCATATGCCAAACAGCCGAAAACACGCATGTGCTCAATAGAAGGCTTTCTATCATGCCATGCTTCATATGGAGTAATGGACTGCAAAGCTTTTGTAGGACACCAGTTAAGTACATAAGTGGCACACATGATGGCCTCAAGCCAAAAAGAATGCGACAAAGCTTGACTTTTAACCATACATCGTGCCATTTCCGTAAGTGACATGTTTTTCCTCTTAGCTACACCATTTTGCTAAGGCGTATAAGGCACTATACATGGTATTTTATCCCATGACTAGCCAAAAATGCATTAAATTCATAAGTCATATACTGATCCCCTCGATTTGAACGGAGGGTGTCCATAGTACATTTCGAGACATTTTCAGCCATAGCCAGAAATTGTTTGAAGCACATAAAAACTTCGGACTTCGCTTTAAGCGGAAATACCCATGCATGCCTGGAGTAATCATCAATGAAAGTCACGAAATACAAGTAATTTCCCAAAGACGGAGTTTGCATGGGCCCACAAACATCACTATGCACAAGCTGCAACCTGCATGTGGCCCTAACTGAACCATCCTTTCGAAACTTAGAACGCTGCATTTTACCCAAAATACAGCCTTCACAAATATGTTTGACAAGTGCTTCAAGAGGCGGCAAAGAAGCAACCATATCAGATTTATGCAAACGTTGTAAACTGGCATGCCACAATTTTGCATCTGAAACGGACCTTGAATCTGTAACTGCATTTGCAAAACTTTGTCCACACTTGTCATACAAAGTGAGCTTATAAAGCCCACGACATAAATGCCAAATGCAACAATTTCATCACCGAAACTGAGATCATGTGTTGTACATATGTCATGCAACCAAAAATTTGCTACAAGTCCAAGTCTACCAAGTGCAGATACATACAAAATATTCTTCTAAAGTGACTTCGCCTACAAAGATAAGTTGCTCATTGATATCCTTGACACCAGCAAGGAAAGTGACCATGTCATTTTCCTCATGCATAATCTTAGACTCTAGCCTTTACGAAGTAATACAATTTTTGCCTCATTGCGACTTGCATAAAGACTAGCCATAATATCCCAAGCTTGTTTTGCAAATTACGAATGTGAGGAGTAATAGTGCGCTTTTGTTGACCCGTGGGTCAACAACACAACATAACTCAACAAAGCCTTATTTTATGAGAGTTACGAAATGCACAGGATTATGGTTATAAACATCATTTGTAATAAATAGGTAGTCTAGTTGTAGAAGCTTAGGTAGAATGACACTTCAAGATTATAAATACAAAAGCCATTTGACTCTTTGAACTCTACTTTAGGACTAACCTATGGTAGCCTTAGTATATAAGGTACCTAGGTCATTTTGTAAGGAGAACTTTTGTCATAATTAAGTTTTAAGCTGCCGTCGACTATGTGAGAGAGAGAGAGAGAGTGAGCTTCATCCTGGCGCTACTCCCCGCTCGCTCCTTGCATTGGAGATCCAACAACACCATCGCGCTAGCCTCGGCAAGAGCTATGTGACAACGGCAAGCATTCCTCGCTAAACGGAGCAACACGCTTGCTCATCTACGAGCTATTTGCAGTCGTAGGTATATCAAACGATGTTTTTTTTGGCGTACGACTAGTCATTAGAATCGTGGCGACATAAGATAAGTACTCATAAACTTCAGTTTCGGGCACTTCCAAAATCCGGCTTTGTCTTCATACATGTTTCTGCATATGGGTCTAGAGTGAGGGTTTTGAGTGTAGAGGCTTTGGGACAGGTGTATCCTAGTGAGGGGATGGTGTTCTTTAAGTTTCGTACAATTCTGGCAAGGTTTGGTGAGTTTCCTTCCATTTGTATGCATGTGGGCTGGTGATGTAGCTGAGAGCAGTGAGATTCTAGATTGTGGTTTAGTTAGGCTTACAGAGTGTTGTCTGCGTGGGATGGTCTCAGCCTGACAAGCTAAAGAGATTGCCTCCATGCGCCTATAGTGTCATCTTGTCCTCGATTGACATTTACTTGATCTAGGTTGTGTTGCATGCACTTTATGGGTAGTGTTATTCACTCCCGCAACAGCTTCACAGATAACGCAATCAATGCATGAGCTTGTGAATCTTTGACATCCCAATGAGCTTGTTGAGCCATAGGTAGAACAACTTTGGCAATAGCAACCCTGCCATCAAAACCTGCAACATCCTCAACATTGCCTACATCCTCAAAACCAACACATACATCAATGCCTTGCACAATGTTCCAAACGCCCTTTGACACAAGGACATGTTGCATCATGTAAGCCCACATAGAATAATTGTACCCATCCAATCTGTCCTCAACATCAAACATCTTGAATGCATCTGTGTTGTTGTCGGCCGTGACGAATGCTTGCCCCTGAAGTGAAAACTGCCCAAAAGAGGAGAAATGAAGCAAGAACAATACTTGCTATATAGCACAAACCGTAGAAGACTTTAAGGGACCTGTTATTATGCAAAAAATGACACTGACAAAAATTCTGCACAAAATGACAAAATAGCCTACGCACAGTACTGTCTGGAGTGGAAACGGAGGGCAAAATGAGCTTGAACCAAAAATCGGAGAAAGTGAGCAAAAATCGAAGATAGTGAGCAGACACGTGCTGGGACTACTGGTGACTAAGCCCAGGAGGACGCAACGTGCTCTGATACCAATTCTTGGAATAAGGGTTGCAGGAAAACACACACAACTTGGAGAAGATGAATAAAGCTCAAGGCACACAACTGGCAGTGTCTTAGTGTGCAATGAAAAGATTAGATAGCCGTAGAGTGATGGGCATATATACAATGCATGGAGTAAAAAACCTCCTAGTGAGGGAAAAATACCCCGACGGTCCTAAGTGTGTTCACACAGATCACTAGCACATGTTATGGTAACACTAGGAAGTGTTCAAGATAAAACATTTTTTAAACCATACATAGTTTCTATCTATCCTTTTCGAAAGAAAAGATTTTAGAAATTCGAGCTATTGTTTCACACTATTTTATTCTAGAATATTTCCTTTTCTTATTGATCCATTTCGACATTATTGGATCTTCTACGACACGATTGTAAGGTGAGACACATTTCTCGTGAACCCCACTAGTGCTAGTGTAGTTGTTAAGAACATCATGCTCTCTGTCAAAGCGTTGAGTTTGATTACATTTAGACTAGGGCCTCTTTATATGGAAAAGGGAACCCTTTTGTATGTGGGATGTTGAAGTTTCAAATTTCTAGCGAACCTCTAAAGAAATGTTTGCGATGAAAGAGGAAGGTAACTTGTAAGTAGTAGTTAAGTTGCCTCATATATCCCACAATTTCCCACTAATTGTAATTAGAGTTGGTAGAAATCTTGATTGTCTTGCTAGTTTGACCAAGGTTAAGAAAATGGTCGTTTTTAAGCAGGGCAAGTGAGCATGCCTGGAGGGGTCCCAGTGTCCCACACGAGGGGGAGTAATTGTTACACATTTAGCCTCCTCCTTGTTGGCACTATTTGACACCTCCTTTCTTGGAGGGAATCTAGGGTCTTAGATCTTTGTTGATCATGGAATATTTGATCCAATTGGGAGAAAAAATATGGGTTGGATGGGGTTTGACTTCACGGCCTTCTCGTCATGAGAGGCAAATATCTTATGACTATGCTTGTGCACGCGTTTCGTTATGGAGAAAAATGGTAGTGTTATATTGAGTAGTTTGGTCTCTCTGCGATCTTAGTTCACATCGAATTTACGCTGAGTTCACATCCAATTCACACCACCATACTGCAGTGCACATAGATTGTGGAGTTCATATGTAGAGTTCACGACGATGGTTCACGTTTGGCCGAGTTAACACTTAGTTTACATCGAGTTTACACTGAGTTCACAACAAATTCACACCACCATAATGCAATGCACATAGAGTGTGGAGTTCATATCTAGTTCATGACAATGAGTTCACGTTTGGCCGAGTTTACACTTAGTTTACATCAAGTTCTAATTGGTAATCAATGGTTGTGATTTTCGCCAACATGCAATGTCGACTTCCAACCATAGATCCCCTCTAAAATTGTGGTGTCAATTGTCAACGGGTGCTAGCTCAGTTGGTAGAGTCATAGCCTATGTGTCTAAGGTCTTGGGTTCAAACCCCCCTTGGCGACCTGAAGACATGATCTAAATCTTTAAGGACTATCCCCATACGTGGGTGTGTGGGTGTGTGTGTGTGTGGGATACTTCTCTCCCTACCTGTGAGGCCGATGTACATAGGGTGTGTGAGTGTGTTTCAAAGTTCTTGTACTCTCTATAAAAAAAATTGTGGTGTCAATTAGTAATGACTCCCCCTTGGTCACTCAATGACACCTCAATTTTATTTTGAGGGGATCCATGGTTGAAAAGCAGCATCGCGTATCGGTGAAGACCACAAATGTTGATCTCAAATGTGAACTAAATGTAAACTCGGGCAAATGTGAACTTGCACGTGAACTCTCCAAGGTATGTGCATGGCAGTTTGGTGGTGTGAACTAAATGGGAACCTTGGTGTAAACTCGGTGTGAATTAAGTTCGCTGCTGTGCCGAGACTACTTAAAATAATGCTACATTTGTTCTCACATAACAAGACGTGTGCAGTAGTGTAATGGTAAGAATATGGTCCATGATGGGGGAGGTGATGAGGCCAAGCCTCTCCCTCCCAATCCAATCGGACGGTCCATGATGAACAACGATTTGGAACCGTAGATCTCCCCTCCGTGAAAGGTGTAGTCCTCGTGGGATCCTGGGAACGGGAAGTAGGAAAGTAGTTGCGTGTTTGGCGGTGAGAAGACTGCAGTGCATGAAGAGAGAGAGTAGAGGTGATGATGGAGACATTGGACGGAACGGAGGCTTGTCAACGTTAGTTGGGGAAGAAGGGAAGGGGAAGGGACGCCCCTTCTTCACTCCATTCCACTCGTCTCCTGGATGGATCATGACAGGCGACAACTTGAGATATAATGACAGCGTAGAGAGAGAGAGAGAGAGAGAGAGAGAGAGACTCTGTGTGTGTGTGTGTGTGTGAGCGAGAGAGAGAGAGAGAGAGAGAGATAAGCTCTTCTTCTAGCTGGCAACTTTGCTAGTACACAGGTGGGTACTCGTGGGTCACGGTGGGTGGGTGCCGTTTGCCAAACTCTCTCTCTCTGGAGTCTGGAGTCTGCGCATACTCTCTCACAAGTGCGACTCATCACCCATCGGCGGGCCATCGGCGATCGCTCTAGCCTCTGCCTCTGTATATCGTACAAGATGGGCAAGGGGCCCAACAGTCTCCAACTCCATGCGCCGGCTGTCAGTACGTCCATGTGTTTGTGTCCCTTTCGTTTCCCTTTGCGCAGGCACAGGCCCCCCCGCCCTCACCAGTCACTTCCATCATCCATCCACTTTCCGACCTTTTTTATCTTTTATTTAGCGACTGTTCCCATTCTCCCCACGTCCTCCCTAAGCCAGTCACATTTTTTTATCTCACCCCAATGTTTGAGGAAAATCAATTTCACAAACGTACAAAATTCCCTTTAAAGTAGATTAAAGAGGAAGTTTTTCAAAATAACCAGCATTGTGGTAGTCCTTTGTAATTATACCCTTGTGGTAGTCCTTTGTAATTGCGCTTCTTCTTTAATATAATTCTGCTCTCGCCATTTATGGTTTTAAAAAATAATAATAATAACTAGCATTTTTTATAATTTAACTCTATTTTCTTACATTTTCCAAGCGGATTGCCTCCTTCTCCCCCTCCTTTCAACTGGTTGTTTTGATTATTATATCGGCCCAAGGCTAAGCTGAGGCACACTTTTCCCGAACACTGTCTCACCCTCACCCAATGCTCACCCCCACTCACACTTGCTCGCCCGCCGCCCATTGAGAATTCCATTATCCGGCTCTACACGTCATCCTATCAAATCTCCTCGTTCCATTCATTCAACACTTGCTCAGTTCGACTCTCGAGGGTTGTTTTTGACAGACATTTCACATGGTTTTGGGTAGTTTGTTCGATTTTAACGAGTAAAAATGTGAGCGGCCTTGCACAAAATAAACTAAACGAAAAAAACTATACAATTTGCGAAATTTAAAGGTCAATGGTGCCAATGATGCTTGACTTCAGAAGAATGCTCCATCTTTAGTGGTCACAATCTAAGTGACTTACATTTATTAGTACTCAAAGCACGCATGATACATCCACTCATACAACAAGTTTAAGGTTTTTAGACGCTTCACTCAATTCTAATATATGTTCAACGAGAAATTTGTTCCATTTCTACCTAGTTGTGGGATATAAGACCAATCTACTCTCTTTTACATTAATTAAAATTTGGTTATTGTGTTGTCAAATTGGAGGGGAGAAACACCATGGAAACTTTACACATAATCAAGCATCACTTTCAAGATTTCCAAATCAGCTACTATAGACATGCTAGACCCAACCTTACACACACACAATCAATCAAATATGACAACATACTAGAAAAGGATTATTAGCAAAATGTTAACAAGATGCAAAGTTTAAATGCATAGAGTTGAGGGAGAAGAAAGAATCTTCAATAGAATGGCCTAATCTTAGCCCCCAAAGTGCACTGCACAAGTCTCTTTGTATTTGAATATTTGATAATTTTATTAAAGTAACTTGTGCCAATTTTAGGCCCCTCTTAACAAACATGTTAATTTCAACGGGTGCTTCCAATGAGCATAATTTCTAAACTACTCAAGGCTAAGCTATCTACAAACTAAATTATTGTATGGCAACTGTGACAATAACTGACAAAATATGAGACTACTCTGCAAACCTCCTTCAGCTCCAAATCTACAATTCATTCATCCACATGTTAGCTAAACCACTAACTACAAGAATAGCAAGCATGCATATACAAGCCCATGTTACCATATACATGTGGTAGTGATGTGTGTAAACACACTAGGACCGACGGGACCCTTTTCCCCTCTTTAGGAGGTATATGCCCATCACTATAGGGCTATCTATCTTTCCATTCCACACTAAGTAAAACACTCTCTATTGTGTGCCTTGAGCTTCCTTCGTCTTCTCCAAGCTATGTGTGTTTTCTTGCAACCCTAATTCGAACATTCCAACTATCTCTATTTACATCTTTTTACAAAGGCATTGTCTCGTGAGAATTTTGAAGCTTTTTGCAAAGCTTTGGGCTTACTCCCCTTTGTGGACTGATCATGTCCTCGGGGCATGGCACTTCCCTATACTCTTATGTGCTAGCTCTCGTTTACCACATCATTCCCATGGGAGATTGTTACCATATACATGTGGTAGTGATGCGTCTAAACACACTTAGGACTATCGGGGAATTTTTTCCCTCACTAGGAGGTTTTTTACCCCGTGCATTTTGTATACTCCCATCACACTAGGGCTATCTAATCTTTCCATTGCACACTAAGTAATACACTCTCCGTTGTGTGCCTTGAGCTTCCTTCATCTTCTCAAAGCTCTGTGTGTTTTTCTACAACCCTAATTCCAACACCTAGCACTAAATGGTATTTTGCTCATAGTCCCCCTGCCCTTTCCTAGGAGTGCATGCTTGTGCATTTCGTCTCCTATCGGGTTAACAACAACCCCCACCCCCCCCCCCGCTCGGTCCATCTTTTCTTTGGATCATATTCCCTTGCATTTGCCAACTACAATATCATTTCACAACTATATTGGACTATTTGTATGAGTCAGCTCAAGTGCTCACCCACAACCATTCACATGGAGGGAGAACATCTTGGGTGAATCCAAAGGACAATACCTATTGTTATGGTTGTCGGCAAGAAATAGCTACCTATGGGCAATATGGGAACACAAAAACACCAATGTTTTTGGCGGCCACTCATTTAGTCTACTTTCCTACTACAAAAAGAGCTTGATGAGAGTTACTCTTAATACAACCAACGGCATGAGAGATGTCAAGAAACGTAACCCTTTTCAAGAAAGGAAATGCCAACGGTGGTGAATATGGTTAAAGTAAATTTATTTAGTGCTACTTCAATAAAAGGATTCTTTCTTTGTATCATTGGCAAAAGATTCTTCGCTCTCCACAACTAGTATGACAAGGCTACGCAAGTAGTACCTCGTTATGTAGGCCATGTCTCTCTTGAATTCCATAGTCCAAAGGCATTTCAAGTGTTTTCAATATGTCTCTCCTATGTTAAACATGAAAAACGACAATTCTTAAGCAATAGTAAAACCTCCTGCAATATATTCAAAAACATAGATTGAGCATTATATTCATATTACATAAAATAGGAAAGAACATTACACTCATATTCCATTAACAAATCTTTGTAAGAAAGACCATCAACAAAACTTAACTAGTTGTTTAAGAATGATAGTTTAAACTAAGTTTATTTAAATAAGTAGAACTCTTGGGCCTTGAGATAAACTTGTTGCTACCTTGTAGAGGTCTATTTTATTAATGTATGCTAGGAATCTAGAGCCATGAATTAGATGTTTTGATACCTTTGGATTTCAGAGCCTTCACTTATCTTGCAAGCTGCTCCGCATTGATTATTCTTTCTCTTCACAAGCCTTCACTTCCTTGAGAGACAAAGGTTATGCAAACCTATCTACCCAAGGACTACCAAAAACCTCGAGTGTTAGAAAAATAGATATTTGTCAATGAAGCAAAGGAAGGAACTACATTGAGTTCATAGAAAAAGACTGTCTTTGACACGTCCTAAAAGGTTAGCATTTTCCCTCCACACAATATACTTTTTGAGAAGACTCTTTGAAATTTTCTCTTGATAGTTACTAGAAAGTCCCTATTTCTTTTTGAGCTTGTAATACAGCAAATACAGCAATTTCTTTTGGTGCTTGTAATATAAAATTGTGTTTTTTGAATCACAACCTTAAAGTTGTAAAACTTACACTCCTCCAACTTTTCCTTACCAAAAATATACTCACATCCTTTACACAATTGGCGATGAATGACACATAACTCACTCCCCGCTACAACTCGTCCCTATTTACAACTTGTATAAAGAAACACTTATTATCCTCTCACTTGTATGATTTGAAACGAAGAAAATTAACACTCATCTTATTGTAGGATTTGGTATTCTAGCTATTATATGAACTATTTTAATCTTTGATGATATATCATAGCCAACCTTTTACACTTCTTTGAATTGTGGTGAATAAAATTATCAGACTTATCTTATTTGTAGGATTTGTATTGTGCCTATTATATGAAAAAAAATTGTAATCTTTCATAGAATATCATAGCTATATATAAAATATGATTAGTTTATCGCTAGTGTTATTCAGCTTTCAATCATGTAAGCTACCTTGAAAGGTGGTTGGACTTCACATTATTGTTTGTCCCCAATTGTCCCTAACCCCGACGATCAAAATGTAAATCTTGTGGCAAGCAAGTGCATAAGGGGAGAAGTGTGTAGTTTGATACATGTCATCAATGCTTGAAAAATTTATCAACGAAGTATAGATTTGCCGTTGGTTATTCCAGCTTTTTCTTTGCAACGACTATTCATAAGCATTTGCAATCTCTCAACCTAGTGCACGTATGCTCCTGAGCCCATTTCCAGGGAAAAGACAAAGGTGTAAATCTAAAAAAGTGTTTCCATAATGCATGTGTCCATTTGTGCGTGAGCCAAGCTTTATGGTCCACATCACATAAAACTTTCATATCACCCCTCGTCGTCAAGCCTTTCCCTTATCTACTTTCTTACTACAAAGTCATCACTGCTAAGCTCACCTAATGAAGTGTTTTTTTTAAAAAAAAGCTCATTGTGTCAAAGAGACTGTTTGATAGGATTTTCCATGGTATTCATCCTTTCAATAAAACAATGCTATACTTTTATTCAAGATAAACCACAACCACATATAAATGGATTGGATTCATGGCAAAGAGCTATCAATTTAAAAAGCCATGTGCCCATGTCCTTACATCATACATTCAATGGTTGACCGGCAAACTTCATTGTTTGGGTAAAGCTTGTAAGAAAATACGCTTGTAAGACCTCTCATCATAGTAAGCAACTTAGTTTGAGAATTATCCTATGATGACCTAAGACCTTTACAGCTTTTTGACATATTCAATCACCAGAGAGGTGATGCACTTTAGGGATACAAGCTCTTTTATTCAAAGGGATAGTTGTACTTCAGCCTCAAATTACTTTCAGAGTCCCAAGCTAGAATGTGCTCGTACAACTACACATTGATGCAAGAGTTGTTATTGGTGACGAATCATTTATTCATTGCGAATACAATAAGCACAAGGTGAGATGGAACCTACAAAATCTAATCCCCATTTTGGCTCTAGAATCCATAAGGCTTCTAGGGCACCATATGCAATTCCATTTGCATACAAATTATAAAATGCTTCAAAATGGTCACTTGCAAGGAAAAATAGATATATAAGTAAGATGACAATTAAGAAGCAAAAACTTGTACACATGAATATGCAAGGCGATCAGGACACACAACCTCCACGTGTAACTTGCACTAGTGCATATTGACCACAAGAAGAGCATCTAACATCCGCCCATGCAGAAGTTCTTGAAGAATACATCGGACGGAACACAAAACATTCGAACAGTGACTTCAGCCAAAAAAAAAAACATTCATTGAACACTACTTCCCAACCTCCAATTCAGGTACCTTTAGGGCAGTGAAACCCATTATTGGGAGACGGTCTAAATTAAGCGTTTGTGTGTGTGTGTGTGTGTGTGTGTGTGTGGGGGGGGGGGGGGGGGGGGGGGGGGGGGGGGGGGGGGGGGGGGAAGAGAGGGAAGTCATAGAAACGTTCCACAGAGAGAGAGAGAGAGAGAGAGAGTCTCACTAGCTACCAGGAAAAGCTATAAATGTCAGCCATGGAGCACAAGCATGTAAAAATACATTTATTGCCAATGAGGCAACCAGGATTTATTTGATCTTCATTTCTCCTCTTGGACTGATTTCATCTCATCTATTGTGGTACCAGGATTCGCTTCTCAGAGCTGCAAAAAAAAACTCTGGAAAAAAATTTCCGAAGTGGAACCTGAAAGATGTGTGATTATACACTGGGATTTTTGTCTTGGCTGCCCCTTCTACTTGAATCGACTTGCTATCTCATCATATCTTGGGGCATGTGTGACTGCAAAAAGCAATAAAATCTCTCTCTCTCTCTCTCTCTCTCTCTCTCTCTCTCTCTCTCTCTTCTCTCTCGTCTGGAATCTATGATGTCTCGTGGGTGGCCCCTCTGGACCAAGGAATATAGGATCTAGGCCAGCAGCGCGTCAATATATCATGAAGAAGCACATCAATGCACAAAGGCTCCATCCCTCAAGGATGCTTCAGGTGATCATGTGATCTCCGGGGGCCTGAAGCATAAAATTGGCTGTGCAGTCACATGGACGAAGGAACATGTGATGTACAAGCAAAACCAACAGAATGCTTAAAACGTCCCTCCTCTAAGGAAGGCTTCTCTATCTGCTGTCCTCCTGGTGTAGCCTCGAGAGTGAAACGATTTTCTTGCTTCCCTGGCCACTTCCAGGGCTACTGGTCCAACTCTGGTAAAATCTCTGGTCTCTCCTCAAGCTATCTCATATCTGGAGGACCAGGACGGGCTGAGCCTGCCTTTGTCTCCGTGGTTATCTCTGTCTCTTATCACAGATATGCACCACTCTCACTAGAGTGCTGCTGACTCTGACCCTCGCCATCTGGAACCTTATACTGAACTGAACTCTCCTGAGACTGACGAGGCTATGAAGATCGAGCATTCCTCTGACCAACCTGTCTCCATACCTGAACCTTAAGACAATCTCTCATAAGAAAAGTGAAAAGTGAAAATCACCAAATGAGAAAATAAAGGTCACATGAAAAGTGAACATCACCAAATGAGAAAGCTGCCTGAGGATTCCACAAAGTAAACAGGGTCTCGACCATCCAAACAAAGGTCACATGAAAAGAGATTGTCTTAATGAATCACCTAAGAAAGAACCATAGAACCCACATCTTCTCTTAGTGCCATAAGAGTCAAGTAGTGCGCCCCAAGTTTCTAATCATCATCCAAATGGGTCCTTCATTAAGTGTTATGGTCATGTGAATGGTCAATGCGTTGTGACCTTCTTTGATTCTGGCAGTATACATGATGTGATTAGTAATTCTCTTGTGAAGAGCGCACGTTTAAAAGCTATTCCAACAGACCTGTTACAACTTGGCGACGTGGTAGATCTGATCAACTTGCAAAAGATGGCTGAGTGGCCTAAAAGTTAAAACCCCAAAACTGAAGACTGAAGGTTAGGATTTTGGTTGGAAATCCTAACCCTACCAACTTTGAAGGACCAGGCCAAGGGCCCTAACA
Organism: Adiantum capillus-veneris; assembly: GCF_014529385.1. Lineage (NCBI taxonomy): Eukaryota > Viridiplantae > Streptophyta > Polypodiopsida > Polypodiales > Pteridaceae > Adiantum > Adiantum capillus-veneris. Next base: position 72,664,685 of record NC_140951.1, on the reverse strand, counting down.
CCTAGAAAGAAATTCAACTCAAATATTGTGTAGACATCTGAATTGGCAACTGTCCGAAAAACCGAAAACCTGCTGACAGACCCAGATTTTAGCACTTCAATAACAACTGAACTGAAAGAGAGAGACGACACACGACACGAAGTGGCGGAATTCCACCCCAGAGAGTATTGGCCCCAAACCTTGGCGCCCCTTTCAGTATTTCTTTATATTGCATCAACACAGTACAAGCCGGTACTCCAGACTCTGCACCTTCTCCAGGAAACATGCCAAAGAATGAGCCCATGGCCTCATATTTGAAGGCCCTAGGCCCAAAAGCAGTTTACATGAAAAGCTTCAAACTCAAAAGCAATTGGTTCATAAGCAGGAGCTCAAAAGCTACCAGCATAAATCACAGAAATCCGTACAGCTGCCACTTCAACAGTCAGCGCAAAACACGGAAATCCGTACAGTCTACCACGTCATCATGTCACTACAGATTGTGTACATCCGTACAGTTGCTGCCACGCCATCAGCTCCACGCAATGTTTTGTGTGTGTGTGGGTCCTACTTTATTTATATGCCTTTATGTCACTTGGGCCCCATCGGATCGGGGTTCAATAAGTTAGTAGGACTTCTTCTCCTGTTGTTGCTTGTTCTTCTTAGGGTTTAGGCCCCTCGGCCGTGATCTCAAGGTTGGCTCTGTTCTTCACTGACTTGACACGTCAACAATTTGTGACATCCTGTCACAAACAAGTGACGTGGCCCGTGGGGACACCCTGCTGCTGAAAATGCGCCGACGGGCTGACGTGGCAGCCAACGGAAAATCCGCCGCAAAACGAGCTGACATGGCAAGCAGTACGGACACAGTACGGACTCTCTGCTTTTTGAGCTGACATGCGTACGGAATTCCTAGATTTACGATGGCTGAACATAAGTGGCAGCTTTTGGATGAATTGCTTTATTTTTTTTTAAAAAGCTTTTAAGCTTTTCATTTTGGGGCTTTGCTTTGGACATCCCTTGTCCTTGTAGCACTAAATAAGTGGGCAGGGCCTCACTTCTCGGGGCATCTGGACGCAGAGTCTGAGAGTGAATACCTACCCACTCTCTTGTACTTTGAACACAAATAAATACAAAAAGAAATACCGAAAGGGGCGCCAGTCTTTGGGGCCAATACCTCTAGGCACGGAACTAAGCCGGGCCGTGTCGACTCGAGTGTGAATTGTGTTTAACTGTTTTGAAGCGAATCTCTCTTGTGTCGTTGTAGAATCTTGACTTGGGGTGTCCAAGTTTGTTACAGTGGTATCAGAGCATAGAAAGATTCTTCTTCTACGAAGGATTCGATTCTTTTTGCAACGCACGCAGCTTTTGAGAATCTTCGTGTCACGACGACCTCGGACTTATTAGGCACTCCCAACCTTCATACATCGCGCATCGAACACGCTCCCGTCTTCATCGCTGGGTCTTACAGGGCATAAAGCCATTAAGAATCCCAGATTACACATGGGTTCTGGTGAAGAATCTGACAGAGATGACACCTCTCAATGGGAAGGCAAAGAAAAGTTGAAGATCCGATGCAGGAATTGTAGTAAAGACTGAAGATTTGGGCAAAATAAAATTCGAACAAGTTTGCACCAAGGGAGATTCTTTGGACGCTTATTGCAAGAGATTTTGGAACTCTTTTCTACCAGCCTCTTCATTTACAAAGGTCTTGTTTAAGGAACAGATTGAGCGGCTTTTTTGCAGACTTCCTACATAGATCCCAGCCTGCTGCTTGAAGCAGAAGTTGAATTCTTTTGAAGAATTGATGGGTCATGTGAAACGGGGTTTTTGCGATACATTCAGGAAATTTGACTTACCCCACTGATGAGATCTTGACTCAGAGAACCCAACAAACCTCTCACAATGAAATTAGAAAAAGAAAGAGTTCCCAGAAATATTATCAGGCCCGCTACTGCTGCTCGCCCCCCCCCCCACCCCCCCCCCCCCCCCCCCCCTTGCTGTTGCGCCATCGCTCTCCTCCCCCCCCCTCCCTCCCCCCGCTGCCCCTTCGCTGCCCCCCCACCCCCTTCAGCCCTGCGCACTGCCTCTCAACCCACCCGCTGCCCCCCCCTATCTGCGCGTGCTGCCCCATTAGCTGCCGCAGCCCGCTGCCCTCCTCTCGCTCTGCCTTTTCCGCTCCATCCCCCCCGCTCGCTGCTGCTTGTGCACCCGCACATTGCACGGCTGCCCTCTTCGCCCTCGCTGTCTCCTCATCACCCCCCCCCCCCCCCCCCCCCCCCCCACCCCCCCCCCCCCCCCCCCCCCCCCCCCCCCCCCCCCCCCCCTCTTCGCTCCGAAGGCCTCTGCACCTGGCTCGGCAGTACTTTCTCTTCGGAAAAGTGCCTGGCTGACTTGTTTGCAGGTTTCTTCTTCGCCGCCCGCTTCTTCGACTCAGCAGTAGACACAGATGGAGGCTCCAGCTTCACCTCAGAGGGACTCGCCTGAAGCCTCTCGCCCGACCCCGCTCAGCCCACCATTCGACTTGCTCTTACGCCAGCAGAGCAAGCGAGCCTTGCCACAGAGGTAGAACGCTTGCATGCGACTTCTGTCATCTGCAAGGTTCTCGGCACTCGTCCCAACAGAGGAGAGTTGCGTGACCTTCTCCAGGCCCGCCTCCTCGCAGAGGTGGGCAAGATCTTGGATGTCCAGATTCTCGAACGGGGGTACTACCAGATTGAGTTCGAGACTTCCGAGATGGCCTCCAAGGTCATAGCTATGAGTCCATTGGCCATCCGAGCATCACGCACCCACTTTCGACAGTGGCGACATGGTTTTGACCCGTCTTCGGATGTGCTAGTAGAGGAGGCGAACATCCCCATCTCAGTCTGCTTTCCGGTTTACGGAGGGAGTACCTTCCACTTCTCTCCAGGATTGGCTCCGCCATCGGAACTGTCCTGGAGACACCTCATACGGTAGCATCAGTAGCTGCCAAGGCGACTGGCATCCCTTCAATTCGAGTTTTGGTCAGAGATACCCACACGCTCCTGAAGGTCATCCTTCTGCCTCGGGTGAGTGGGGGTTGGTTCAGACAGAGTGTGGAGTACTCGGGTCTCCCCAACCAGTGCTTCATTTGCAGACAGATGGGCCACCTAGCGAAGGCCTGTCCACGGAGGAGACCACGACCCACACCCCAGCCTCAGCCCCAGCCTGCCAAGGCTGGGCCGCAGCCACAGCCAACGACACAGAGCACAGATTCAGCGCCACCCTCCGAGCCTGGGGCTCCAGCGGAGGAGGGGTGGCAACAGGCCCGTGGCCGTCGACGCCAGGGGCCACAGCGACAGCCTGGCACTCAAAGTGGCCCCCAGGTGCTCTCAGCAGCAGTGGGTTCCACGGGGAACCGCTTTGGTCCTCTTGAGCAGGAGGAGCCCCCTACGCCAGCCACCACCTCCGCTTCACCCTCGCCAGCCGCTCCGCCTTCCGATCTCCCCTCCTCCTCCTCATGCCCTCCCCCGCCCTCTGCTCCCGCTCACTCCCCACCTCGCCCCCCCCCATGTCTCTGCCGCCCCACCGCTTCTCCTCTCCCCCGCCCCCCAGCCCCTTCTCCCCCTCCTCCTGCTTCAGTACCACAGTCGGTTCAGGAGACTGGACCCTTGCCGGCGGCCAGGAGATCTCTTGGCAGCGCCTTCGCCACGAGTCGCCTAGCGAGAGAGGGTCAACCCTTCATGCGGCCCCCACTGCAGATTCAGACTTCTCCTCTTGCAGCTATCCCTCGTGGTTTGACGAGCTTTGACCTCCGACGCCACTGAGATTTCTTCGATTACGGGTTTACTCGTTTTCTTGGCGATTCCGCAGCAGACCACGAGGCAGCCTGCTTCAGAGTCCACGCTTTGTTCCTCGCCGCTAGGGGGACAGAGGCCTTGGACTCAGCAGTTGGTTTCTCCTTCCCCCTCTGTGGCAGGACTGAGACAGAGTGGTCCCTCGACTCAGTGGTGGGATGGTTGCATACACAGGTTCTCGAGTTCTCTCACCACATGGGAGAACTTGGCGTTACAGATTTGCTGCAGACTTTGTGGCCACTGGCCAAGTTTGCGGTGACACCCCCAGATTCAGCAGGATGTAGACACATTGTGGTGTACCTTTTTGCTGATACGCAGTTTTTGCCTTGCTATGTATTCATTCATGAGGACTCCTGGACAGAGGAGGTGGCCTTACGCACGGCTCGCTCTACTTGGGCTTGGACCAGGCACTCACTGCAGTCTAGCCTATCTAGAGGACGCTAGGATGCGGATTACTCCCCATCCAAGCCTGCTTCGAAGATAGCTCGTCTTGCTGCTGCGGCAGCATCTGTTCTCTCTCGCTCCCCATGAGGATCGTCTCGTGGAACGTGCAGGGACTAGGTGGGCCCCAGTTTCAGCGACAGCGGGGCCGATTGCGTCAGGAGCTTCAGCGTTGCCTTGTGGGAGGAGAGATTGATCTCCTTATGCTTCAGGAGCACCATTTGTCTGAGAGCCGCATTCGGCGATGTGGTCAGATTTTGCATGGACGCTATGATACCTTTTGGTCAGCTGCTTTTGGGCCTGGAGGCATCCAGGGTGGGGTATGTATGACTATTGCGGACTCATTACAGCAGGCCATTGTGGGCAGAGGGATTATTGTACCAGGCAGGGCTCAATGGATTACTATGCAGGTTCAGGGTAGCCTGGTGGGTTTCCTGAACATTTATGCGCCCAATGTGGCGAGTGCTCGTGCAGAGTTTTGGTCACAGATTGTTGAGTCTTTGCCACAGGTTGACCAGTGGTGTGTAGGAGGGGACTTCAACATGTTGGAGGACCCTTCTGACAGGATCGGAGGCAGCCAGGAGTCGAGTTAGCAGCTTGGGAGAGGTTTTGTATGACGTTGAGGGTCTCGGATACATGGCAGCATTCTGGCTTTGTGAGGCCTCCAGAGAGTCTTGCCTTCTCTAGATCGGACCGCAGAGTGGGAGGAGTGAATCTATCGCGCATAGATCGCTTCTACACTAGTGACCACTTCAGTGACTTGGGGGGATCAGTGGGCATCCTGGCAGGGACATCCTTCTCGGACCATGCACCAGTGATCCTCACAGTGACAGACAGGCAGAGGAGTGGGAGCACGATGCTTCGCATCCCAGAGCGGGTCTTGTTGGACTCAGCACTCAAAGAGAGGGTCGAGGCTCTATGGACAGAGGGCATGGACAGCCACGCTCCACCTGCAGACAGAGTGGCCTCAGGCCTAGCTCAGCTTAGCCACTTCTTTCTCCAGGAGTTTTTGGCTCGACGGGCTACAGCGAGAGAGGTGGAGCAGCGTCTCAGACGAGGCATTGCTTCACTGCAGAGGATGCAGGAGCAGCATCCAGACAGTCCATGGTTGGAGGAGCAGCTACAGCAAGCTCGACAAGAGCTTGCTTGCACAGAGGAGAGGCGCCATGAGTTTGCCTTTCACCGACAGGCATCTCAGTGGACTCAGGTGGGTGACAGAGTGACAGGTGCTTTTTTTGAGACAGTGGGACCTCGGCACTCGCATGCCAAGGTCAATCAGTTGAGGAGACCAGATGGGTCAGTTGTTTGTGAGCCAGAGGATATGCGTGCAGTTGCTACTGACTTTTACCGTGAGCTACTGTCGGCTGAGCCCGAGTCAGAGAGACAGGATGCATGCAGGGAGCAGGTTTGGGCACAGATGCCTTGTCTTGTGACTGAGGAGATGCGGCAGAGGCTTGAGTTACCTCTTCAGCTTGAAGAGCTGCACACAGCTCTTAGGGCCCTCCCTCGTGGTAGCTGTCCAGGTGAGGATGGGCTGGCTTTCAGCTTCTTCTTGGAGTACTGGGACCTGCTTGGCCCAGATCTTTGTAGTGCCTTTCAATACATTCTGCACACAGGAGTGATGCCGGATAGCATGAGTGAGGGCCTGATTTACCTCATTCCAAAGGAGGGTGGCTCCTTGGATGAGATTCGACAGTGGCGCCCCATCACCATTCTCAACTCAGCCTACAAAATTCTTGCCAAGGCTCTGAGTTTGAGGATTCAGCCACTTTTGGAGAGCCTTATACATGGGACTCAGACAGGTTTTGTCAAGGAACGCAGTATCCTTGACAACATCTTCACTTTTTGGGAGGCTTCTGCCCTTGCACGGCTCCGAGGGGAGGACCTTGTGATTCTTCTTCTCGATTTTGAGAAGGCATACGACAGAGTTGACTGGGACTTTCTAGAGGGCACGCCACGCAGGATGGGCTTCTCAGAGGCTTGGATCAGAGGGGTGTCAGCTTTGTACAGACAGGCCCACAGTCAGGTGCTTTTGGCAGGAGGTAGAGGTGAGCGCTTCATGCTCACACGATCGGTCAGACAAGGTTGTCCTCTTGCCCCCTTTCTCTTTCTGTTCTATGCGGAGGCGATGAGCAGATTTTTGGTGTCAGAGTAGGTTGGTCTGAGGGGCTTAGCACTCCCTATACGGGGAGATGAGCTTCTGGACGCTGAGTTTGCCGACGACTCCGCCTTGTACTTAGAGGGCCAGGAGGCCAATCTACACAGATGTGAGCAGGCTTTGGAGACCTTCTGCTGTGCATCGGGCGCATTGATCAACTGGAGAAAGGCAGTGGCTTTCTCGGTTGGCAGTGCTCCTGTGCCAGATTGGATGCCAGGAGAGGGTTTCAGGTGGATTCCCCCAGGGACTGCAGTTCGGTACTTGGGTTGTCAGGTTGGTTTGGATTTGTCCCCCGAGCAGCAGATTGCTCCTCTTCTCCTGTCCATCAGGAGAAAGCTGTTACATTGGAGCTCAGCACGACTTTCGCTGGCTGGTAGAGTAGTAGTTGCCAACCAGGTGTTGTTGGCGACTATGTGGTACATCACTTCTTGCTGGATCTTCTCGAGTTCTTGCATCAGCCAGGTAGAGAGGCTGATCAGGAACTTCCTTTGGTCTGGTCGCGACACTCAGATTGCCCGAGCCAAGGTGGCTTGGTCGGTCATCACACTTCCTTGTTCTCAGGGAGGGCTTGGGATCATTGATCCAGCACAGCAGAGCAGAGCCCTTCTTGGGAAGTTCGTCGTCAGAGGACTTCTTCCAGGTGAGGAGCCCTAGAAGGAGTTCTTGTTGCAGAGGCTTCATGCCAGGGTGCCTCAGTCAGGAGGCCCTTGGCAACCTTCGACCAGATGGATCTTTACAGAGTTGCGCCGAGTTGGTTTGAGCAGGCGACTGGAGGACCGATTCGCTGTGAGTTTGCTTCGTTCTTGGGAGTTGTTGCGGCGTGGCCTAGAGCAGCGACAGCCGACGTGCACGGAGGAGCGCCTACGGCAGCCCCTCGTCTGGAACCCCATGGTTAGCACTCAAAGAGGCCACTTGGTTGAGAGTAGGCCTCATGTTTCTTGGGGTCCCATGGTAGCAGGTCCAGCGCGCTCTCTAGGTGACTGGCTAGAGTTCACAGGTTTGTCAGAGGAGGTGCAGGTTGTCCAGCTACAGGGCATGAGAGGGGTTCAGAGCATGTGTCAGGACATCTCAGAGTCAGTTCCAGCTGATTGGCTCACGCCTCTCGAGCCAGTAGCACCACGGTGGATGGGAGCCTTCACACGACTGGAGGTTCTCATTTTAGTCAGGGCTTGCTCAGAGACTGTCCCAGCCCTGTTCTTCGAGCTTCAGGGTGGGGGACGATTACAGAGAGTTGCAGTAAAGGCCCCGCAGGTAGCAGAGTGTTGTTTCCAGAGGATCCGCGTTGTCGGCATCTGTGGGAGGACTTGCGTCATAGACCCTGACCCAGCAGCTCTTGAGACAGGACACTGGAGGCTATGGGCTTGGGAGTGCTGTCCACTGGCACGAGTACAGTGGGATTCTGGTGAGTGGCTTTGGAGGGACCCATTCTCATCTGCAGACCGCCCAGGAGTCCCTTTCTTTCAGTACACTGTTCGGCTTGGACGTCATATACTTACAGCACAGAGAGAGGCCCGCCCCGCTGCAGCACGTCATTGGCAGGAGGAGGGTCTCACAGTTGAGTTCTTGGTAGTTTTTTGGCAGAGGCTGTGGGACTCCAGACAGCCGAGGCGCGTCACCTTGTTCCAGTGGTTGGTTGCACACAGAGCCACAACGACACTGTCTTTGGGACTGTCCCTCGGCCCAGCAAGTGTGGCTACGAGTTATTCGGCTGATGCCTGCCCTCCCCACGGTCGACAATACACTTGGGGGGCGGCGGCTTGGTCCACCCTCACGGGCCCGGCACTTCAGTTTGAGCTATCTTCCACCAGCAGGATGATAGTGATTCAGGGGGGTCGACCTACACTCCAGCCTGCTACAGACCTTACTCCACAGGAGTGGAGCAGTGAGAGAGCGGAGTGTTGGGAGCTCATCAACGGCCTAGCTCTCTGGTTGATCTGGCGGGCCCGTTGTTTCCGCATCTTTGAGGCTCGCCTTGTACCACCGGCAAAGACTGTTCGTGACTTTTGGCTAGAGCTGATCCATACTCTCAGAGGACAGCTTGAGGGACTACAAGGTAGCTCCGACCGCATGCGGGAGCGCCGCAAGGCTTTCCTTCGTCTCTGGCGCCCTGGGCCGTTTTTCTCCATGGTCCAGGGGGTGCTCAGATGGCACTATTGTCCACCTGTGTGGCTTTTCCCTCCTCCCATCTCTTGATTTAGCCCCATTCATTGGGAGAGTCTCCCCATCATGTTTGTTGTAGCCCTCTCTTGCAGAGGTGGATGTAGCCCTATGGGCAGCTTTCATTAACTAATAGAAGGATCTTTTTCTCGGAAAAAAAAAAAAAAGAGTTCCCAGAACAACGAGAAGAATGATACACGTGCCCGACAGACTCTTAGAGACAGCGTTATATCTATCTGAAAGAGGGGAAGTGTTTTGGATGCGGGGAACATGGGCACATCTCTGCAAAGTGCCCCAAAAAGGCACAGCAAGAACAGACTGAAGATGGGCCAGGAGTTCTAGAGCAACAGAGGAATGTGGTAGAAAAGGTAGGTGAAAACAAAACTGGTACCACATTGCGTGGGACCCGAACCGAATCAGATGAACGTAAGTGCAAACTTTGCCCACCTAGGGCAAAGTGAAAGAACAGGAAGCCCTCATCTTCTTTGATGGAGGAGCCAAGGCCAACTTCTTTCACTTGAATTGGCGGCTCGATTTGGAATTACGCCCGACAAGCTGAGGCCACGCTATATCACTTGCACACACTGCTTCGCGCTCATCAACTGGTATAAGAGCCCAATTAGGGTTTGCTCCCAAACCTGCAAACGCTGATTTTCAGCCAAGGAGGTCAACTTTCACGCGAGATTTTGCAATTTGATGTATTAAGATGTGGGAGCATCTTTGCTAAGTCCCCGCTACCCGAAAACACTGAAATTGCCGAAAAATAGGTCCCAAAACAAGTGTTTTCAGCAAATTTCAGAATTACGCAGGTTTTTGCAAGTGTATTCTTGGTGCGACTACATTGGGGAAAGTGCAAATTGATACAATCTACGCACATTTGACAAATTTTGGCTATGTATGACCATTTGTGGCTCATTTTTGTGCAATTTGATGCTACAAATTGGAGCTTTTGCTCATACGTGCTTCTAAAGGCTGTGTATTAGCCTTATGTATATTCTGTGAGGCTAAAAACAACTAAAATTGTTGTTTATAGCACAAAAATTCGCTCGCTGAAATTTCCTGCGCATAAATTTCAGAAATTGTTTTTTTTGCCTAAATCGACCTATTTTGCCCCAATTGCTCCTGTGACCATTTGGAGCTGTAGTACACACCTCTGTGAGGCTATACTCCGGTTTTTGTGCATTTTGCCCAAAAATTCAGCGTATTAGCCCTCTTATTCGTGCAACTATAGCCTCATCTTCTTCGGATGTGAAGAACCTCTTCGAGATTAAGAGGTTCGATGGAACAAGTTTTGACCTTTGGAAAGACAGGATCCAGGGAATCCTATTTCTTAAGGATTGTGAAGGGACACTTGAACAGGTAAAGCCACAGAATATGATGGATGAAGCATGGGTTAGCCTGAACAGGAAGGCTGTTACATACATTAAAATGGCCATGACCGATGAGACAGTCATTGATGTGAAAGGTCTCACAAGTGCTTTTGATGTGTGGGAGAAGTTAATGGGAATGTATGAGAATACAGCGCCTGTCAACCAAGTGTATTTGATGCGAAACTTGTTGGCATGCAACTAGATGAGTCCAAGAGCGCTGCAGAGCACTTGTCGTTGTTCACAGGTACTTTGTCGCAGTTACAGGATTCAGACTTGCCTCCTTCCGATGATAAGCTGATAGATATCTTCTTGCTTATGACCTTACCCGAGTCATGGGAAACATTGGTGGTTTCATTGTCAAATAACCCCAATTTAACCTTTGATGGTGTTAGGGGTTCTATCTTGAATGAGGAAATCAAGAGGAAAGCAAGTGGAGAGGGAGGCAACTCTGCCAACATGGTTAGAGGCAAGATAGAGAAGAAGAATGTCTATGCACAAAGGAGTAAGAGTAAGAGTAAGGAAAGGGGAAATGCCAGCAAAGGCAAGGGTGATGTGACTTGCTATCAATGTGGAAGGAAAGGTCACAAGAAACCCGATTGTTACAGGTACTACAAAGCCGAGTTAGAACGGAAAAAGAATGGCAACGACAAAAAGACAGAGAAGAAGGAAGTCAAGACACTGGACACATGCACAGGATAGCTCAAAGGACAAAGAGAAGGCCAATGTGGCTTCTAGTGTTGTGATTGAGGAGCTGTCAGATGTAGAGGACATCTTGTGTGCCACTTTGTCAGATGATGATGCTTATGACTTTGATGCCTCTCTTAATGTTCATTCACAGGACATGCAGATCACCAAGAGTGATCTTATTGATGCTTTGTTGACTGTCAATGATGCATTATCCCAGACTTGGATAGTTGATTCCGGTGCTTCATTTCATGTGACTCCTGTCAAGGAGTGTTTCTCTACTTTTGATGCATGCAAGCGTGGCCATGTATACCTTGGAAACAATCATGCATGTTCCATTGAGGGTATTGGCACAGTGCATCTCTCCATAGATGGCACAAATGAGCTTGTCTTGCATGATGTTAGATATGTGCCGGGAATCAAGAAGAGTCTGCTTGTTGGTCAGATGGATATGCATGGTTACAGCATCTTGTTTGAGAGAGGATCATGGAAAATGACTAAAGGCTTAAGGCTGATTGTAAAGGGCACAAAGAAAGGGACACTTTACTGCATGCATGGAAAGGCCGTGTTGGGCAAGTTTATTGCATTGGTTGAAATTAACTCTCACATGGAGTTGTGGCACAAGAGGCTTGGCCATATAAGTCAAAAGGGCCTTTCTAAGCTTTGTACTTTGAACAAGCTTGATGCTAAAGGCACAAAGCTTGACTTTTGTAATGAATGTCAATATGGAAAGCAAGTAAAGCGTTCTTATTACTCCGGTGTCTCTCGTAAATCTTGTATGCTTGATCTTGTACATTCAGATGTATGTAGCATGCCTACTAAGTCTATGGGAGGTGCATGCTATTTTGTCTCCTTTGTTGATGATCATTCTAGGAAAATTTGGGTTTATTTGCTTAAATCTAAGGATGAAGCCTTTGCTGCGTTTAAGAAATTTCATGCATTTGTGACCACCCAAACAGGTAGAAAACTAAAATGTTTGCGTACGGACAATGGGGAGGAGTTCACGAGTGCTGAATTTAACAAATTTTGTGAAAATTTAGGCATTAAGAGGAAGCTTAATGTGCCATACAGCCCCTCTTCTAATGTTGTCGCTGAAAGATTCAATAGGACACTTTGTGAGAGGGTGAGATGCATGCTGTCCACAGCTAATCTCTCTCATGGATTTTGGGGAGAAGCTTTGAAAACTAAGTGCATATATGCAATCGATCCCCTCACATGTCTTTGAAAGGTGACATCCCTGAAGAGGTTTCGTCTGGCAAGCCTGCTTCATATGATCACTTACGCATTTTTGGTTGCAAAGCTCTCGTGCATGTTAGACCCGAGTTGAGGAGCAAACTAGATGCCAAGACCATTAAAGGCCTTTTCATGGGATATGGTGAAGAAAGCGAAATGGGCTACAGAATTTGGTTACCTCACCTCAAAAGGGTTGTACGCACCCGGGATGTTGTTTTTAATGAGGCAAGGCTGCTTCAAAACAATTGTGCCTCAAAGCATGACCATAAAAGGGTCAAATTTCAGCATGACCAGCCACTTGTTAGGCCTATTTTTGACCCTCAGGATACACCACATATGGCTGAAAATGTAGATGATCCAGTGGTGTTTGAGCCAGATGATGTTGGACAGCAAATTGAGGCTCCTGAAAAGCATTTGCAGCCACGAAACAATGCTGAAAACGGTGTTGAAAATGATGTACACCAGCCCATTGTTGATGATTTTATCATGCCACCTGATGTAAACCCATTGCCAAATAATGTGGATCATTGGGTGAGGCGGTCTACTCGTCAAAGACAGCATGTGAGCAGATATGACCCCTCTTTGCATTACATTATGTTGACAGATGAGGGAAAGCCTCTTACGTATAAAGAGGCAAAGACATGTGAGCACAACGACAAGTGGGAGCTTGCTATGCAGGAAGAGATTAAAGCTTTGCATGCTAATCATACTTGGGATTTGGTGGAATTGCCCAAAGGAAGGAAGGCTATTCCTAACAAATGGGTGTATAAAATCAAGACAGTTGATGCAAAACCCAAGTATAAGGCAAGGCAAGTTGCAAAGGGATATGTTCAAACCAAGGGCATAGACTTTCAGGAAGTGTTCTCTCTTGTTGTGAAGATGACCACTTCGCGTGTATTGTTTGCCATAGCGGCTGCTCTTGATTTGGAAATGGACCAAATGGATGTACATACCGCTTTCTTGCATGCTGATGTGAAAGAAGAGCTTTACATAAAGCAACCCGAGGGTTTTGTTATTCCTGGCAAAGAACATTTGGTATGTATGCTCAATAGAAGCTTGTATGGGCTGAAACAATCATGTAGACAATGGTACAAGAAGTTTGATCGCTTCATCCTTAAACATGGTTACAAAAGAAGCTATGCAGACCATTGTTTGTATACCAAACGTGATGAGGATGGCAGCCCTATCATTCTTGTGCTCTATGTGGATGATATGTTGATAGCTGCAAAGAAAAGAAGCATTGTTGATGCTCTTAAAGGGCAGCTGAAATCTGCATTTTCAATGAAAGACCTTGGGGCAGCTGAACATATACTTGGAGTGCGTCTTACAAGGCAAAGAGACAAGCGCCTATTGTATTTGTTGCAAGAAAAGTACATTGAAAAGGTGCTGGACAGATTTAACATGGCTGAAGCAAAGCCTCTTGCTGTGCCATTACAGCCATATGTCAAAATCTCCAAGGATGATTGTCCCAAGTCAAAGGAAGAAGCCAATGACATGCAAAGTGTGCCTTATGCTTCAGCTTGTGGTTCACTTATGTATGCTATGGTTGCTACTAGACCCGACATAGCCCATGCAATGGGAGTTGTGAGCCGGTTTACGGCTAATCCAGGCAGGTTGCATTGGCATGCAATGAAGTCCGTTATGGGGTACTTGAAAGGGACTAAAAACAAATGCCTCTGCTATGGTAAAGGACCATTGGAGTTGAAGGGATTTTGTGACTCTGACATGGCTGGTGATGTGGACACACGTAAATCCACAAGTGGCTATGTGTTTACTCTTGCAGGAGGTGTTGTTTCATGGTGTTCTAGATTGCAAAAGATCGTTGCATTGTCTACTACAGAGGCTGAATATATTTCAACCACTGAGGCTTCTAAAGAAGCTATTTGGTTAGCACGCCTATGCAGTGAGTTTGGTTTGCCTGCCAAGGCACCTATGCTTGGTTGTGATAGCCAGACCGCCATATGTCTAGCAAAGAATGCCATGTTTCATGCACGCACAAAGCATATTGATGTGCGGTACCTGAAACCGGCCCGTAGGGCGGTAGGCGTTGGCTTTCACCCGAAATTCTTTACTTTATACACACACACACAGAGCACTTTGCAAAGAGAACCTGTAATGGGAATTAACACTTAATCACACACACGGCTCGGAAGCTAGAATGCTCCGAGCAGACGCCGACAACCTGTAGGCCCCAAAATTGGCGCCCCTTTCGGTATTTCTTTATTCTTTAGGAGGGTAAATTACAAGGTAAGGTCCTGGGAATCCTTCACGTGTATCCACCTAGATACCATTTGATTTGGCCAAATTTCGGCAACATAACAGCCCCAAAACTTGCGCGAAACCAATTCCCCTGCTGGGACTCGCTTGCACTGTCGTATACCCTCTGATTCCTGTCCAAAAACAGTAAATTCAGCACGCTGTATTTACTGGTTTTTGCCCTGTTTTCAGCCCCAAACAATCCCCTAACTGTCCTTTGCCAGTGGGGCACGATTCCCAATGATCCTGGCGTCCGTACGGCTGAAAAACAGTGAATTTACAGCGCATACACAGCGCTGATTTTGCACCTGTACGGTGAGGTTATGACCCTCACCAGTGCCTGCTTTGGAGCAGCAGTTAGCTACCCCTGTTCCTGCTCAAGGAGGCTCTTGCCTCAACACAAAAGCATGAACCCACACAACTGTACATCAATCAAATGAGTAGCCCTCTTGTGGGGCATCACATAACTGCACGTAGGGGAGAGAGAGAGCAGTGTGTAGTGTGCAGGGCATCACTCCTAGCACCACACTGTATATGAGAGGGAAAGAAAGCACTCCATAGCTCTTAACCTGTGACAGGTTGCAAATGAGGCTCATCCCAGCTTAAAAATCAGCGCCCATTTTTCTGCAAGAGGCAAGTGCATGAAAAGTTGACACTTTGCGCATTTACAAGCATTTGCTCGTTTCGGGCTCGCCGCTTAAAAATATCCTAACCGGTTGCCCAGTTGACTTCGCGGCAGAGTTGTAAAATGTTCCCCTAGTCATACCGGAGGTAATGACGCGAACACATTTCACGGCCCAAAAAAGCAGTTCCCTAAATTTTAGGAGATGCTTCCGTTGCGCTCCCACTGGTCTTCTGACCATCTATCCTCATTGGGACCTCATCCAAAAATGCAATGTGGCCCAACTGTCGGATACATTTTGTTGGTAGTCCCACCTTGACTTTACGCCTTAATTGAGTTCACTTCCTAGTATCCACCAACTTGCTAAGTGCGACGGGGGGACCTATATGATCTTGCTCTGAGCCTAGACATCCTCTTACCATACGAATTCCAGTGCCGACCACTTCCCGTCTGCGGGTGAATCTACCGTTCACATTGGCCATACAATGTCCGACCGTTTGCTACTTCAAAAAGAGGGTCTTAAACAAATAAAATAAACCCCATTGGAAAGAAACCAACAACCAAGGTTAGCAGTTGCCACATCCCTGTGACATGGTTAATAACTGCCACGTCCTCGTGACAGTACCACTTCATTCGAGAAGTGTTTCAGGATGGCCTTATTACATTAGTTAAGGTCCATACATCACAACACAACATCAGTTATGCATACAGATGGTGGGAGTCATGTAGCTTAAAGGCGCCATTTATGCCTTTAAGTGGGAGGTTGTTGGGTTAAAGGCCCAAATGGCCCCCTTTTGTGTATAGTTTAAAGGTTATTAACCTTTGGCCAAGTTCACATTGAACTTGGCCACTAACTTTAGAATTGGTCCTATACTTTTAATAAAGGAAAGGTGAGTCATTTTACTCACTCTATTCTTCCCCTTCCAAAAATTGAGCGCTACCTCTCTCCCTCTCTTCTCTAGCGCTACCCCTCTGCAGGCCTTTGCCTCCTCTGCAAGCCACAACTCGTGCATTTCTTCGCGTGCTCTTATCACTTGCACACACCGCTTCACGCTCATCAAGGTCTTCACAGATCATCACAGTTTATGCTACTTCTTGTCACAGAAGCAACTATCGGAAAAGCAAATGCGGTGGGCGAACATCTTATCACAGTCACTTCCAGATTGTCCATGTGCAGGGACAGAAGAACTTGGTGGCGGATGCTTTGTCCCGAAAGCTGTTGGTTCTGGCTATGTCCGCGATACACCATAGAAGCTTCGAGGATATGGTCAATCACTATGCCACAGAGACAGATTTTGCAGATATTTTCACTCGGACACAGGATGGGGAGGTAGTAGCGGGATATTCCATTCGGGATGGCTACTTGATGAAGAAAACGATGTGCGTTACACAACCGTTGAGGAAAAGGGTTCTAACCGAATGCCACTGTCCACCATTTACGGGTCACCGCGGCATTGCTACCACCTGAAAGGTATGGAGAGATACTTCTTTTCACCGAGACTCAAGAAGGACGTGGACGATTTTGGACGCAGTTGCTTGGTTTGCCAGAAGGTCAAGTTTGACAGCATAAAGCACAGGGATTGTTACAGCCTTTACCCATACCCACCCGCCCCTGGGAAAGTATTGCAATGGATTTCATTTTTGATCCCCCGAAAACACAGAGTGGACACGATGGTATCTGGATTGTTATTGACAGACTTAGCAAGCAAGCTCATTTCATTCGAGTGAAGAAAACAATCAAGACGGATCACTTAGTTTATGGGCTAAAATAGTCTTCGGGTTGACGCGGCTAGCGAGGCGGTCTTTAAGCACGTCCAGTGCCTTCTGGTATTTGATTCTTCTTTCTTTGTCAGGCACTTGCAGAAATTGCATTGTTACTTGATTCTTCAGCTCCACCGCTGAGTAGCCTACAAACTTGGATGTTAGGTTGCTGATCATCTGCGTAGATATCTTCATTTGCCAGGTGAAGAATCCAGTGTAGAAAGCTTCTTCAAAGGCTAGCATATTATTCGAGGGCAAGAACATACATCTGGTATAGAATCCGTAAAGGACTTCTTCCGAAGGTTGCCCACTCAGATCGTAGCATAAGCTTTTGTTTCCTTCCAAGAATGAATGCCATGGGGCTCCTGTTTTCTCAGGCTCATTAAAAACTTGTATACATGTGAGCAACATTCAACAGATTTTACATAACATGGCATAGGAAAGATCTGACAGACTCTTGAAGAAAGACATGGCGCCCGTTAGGGTTTTCACCATGTATTCCTCTGTCGCTTGGCCTCTCTTTGGAGTTGGCACTCGGCTGCAGTTCTCGTCATCTTTCCACCCGCAGACAGATAGGCAATCTGAGATTGCAAATTCAGTCGTACTGGATTTGTTGAAGTCTTCTTCTTTGGATCAGAAGACTACATGGGGAAAGTATTTTGCCCTTGGTGGAATTGTCTACAATAACACAATTCACTCTTTGATGGGGAAGGCGCCATTTGAGATTATTGAATTTGCTACGAAGGTTCCACCCTTTCTTAGCAGGAAAGATCAGATTTTTAAAGCCGACCAGTTCACGAGGGACTTGGACTTGGTCAAGGAGAAATATCAAGAGAGACATAAGAAGGCAGCAGATTGACATCGTCGCGATTTGAAATTAAAGGAGAACGATTGGGTGCTCTTACGTTTTGAGAAGGCACGCCTGAGAAAGAAAGAGGAAAAGGAGCGGCTTTTTCCAAAGCTTAGCATGAGATACTATGGACCTTTCCAGAGTTCCAAAAAGATAAATGATGTCTCCTTTAGATTGAATGTCACGTGACACATCCAACTCTATGTGTCCGTGGACAAGCTACAGCATGACCAAGGGTTCAGTTCAATCAAGTCAGTCTAGAATAGGAAGTGATCTGGCACTTTTGTGAGTCTGTTCGCAAACCGTGCATGGTCAATCACTTAGATTAGATGCATATCCTCCGATTGCACACAGCATGATCATAAGCATTTCCATCAGAATCCATCAAGGGAATTTTCCAGTGCATTAAACCTATTTTCCCTATTTTTGACATTTTTCACTTATTATTTTAAGTGACTTTTGTTGGGAACTAAGTAGGGCAAATTGGGTAAGATAATATATAAGCAAACCAAAGCTAGCACTTTCTGGCAAATGAGGCAACAGGAGCATTGCTCAGCAAGTCGACTCTCAGCAAGAACAAGAACATTTCAACCTGGCGTTTTCTCTCCAACAAGCATCAGCTTTTTTGATGAGCAAAACCAGCGTTTTTTCAGCCCCTTGCATAGGCAATTCCAGCACCAGCTTCCTAGCGTTCTTCATACCAGCCACTTCAGCGTTTTAGGGACTGAACTTCAGTAGTAGCATAATCAGCAGAACAGCATTTTTCAGCCAGCATACACAGCGTTTTTCAGCAGGATTCCGGCAGCGATTCCATAGCAGTTCAAGCCAATAAACTCAGCATTTATGGGAGCCTGATCAGCGTTTTGTGACAGCCCTTATCAGCATTTTGAAGCAGCCGAATTTCAGCGACAAGACAGCCTCAACGACAGCGTTTTTGGACCTAACAAGCTTCAAGAATTTTTCAGCTTCAAGTCCTAAACAGAGGTAGAAGTCGCCGTCGACATCGACATAGCAATCATTGTAGGCTCATTGCATCAGATAGCTCCCACATACACTTGTACCAGATTGTGCAATCAATAGTAGACCACTCTCGCCATCGAGTGGGGCCCTTGGAGGAGGGTTTGACAACTTCCCGGTGTCGTATTCTCTTCTCTCTCTCTCTCTCTCAAGCTCATGCACCTTCACGCACAGTGTCCATTCACATTGTTTATGTCCATTGCACTCTCTCACTAAAGGAACGGAAGGCTCTCCCTTATGTAAGTGAAAGGAACCTTGAGCACAATTCGGAGCGCTCATCTTGAGCAAAGTTCAACATTCACTTCCGCCGCACCTTACATTGGTATCAGAGCTTTGGCAATGCTCTATATCACTCAAGGAAAGAACCACATAATTTTTTTTTGCTTGTTGCGGTCGCACGTAACCCAAGTCCTCTTGGGTGTGTCGATTCCTAATCGTGTTTTTGAAGAGTGACAGGAATCCCAAGAAAGAAGGGCTTGTCCAACCTTCCCTTGCGCCTCTTTTCACTCATTGAGAGTGGACCGTGCACGTAGCGGCCGGCCAATCGATGTGAGGTGGGAAAAAGCAACCTTGGTGTGAGCACAAGGCCACCGAGTGGTGGCCCGCGAAAAGAGCAGAACTCGGGTGAAGAGAAGATCCTTCTCTAGCACAGATTGCAAGCTAAAGAAGAACCTCAAGAACCTCAAGCATAGTCACAAGGGACGCATTTGGGGACGGGGGATGGGAGACAGGGCTCAAATGGATTTTTAGTGTAAAAAAGAGGGTGGGACGACAAGTGGGGACAGAAAAGTGGGGACGGGAAGCCCAAAAATGGGCGTCCTGTCACAAAGTGATGACGTGGCGGACAACAGAAACCCTAATTTCTTTCAGAAACCCTAAAATTCATGCAAACCCTAATTTTTTCCAAAAACCCTAAATTCCAAAAATCGCGGAGTCGGATTACAAAAGAAAAAAAAATGGAAAATGATGAGCGACGCGAATTTTGCTTTTGCTTTTTTTTATTAAAAAAAAAAAAAGAAAAGACTCTCTAAGAGAGAGAGAGAACTGATGCTTTTGATTTTAAAAGCTTTTGGGGCTCTGCTTTTGGGCATCCCTTGTAACCTTTAAATTAGTGGTGAGGGCCTCACTTCTCAGAGCATCTGGACGCAGAGTCTGAGAGTGAAACCCTAACCGCTCTCTTGTACTTTGATGATTGATTAATATAAAAAGAAATACCGAAAGGGGCGCCAGTTTAAGTTAAGGGCCAATACTCAGGCACGGAACTCCGCGGGCAGTGCAAATCTATTGTATGTGATCTGTGTGTTTTGAATTGGTTTGGTGCTGTCGCGGTTGATTCTTGACTTGGAGTGTCCAAGTCTGTTACAGTGGTATCAGAGCACGGCCGATTTCTCTTCTACGGGAAATCCGATCCCCGAAATTTTTTCCGCGGCACCTATGGCTTCAGGCAATGATCAGTCGACTCCCTCTGCATTTGGAGATGCGGGCTGGGATCACAACGAAGATTCGGGCAGAGAGTATGGCCCGCCTTGGCCTACTTAGGCGGAGCGGCGAGAGATAGAGCGTCGCCAGTTGATCAGCGATGCAACAAAGATGATGCTCAATTTTGCCAAGGACCCGAAGATGGCAAAATATATGAACCAGACCTCTTTGAAAGAGGTACAGATGGAGTGGCAGAGAACCACAACACCACTCCCGAAACCCACTCTCAAGAAACCTTCTACCTCCAAGAAATATACGGAGAAGGAACTGGAGAACGTGGTTGATGCACGGATTGCTCAGCTTTTTGACACGCAAAAGAAAGCCAAAAAGCACGGCAAAAAGCAGAAGAAAGGCACTGACTTCCCGGGATATTTGGGTCGTCAATTGACATTTCACAAGGCAAAGAAACGGAAGAAGCGTGTTCGATTTGAAGGAGTACCCAATTCTTCTTCTTCTTCTTCTGACACTTCTTCTAGCTCCTCGGATTCGAGCGAAGAAGACAGAAAAGGTAAAAAGCGAAGCAAGAAGCAACGCTTTGGAAAGGGCAAGAGAAAGGCAAAGAAGGCTAAATCTCGCCCAGATACTCACAGTTCTACTGAGGACTCGTCTATAGACAGCTCAGGTTCCGATGACAGAAAGTTTTATGCGAACAAGAAGAATTTTTACAAAGCCAACCAGTATGACTTTCTCCAAGATAAAAGCAAGAAAGTCCGAGAGTTTAAGAAAGGTGGCCACTCGATCAAGTTTGATACTTTTGAGGATACTCATATGCTTCGAAGGCTGTCTTTTATACAGCATTTTGACATCGCTTTCGCGGGAGGACGCTATTCAGAGCACTCCAAGATTCGGAGTGATTATGATACTGATTTGTTCTTGACTTCTTGTGAGTGCAGGAACTGATAGCCAAAATGACTGCAGCATTTTGGTCTGATTGATCTCGAATAGACATGGTTGCAATAGGGGTTAGTCAATCGGACATCGATGAGGTCCCGATTGGACCTAGATGTGATTGCTAGCTACATTGCCGATAAATCATTTTCCTCTTCCGTTTTTGGATTCCATTTTGGATGATGTAGCAGGACATGAGATGTATACTTTTTTGGATGGATTTAGTGGATATAATCAAATCTGAATGGCATTGCGGGATCAGCCAAAAACAGCTTTTATTACCGCATGGGGAGTATTTGCTTGTACAGTAATGTGGTTTGGATTGCGGAATGCACCTTCCACTTTTAAAAAGGATATGTTCCAAATCTTTGGGCCTTATTTGACGGATTTTATGAGGATTTTTCTGGATGATCTCAGTGTTTTTGGAGCACAATTGGAGCATTTGAAACAATTACGGTTATGCTTTATGAAATGCAGAGAGGTGAAATTCAGTTTGAATCCTTTAAAGTGTGCATTTGTTGTCCGTAGTGGCAGGTTACTAGGGCATATCATTTCTGAAGATGGTATTTCTGTGGATCCGGATAAAATTGCCGCAATTATGGAAGCGCCTACACCGCTAAGATCCGAATGAATGTTGAATGTCATGTGATGTCCTGTGATGTCTGGTGATGTCCTGTGATGTGACTGTCGATTTTGTACATGTGCTAGATGTGCGTTCCTAGTACGTAGGTACTAACAGTCAGTGTCTGCTAAGACGGTTTATGGCTTTTGTCGGTTTTGCAGGCGTAATCGCGGTCGATTACAATGCTTTCAAGAGGGGGGTATGTCACAAAGTGATGACGTGACGGACAGCAGAAACCCTAATTTCTGTCAGAAACCCTAAAATTCCTGCAAACCCTAATTTTTGCCAAAAACCCTAAATTCTGGAAATCGCGGAGGCGGATTACAAAAAAAAAAAAAAAAGGAAAATGATGAGCGACGCGAATTTTGCTTTTGCTTTTTTTAATTAAAAAAAAAAAGAAAAGACTCTCTAAGAGAGAGAGAGAGAACTGATGCTTTTGATTTTAAAAGCTTTTTGGGCTCTGCTTTTGGGCATCCCTTGTAACCTTTAAATTAGTGGTGAGGGCCTCACTTCTCAGAGCATCTGGACGCAGAGTCTGAGAGTGAAACCCTAACCGCTCTCTTGTACTTTGATGATTGATTAATATAAAAAGAAATACCGAAAGGGACGCCAGTCTTTGGGGCCAATATATCTAGGCACGGAACTCCGCCGGGCCAGTGCAAATCTATTGTGATCTGTGAATTGTTTTGAAGTGGTTATTTGGTGCTGTCGCGGTTGATTCTTGACTTGGAGTGTCCAAGTCTGTTACACGTCCCGTGTGACTATGACCTCAAGACCCGCAAGAACCTCAAGAACCCCAAGAACCAAGACCCCCAAGAACCCAAGTTCCTTGTGAACTTAAGAACCCAAGACCATAAGAACCAAAGACTTCCGTGGATGGTCATCACTCGAAGCGGAATGGATACTTCGCTTGGAAATGATGAGCATGAGATAGGCGAAGAACTATTTTCCCCACCAAGAGGTTTTTCCGACCCTCTCCCTTCCCCATCTACGCAAAGGATTGCACTAACTCCTATGGAGGCTTTCGACATGATGATGATAGACACGAAGTTAGAACGCGAAGCAAGAAGACCAGAAAGAATGGCAGAATTTGATCGTGAATGCGCAGAAAGAAAAGCAGAAATGGATCACGAGAACAAAGCAAGAAAAGCCATGCGCGACCGACACATGAAAAAGATGTTGCGACTCTTTTCTCAATTGCAGGCACAGATGAAAGAGATTCGGGAAAAGGAGACTCTCTCAGTCTCTTCGTCTCCAAAGTATGACACATAGGATTTGCATGATGATTTGAATGACAATGACAAGCATGATGATTTACATGATAATCAAGATGTGTTTTCTCACAAGGATCATGATTTGTATGATCAAGACGTGTTGTTCACAAGGATGATGGTTTAGTTAATGCTTTTTCTAGCAGAGCTAACCTCGTTGCAAATTCGATCAATCACGAAGAATCGATCTTGGCTTTTGAATCGAGGTCCACAGAACCCCCACAAGAAGATTCGATAGATCCCGAAGAATCGATCTTGGCTCTCGAGCCTAGGTCCATAGAACCCTTACAAGAAGTACTATGTGTTCGTCAGCACGCATTGTTCGAGTGACACATCCAACCTTATGTGTCCGTGGACAAGCTACAGCATGACCAAGGGTCCAGTTAGTCAAGTCAGTCTAGAATAGGAAGTTTTGTAAGTCTCTTCGTAGACCATGCATGGTCAGTCACTTAGATTAGATGCACATCCTCCGGTTGCACACAACATGATCATAAGCATTTCCATCAGAATCCATCATGGGAATTTTCCAGTGCATTAAACCTATTTTTCCTATTTTTGACATTTTTCACTTATTATTTTAAGTGACTTTTGTTGGGAACTAAGTAGGGCAAATTGGGTAAGATAATATATAAGCAAATCAAAGCTAGCACTTTTTGGCAGATGAGGCAATAGGAGCATTGCTCAGCAGGCCGACTCTCAGCAAGAACAAGAATATTTCAACCTGGCGTTTTCTCTCCAACAGGCATCAACGTTTTTCATGAGCAAAACCAGCGTTTTTTCAGCCCCTTGCATAGGCAATTCCAGCACCAGCTTCCTAGCGTTCTTCATACCAGCCACATCAGCTTTTTAGGGACTGAATTTCAGCAGTAGCATAACCACCAGAACAGCGTTTTTCAGCCAGCATACACAGAGTTTTTCAGCAGGATTCCCGCAGCGATTCCATAGCAGTTCAAGCCAGCAAAACTCAGCGTTTATGGGAGCCTGATCAGCGTTTTTGACAGCCCTTATCAGCGTTTTGAAGCAGCCGAATTTCAGCGACAAGACCGCCTCAAGGACAGCGTTTTCTGTCAATGAACCCTTGGCGTTTTTGGACCTAACAAGCTTCAAGAGTTTTTCAGCTTCAAGTCCTTAGCAGACGTAGAAGTCGCAGTCGACATCGACATAGCAATCATTGTAGACTATTTGCATCAAATAGCTTCCACATACACTTGTACCAGATTGTGCAATCAATATCTTTAAGAAATCTCGCTGCTCGAGAAATCTTTGATTCTTCTGTATAGTTCCCCAAAGCATAGATGTTGTCGAATTGCTGTAGGAACTGCAATGCTTTCTTACGATCTTTCACCCTGGAAAAAGTGAAAAATTTGACTGTCGTGCCGCCATCTTTGAAATCTTTGGGTTGGTTAGATGCATTTTCCCAGGTATGGATAATAAGGGTATCCATATGGGCTCCAACCATTGTAGCCTGGTGGGCCGGTGGCGGCCGTGGTGGAGGTGGTGGCAATGACGGTGGCAAAGGCGGTTGCATTGGATCAGGGTCAGATGGCTGCACCATATTCCTGAAGACTCCCCTGATCGAAACAGACGGCTGAGAAGGTTGCCGGTTGGAAGCTCTCATATTTTCTGATGCCAGAGGAGGAGGTACCACCTGGGGCATCAAGGGGGGTAACATGTAGTTCAAAAATTGTTGAAAACTTTACAGCATCAAAAGATTCTGCTGAGGATGCCGCGAAAGAATGTCGTGAAGCTCGCTGAGCAGAAACTGCAAATATTCTGTTGAATCCATGAATTCTATGTCGTAGGTTCTTTATGGCTTATGCCCTGTAAGACAGAGCGATAAAGACGGGAGCATGCCCGATGCGCGATGAAGTAAGGGTGAGAGTGGCTAAGAAGTCCGAGGTCGGAGCACGAAGATTTTCAAGTAAAAATTCCGATAGCTTTCTCTGCTCTTTTGTAGGACCGGTGTGCTTTCAGAAAAGCACACACCTGATGTTCCGATACCACTGTCAAAAGACGGGCACCACGTGCCAATAGAAAAGAACAGACTGAACAGACTTTTAGCACTTCAATAACAATTGAACTGAGAGAGAGACGACACGTGACACGAAGTGGCGGAATTCCACCCCAGAGAGTATTGGCCCCAAACCTTGGCGCCCCTTTCGATATTTCTTCATATTGCATCAACATTGTACAAGCCGGAACTCCACGCTATGTACCTTCTCCAAGAAGCATGCCAGAGAATGATCCCTAACCTCATATTTCAAGGCCCTTGGCCTGAAAAGCAGTTACAGTAAAAAGCCTTCAAAACTCAAAAGCTTCTAGTCCAAAAGCAATGCCAAAAAGCTGCCAACGCGTTTTGCGGAATTCCGTACAACTGCCACGTCAACAATCAGTGCAAAACGTGGAGCGTCCGTACAACTGCCACGTCATCAGTTTTTTTTGCGTGCGTGTGTGTGTGGGTCTTGCTTTATTTTACTTCCTTTATGTCACTCGGGCCCCATCGGACAGGGTCCCCATAAGTTGGTAGGACTTCTTCTTCTGTTACTTGGTCTTCTTAGGGTTTAGGCCCCTCGGCCAGGATCTGCAAGTTGGCTCCATTCTTCAGGGCTTTAACACGTCAACAGTTTGTGACGCTGCGGCTTGGTAGCTATAGACATCAACATCTGCATGGCACTGCTTCTGAGAAAAACAATGACTCAAAACAAATATGGATCCTTCTCTTGTAAGTGATCTTTATGGCTTATGCCCCGTAAGACATGAGCGGTGAAGACAAGAGCATGCCCGATGCACGATGAAGTAAGGGTGGGAATGGCTAATAAGTCCGGGATCGGAGCACGAAGCTACTTCAAATAATATTCCAATAGTTTGCTCTGTCTGCTCTTTTGTAGGATCGGTATGCTTTCATAAAAGCACACGCCTGATGCTCTGATACCACTGTCACAAGACGGGCACCGCCAATGGAAAAGAACAGACCGAACAGACTTTTAGCACTTTAATAACAACTAAACTGAAAGAGAGACGACACACAACAAAGAGTGGCGGAATTCCACCCAAGAGTATTGGCCCCAAACCTTGGCACCCCTTTCGGTATTTCTTTATATTGCATCAACACAGTACAAGCAGACTCTGCACCTTCTCGCGGAAGCATGCCAAAGAATGAGCCCATGGCCTCATATTTAATGGCCCTAGGCCCAAAAGCAGTTTACATGAAAAGCTTCAAACTCAAAAGCAATTGGTCCAAAAGCAAGAGGTCAAAAGCTGCCAACGTAAATCACAAAAACCCGTACAACTGCCACGTCAACAGTCAGCGCAAAACACGGAAATCCGTACAATCTGCCACGTGATCATATCAACGCAGATTGCGGAGATTCGTATAGTTGCTACCACGTCATCCGCTCCACGCAATGCTCTGTGTGTGTGGGTCTTGCTTTATTTATATGCCTTTATGTCACTTAGGCCCTATCGGACGGGGTCCCATAAATGAATAAGACTTCTTCTTCTGTTGTTGCTTGTTCTTCTTTAGGGTTTAGGCCCCTCGGCCATGATCTGAGGTTGGCTCTGTTCTTCACTGACTTGATACGTCAGCAGTTTGTGACACTTGACATTGTGATGGTCTTTGTTGTTGACAACTGGACTTGTCACATTTCTTCATCACTCTTTGTGGCCCCTGATCACGGGACTTGTTGCACACCCAAGATCTGAGAGGGAGTGTTCGACTTTTGGATGAGAGAGAGAGAGAGAGAGAGAGATGGCATACCTTCGGTTGCCCTGTTCTCGATCTCTTCCCATCCTCTCCCACGGAGCTGATGGCGATTGTCTCAGCTTTGGCCTTCGACGACTTCTTCACTCTCATCTTGGCTCAAATCTGTTCAACATGGTACATTTTGGCTGGTGATCAGAGAATTCGTTCTTATGTCCCAGTTTTCAATCAGCTGTGCAACTATTTGGTTGTTTTTTAGCCCCATCTTTCAAAAGCTTCCAAATTCTTCCTAAAGTTTTCCCCCTCGTCTTTTAGGTTGCCAAGGCATTTTTTCATAAGCCCCTAACTTCTACCACATAGGGAGTTCCTTACCTCCTCGTGTAGTTTTTGATTCAATGTTAAATGATATGACCTTTGCGCTTGGTAGTCGTGTCCAATGATTTCAATTGTACCTTGTATGGCTTTTGTCCAGTTTTTATCAGTGGCTGGCCTAATCTATGGGTAACTCACAGACAAAATTGGTTTTGAGGATGCTAAATAGGCCTCCGGTTTTCTTTTTTTCTTAAAGAAGAAAGTCATGGCTGAGGTACAAAGTGGTCATGATGAAGGACGTATCTAGGTGAATCCAGGATGCCAAGATTCACCCAAGAAAGTGCAAGATTTAGACTCATGGTAGTCATCCACAAGCCAATACAACCATCAGCTCTATCTTGCTTAGTAGTGACTAAATACTACGACATCCCCACTGATGTCATCAGTGCCCAACAGTGAGTGTAGAACTAGGTACTAATATATGCTCCCACACACTGACACAACACAAACACATGAGCATACATCAGTACAAAGATCTGCATACTAAGTTTCTGTCAGAACTATAGAGATGCAGGGCAGACTCTACCATAATGAAGCCTAGCACTAAAGAAGGATGTATGCCAATAGCATATTTAGAATTCTTGAACGAACAGCATTTTTTAACAGCCAACAAGGCAAGATTGATTGGCAAAATCAAGACCAGAAATCCTAATGAATGAAACTTGAATAAGTAGCATGACTATCAAAAATCACGAAAACACAGTTTTCGAATCCCACAATAATGAAAACGAGTAACGTGACATCTACGAGTAAGTAAAAATGTGTTTAAAGAATCCATACCATCACCCCAAGAGGCCATTGTTAGAGGTGTCTTTAGAACCTTCAATAAAATTCCTTGTATATCGGCTATGGTGAGAGCATTAACTTGATCGACAAAGCTCTGAACAGGCTTCCTGCAAGTGCAAAGAACTTGTTTCATGAAGAACCTACCAAGGTTGCTGAATGCATCAACTACAGTATATAAGAAAATCTTACCTGTGACCATACGTTAACATTTGCCTTCCAATGTCCTCTGTCACAATCACCTGCAGGAGATGGTACTATAAGCAGACCACTTTTCTTAAACCTGATAGCACCATAACATTTTGAAACTCAGAAAATACCCGAGACTCCAAATTCATCAAAACAGATGATACTGTGGAGTTTTTGGCCCTGGTTAGCTCTTTCTCTGTAACTGCATAAAGAAACATTAAGATCCTTCAGTGAGAAGACACAAGAAGAGAGTGATGCAAAAGGTTTCTCATACTATGAGAAAGGAGGGAAAGAATTTTATGTCAGAAAATTCCAGCAATAAGTAAAAGAAGGCATGACAACAGACGTCCACTCAAAAAGG
Organism: Adiantum capillus-veneris; assembly: GCF_014529385.1. NCBI lineage: Eukaryota > Viridiplantae > Streptophyta > Polypodiopsida > Polypodiales > Pteridaceae > Adiantum > Adiantum capillus-veneris. The sequence goes on along the minus strand of NC_140951.1, from coordinate 72,636,677 downwards.
GTTTAGAGTTCATTCAAATACTACTGAGTAACTGAATGTATCAATGAAAAAAGAGCTCTTACAATTGAGAACAATTCGATTTATTTGATCCAAACTTCGTAAGACACACTGTTTTGAAGTTTGAATATACAATACAGCCATGAAACCTCTCAGAACAGAATTGAGGTTAGCTCTACTGCGTTATGCTGCTTACTCCTTTCATAGCATCTCATGCTGGATATGAATGGGGGCAGATGGCCATGACTAGTGTGTAATAGGAACTCTCTCGCTTGGAGTGTCCAAGCCTGTAACGACTCCATCATCTACATTTTCAGCCCTGCATAACACAACATATCTGCTGCCTTTTTGCTGCCAGGATTTAGCCCTTCATTCCTCTCACATCCAGAGCACAATTCAGCCCCAGATCTACCCCTTGGTGGCCATCAGTAACCCCTCATCGAGACGGATCCAAAGGAGCATCAAATCAGCCCGGAGGTGCTTCGTTTTAAAGTGTTACCGCGGCGACATTCCCCATTCGAGTCAGTAGAGGTATTGCATGTGTGTCCATTCCATTTATGCAATCAAAGGCAAATATCACATCGGCAACGGTGTGTGGGGTCCTTGAGAGAGTTTAGTGGGACCCATTGGGTCTCTCTCTCTCTCTCTCTCTCTCTCTCTCTCTCTCTCTCTCTCTCTCTCTCTCTCTCTCTCTCTCTCTCTCTCTCTCTCTCTCTCTCTCTCTCTCTCTCTCTCTCTCTCTACAAAGCAATAACAGGAACCATCACTCGTGCTAAGTAGCACACATTCAAGCAAGGAAAGAAGTAAAGATTTGTAAAGTGTGAAATCTAAATCTTCACCACTTCAATTCCGCAAAGAAACTAGCCGCAAAATATCAAATGATCAGTCTATAGTCAGAGCATAGTGTCAAAAAGCTTCTTACATCATGTATATTCAAAAGAGTCTACCAATCTTGCACTACAACCAAATCTTGATAGATTATAGGGTTCTAGTTGTTTTAATAGATTCATCTTAAGAGTGGCTATCATCACATCAAGATCAAGATCGCTCACAAAGTGATGACGTGGCATGACCTAGTGGAAGAGAAATGGCCGAGTGGACAAGAGAAACTGAGCCAACCAACTTATAGAACTTCTAAGCACCGGCCGTGGGGCCTAAAACCCTAGGAACCAGAAGCTTGATCTCTGGCCTAGCTGCTCATAAAACGTGCTGACATGCCACGTGGCAAGATTGTACGGAATCCCGCAATTTGCGATACTGAAGCCACGTGGCAGGTGCGAGAATTTCTGATGGCTATTGACGTGGCAGTTTTTACATGAGCTTTTGAGAACAGTTGTGTTTGGGTCACAGTGATTTTGAACCTGATGCTTTTGGGGCTCTGCTTTAGGGCAACCCTTGTAAGTTTACAAGAGCCCCTAGGGCCTCATTCTGCAAGGCATCTGGACATAGAGGCTGAGAGCAGAGGACACTCGCGAGTTGTACTTTGCTATGAGAAATAATAAAGAAATACCGAAAGGGGCGGCAATATTTGGGGCCAGTGCATCTCGGCGAGGAACTCTGTTGTGTCGTGTCGACATTCTCTCTCTTTCGTATAGTTCAGTTATTTTGCAGTTTCTATACGTGTGTTGCTATTGATTTCTCGCTTGAAGTGTCCAAGCCTGTAACAGGATGTCATTTGGATTGTCAAGTATATCATTGATCCTTGGTATTTAAAACCTGTTCTTGATGGTGATCTTGTTGAGAGCCACGTAATTGATGAACATCTTCTAGAATCCATCTTTCTTCTGAACAAACAAAACCGGAAAACAAAAAGGTGATGTACTATGATGCTGGATCAATTCTTACTCCAAAAGGTCTAAAATACTTGGCTCATGATCTCTTCTTGTTGAGCTAGGCTCACTCTTTAGGGAGGTCTAGTCAACGAGTACTGCCACAGATCGGATCTATGTATGATCCTTTGGTCTTTTGGTGGTAACTCGCCAACCAAACCCTCTGAAACAATAAACCTAGATGGATCCAAGATGAGCCCATATTCACCTTTAAAGAAAAGTGCAAGGTATAGACTCAATAAGGACAAGCTCCATCATGTCTAGTATTGACCAAATAGTATGACATCCCCACTAACGTTGTCAGTGCCCAATAGTAGGTGTAGAACTAGGCACCAATATATGCTCCCACACATCACGCGCGTCCGCACACACACACACCCACACACACGAGCATACATCATTACAAAGATTTGCGTATTGAGTTTTTGTCATAACTCTAGAGATGCAAGGCAGACTCAGTCATAGTGTAGCTTGGCACTAAAAGAAGCATCAAATAGGAAAAATTCGCACAAAAATGATAATAGTTCACAAGCAATACGCACCACGAAAGATTGAAAGAATCAGCACAATATCAATTGGTCATAACTCAAACGGAAATTGCATAATGTTAAGTCTCAATGTCCGCTACACGACTAAAAAATACACCTAAATGAATATAAAATAAGCTCTGGAAAACAATCGCCTTCTTGAGCTTCCAAAAACCTTTGTCGCTCCAACTACTAGCTCCAACAAATTGGAATCCTTATTCTCATCCGCATTATTATAGAAGATCACGTAAACAAAAAGACTTGATTTCGTTAATTTAGAAATGGCCGAAGTCAATACAAGGGGTCTTCATTCGCATTTCATTTTTATATGTCACTATTTCCAGACCCTTGCTATTCTTCAACTTGATTTCTATACCCCACAATCCACCACAACATTGTCCTGGGCGTGCCTCGCATCACTAACCAAACATCGCACCCTTCTGCAGGCATGATATTGAAGTCTTTATGCCCTATGTAACCCTGACAATGTAGCCGTAGCTTACCAATAACAAGCATAACAATGCATGGCCTTGTGCCGCCACCACTCCATCTATTGGACCATTTGTGGCCCAATGTCTTCACGCTTGATCCCTAATCAAGCAACCATCTCAATCGAGATAGAATTGGCTTTGCTATGAAGGAAGATTAGCGCTTCTTGGTCCTACACCTTGCCCCACGTCTTGCAAGGCCGAGTTTTGGGATCAAAGTGACCCTCAAGCGTCTCGATGAAATCTAAAGGAAGTCCAACCTTGGTTTTCCCTTTCTTTGCTCGCTCTTCTGCTGCTTTTGAGATTACGATTTGTCTTCATTTTCATCCTTCTTTGGGGCACTTTGCTAAGATGTGTTTGCCTCTCAAAACCAAAGCACTTGCCTTGCTTGCAATACTCTACCTTCTACTCTAAAAGATGTTAATTGGAAGATTTCTTCTACGTCTTCTAGGATTTCCTTTTATCCTTTGATGACTTTCTATGCAGTTTTAGTCACTAGCTCATTTGCAGCATAGGGCAATGAAACCTATCCGTAATGAGAAAAAATCCATCACATGTTCCGTGAGTCTCTGAATACTAGAAGACTGCTATTTGAGACAGTATCTCCAACTCTCTTTAGGTAAGCCACGGCAATAACGTTCCATTTGCTCCTTTGAGGAGACCTTTACGAAACAAGCCACCAATAAAAATGTGTCCCAATATCTTTGATTGTAAGTCGAGATAATGTCTTCCTCTTTCATTTGCAGCCGTCAGCACATCTTCTTCAAACGGGGGAGTTAACCAAATAGAAGAGGACAGCTTTTTGAACTTTACAGAGGTTCTTTGCGCTCCTTCATGCAATAAAAGCATGGACCACCAAGTCTGAGCATTCCCTTTGAGAAGGGAAGTCCCTTCCGAACCTTCGAAACTTCTATCAAATTGCCTCTTGAAAAAGCAGTATAAAACTGTTGAATAAAAGAAAGAGCTCGATGGGTATCCATGTGACTAGAAATCGAATCGAACTTGATGCTTTGACCCCATCCTTAAATTCCTTCTTTCCTCTTCTTTGTTCAAAATTGTCGTACTTAGGTTCTCCAATCATGTGATACCTCTTCTGGTCAAAGACATTATCAAAAAGTATAGGAATCAAACTCGTTAGCAGACAAAGTGTCAACGTCTGAGCATCGATAGTTGTTTCTGCCTCGTCTGGATCTGCTCTTCTGATATTCCCGCTTCCTCGACCCAGTGTCATATGCGGGTTGCCAGTTACAGTCTCCTCACTACCTCCAGCATGGCGGAGGTAGTGTCACAAATTGCTGATGTGTCAAGCCTGAAGAAGGGAGCCAACCTGCAGATCCCGGCCAAGGGGCTTAAACCCTAAGACAAAGAAACAGAAGAAGAAGAAGAAGTCCTACCAACTTATGGGACCCCGTCTAATGGGGCCCAGGGGACCTAAAGGCACTAAAACTAAAGCGGGGCCAACACACACAAAGCATAGAAGATGATGACGTGGTTGTTGAACGGAACTCCCCAAGACGCGCTCATTGTCGTTGACCTGCTGACGTGGTGGCAAATTGTACGGACAACCCCACAATTCGTGCTGACAGTGCCACGTGGCAGCTCTAGCAAAACACACTGACAACTTTCAGTCACCCGCTTTTGGACCATATGCTTTTGAGTTTATAGCTTTTCATGTAAACTACTTTTCATAGGCCAAGGGTCTTTGAATATGAGCCAAGGGCTCATTCTCTAGCATGCTCCGCATGAGGTGCAAAGGATGGAGTAATATAAAGAAATACCGAAAGGGGTGCCAAGGTTTGGGGCCAGTGCTCTCTCGGGGTGGAACTCCGCCACTCCCTGTGATGTCTATCTCTTTCAGTTCATTTGTTGTTGAAGTGTTAAAAGTCTGTTCACTCTATTCTTTTCTATTGGCACGCGGTGCCCGTCTCGTGACAGTGGTATCAGAGCTTCAAGCATGTGCTTTTCTGAAAGCATACCGGTACCACCACAAAGCAGAAAGAGCAAACCGGCGCTGCCAAAGTCTACTGGAATTTTATTCGAAGAATCTTCATGGCCCGACCCCGGAGTTATTAGCCACTCCCACCCTTACTTCATCGCGCATCGGGCACGTTCTTGTTCTCATCGCTCTGTCTTACAAGGCATACACCATAAAGATCACTTGCAAGAGAAGGATCAAATATTTTCCAATCCACTTTTTTTTTCTCAGAGGCAATGCCATGCAGTGGTGGATGTTTATAGCTACCAAGCTGTCACAAACTGATGACGTGGCGGTACTGCCAAGACACACTTGTAACAATGATGTGGCAGTCTGCTAACGTGGCTACCATACGGAACCCCACAAAAAGCACTGACATGTTGACGTGGCAGACTGTACGGACAGTCCTAGATTTTGCGCTGACAGCCGTGTGAAAATTCCGCAATTTGCGATGCTGGCTTTTTGGGGCATCCCTTCTAAGAATAAAAAGGACCCAAGGGCATCACTCTTCAGGGCATCTGGACGCAAAGTCTGAGAGCAAAGGTCCCTCGAGAGTTGTACTTTGCAACGATTAGGGAAAAATAAATACCGAAAGAGGCGCAAGACGTTGGGGCCAATACCTCTGGGCACAGGACTACGCAGGGCCGTGTCGACTCTCTCTCTCTCTCTCTCTCTCTCTCTCTCTCTCTCTCTCTCTCTCTCTCTCTCTCTCTCTCTCTCTCTCTCTCTCTCTCTCAAAGTTCAGTGATTATTAAGTTTTTGTTCGTGTGTTGCTATTGATTTCTCACTTGGAGTATCCAAGTTTGTTACCGTGGTATCAGATCATAAAAAGATTCTCACTCCCACCCTTCATACATCACGCATCGAGCACGCTTCCATCTTCATCGCTATGTCTTACACAACATAAGCCATAAAGTTCTCTCGGAGAATTTGACAAAGATAACCAGTTTAGATGGACAGGCAAAAGGAAAGTTGAAATCCTGCACGGAATCTGAAGAAAAGAATGAAGATTTGGACAGATTCTTGGTGGAAAATTTTGCCAGAGCGAAGTACAAACGTCAATTGCAGGTTGACTCATGTGTGAAAAGATAGATCAAGTACTCCAGAGACCCGAGACTTGCGAAACACTTGAAAAATTACCCGATTGATGAAATTTACTCGAGATGGCGTGAGGCCCTTCTCCTCTCAAGTCGAGAGAAAAGTTGAAAGGACAGACCAGTGCAGACAAGGGAACCTGTGCTCGCAGGAAGAACCAGACAGAACTCTTGAACAGAAGACGAACCAAAGGACCACCAGAAGATAAGCTAGAAAGTTACAGAGCAACAGCCGAAAGGAAAGATGAAAGCAGGATTGGTACCACATTGCGTGGGGACCGACCCGAATCAGATGAACGAAAGCACAAAACTTTGCTGCACATGGGGCAAAACGAAGAATCAAGAAGCCCTCATTTTCTTTGATAGGAGGAGCCAAGGCCCACTTCATTGGCGGCTCGACTTGGAATTTCGCTCAATAGGCTAAGGCAACAGGCGAAGGCAGTTCTAACAGCACCCGAACGAGATGTTGCCATTACACCTGTCATTGGCAAACTTCGTTTGCATTGTCAGGGGTATTTAGGGCACGAGGATTTTTTTATATCATGCCTTTGGAAGGGTGTGATGTCCTCCTAGGAATCCCTTCGTATCACAAGAACAACATCGTGGTTGACTATCCGGCGAAGAAAGTGACTTTGACGAATGAGAAGGGCAAAGAGATTGTACTTGATGGAAAAAAAAAAACTGAAAGGTCGAATATGTTTGACCTCGAAAAGCAACGACAAGATTCTCTACAAGCTGAGTGTGAGAGTGAGCAGCGAAAAGAGAATGAGCCACGAGCGTCGAAAACGCGAAACACGTCTCCATAGCTTTCATGATCGACTTGGATTCTTGTCTTGAAAATCCATTTCGTAGAAACCACCTTCTGCTTGTTGGGCCTTGGAACCAAAGTCAAGGTTTTATTCCGCTAAATAGCGTCCATCTCTGTCTGCATGGCATGCTTCCAGCGATCGTGCATGAGTGCTTTCTCCACCGAGGAAGGCTCAACTGGTGAAGCCTGAATCTGAGACATGAGTGCAAAGTTCACGAACTCTGCGCCATCATGAACTTGTCTAACCTTAAAGCGTGCAGAACGTCAAGGTTGTCTAAGGTTTGGCGAGTCTAGTAACTTTGTGACTCCAGAGGAAGAAACCATAGAGTAGAGCCAACCAGGTACTAACCTCTCCTTGCGAAGTGGGACCGTCTCCATCGAAGGAAAACCATCATCCATATCAAAATCGAAATATGACATGGCATGATCGGGTGAAGTAACTGGCTGCGGTGTAGAGGGAACATGAACAGGAACAGGGGTAGGATTAGGTGTAGGAGGTGGACGAGAAGGAGGTAGAGAAGGTATAGGCTTGGATGTTGCCCCCTCTGCAGGTGTGTTGAAGAGCTCCATGAAAGTCACATCACGGCTAATTGTGGTGGCCTTGGCGTCAGGATTGTAAAGAACGATATCCATCAGACTCTCGTGAATAGCCCAGGAAGATGAGCTTCTTCGCCTTTAAGTCTAACTTCTGTCACTTCTCCTTTGGCACATGGACAAAGGCCGGACACCCAAAAACTCGAAAGTGTGAGACCGAGGGGTTGCGCCCGTAGTAAGCATGATAAGGAGTCATGTCCTGCAAAGCATGGGTAGAGAACGGTTATGGATGTAAACCGCCGTGTTGCACGCCTCTGTCTAGTAAACCCGAGGCAAAAAAGCATGCGCAAGCATCGCACGAGCCATCTCTATGATAATCCGATTCTTTCGCTCAACAACTCCATTTTGGGAAGGAGTGTAAGGAGTAGTCAGCTGGTGCTGGATGCCCTCTGACTTGCACCACTGTGCAAAGTCCTTCAATGTGAACTCACCCCCTCTGCCTGAGCGAATATATTTGACGTGCAAGTCCTTCTCCTTTTCAACCATCGTCTTCCAATTTCGAATGAAACAAAAAGCCTCCGACTTGAGCTTTAGGAACGAAGCCCAAGTATACCTGTTGAAATTATTCACAAGCACAAGCAAAAATTGTGAGCCAGAAAATGAAGGAGTGCTCATCGGGCCACATAGAGTCACAGACCAATGTGAACCAATGCAAGTGGTGCCGAAGCTCTGTTGGATGCCTCCTTTGGAAAGGCAACCCTGTGTTGATTGCCCATTTGGCAAGCCTCGCATACGCCTGATGAGGAGCGTATCGTTGGTAAATCCTCCACCCTAGAGGTCCTAGCAACCTGTTGAAGCTGCTGATAACATAGATATCCAAACCATGCATGCCATAGAGAAGAAGACTCCACGGTCCGAGACAGAAGAGCAGTGAGGCAGTACATAGGGAACCATCGCGCTCACCGCGTGCAAGGATAGTACCTGTCGTAGAATCATAAAAGGTGATTGTGCCACTCCCAAAGCGTATGTCAGCTCACTGAGAATCCAAACTCGACACAGAGAGGAGGTTGAAGGCCATGTTCAGAACGTAACGCGCCTCCACTGAACTAAACTTCGGGTCTGAGGTAGAACGAAAGAGGATAATCTGGCCTATGCCAGACACTGGAATCTAATGGTTTTCACCCATAGTGACAGTCTGCCCGTGTGTCTCCCTGAGAGAGCTAAACCATGACTGTTGGGGAGTCGTGTGAGTGGTGGCTCCACTGTCAACAACCCAAGTACCTGACTGCGATGTAGCAAGAGCGTGGTCCATCGCCGCGACAAGAGCAATCCTCGCCCTTTCGTGAGAGGCTACACCTGCAATCGAGGCTGTATGTTTCTCCCTGTTGGCCTCCTCTCGCTTCCTCTTTCTGCATTCTGATTCTCTGTGCCCTTTCTTGTGGCAATGGTAACATTCGATGTCCTTGTTCTTCTTCTTACCTTTACCTTTCTTGTTACCTCCTTGAGCTATCAAAGCTCCTTCTGCATCAACAGCACCTCCGGCTCGGAATGCGGAGTGCCCCTCGATTTGATTAAGGGAAGGGAGAATCTCGTCCCAAGTGGGAAAAGAGGTGCTTCCAGATGTGGGCAAACTTTGAAAATAGGGATCAAAGAGTGGGGGAAGCTTGAATAGTAGAAGGCCAGCCATGCGTGCCGAGGTGATATCGCCTACGGCAGAGAGAAGGTCGTCCCAGAGTTCCAGCATACGACAGGCCAACCCATCGAGTGAGTTGAAATCCTTGAACTGGAGGTTGTACAACTCCCGTTCAAGTATGATATGTCTAGTCTCCTCAAACAGGTCAAGAATCCACCTCCATAATGGATGTGCATGCTCCTCTTTGGAAACTTCCTTCGTGATGCTGTCCGAGAGGTTCATAATAAGAAAGGTGAAGACTCGTATGTCCCGATCCACCCACTCGTCGATCTGGGTCTGAGTGGCGGTAGGAAAGGAAGGCTGAGTAGTCGAATGGGTGAAATCATTCAACCATTCCCAGAGTCAATGGTAGGCGATAATTGTACGGACACGTGTCCTCCACACAGAATAGTTGTGTAAATCCAACTTCTTCTCCTCAACAAACTGGGTGAGGGCATAATTGTTGGATGTAGCGTTGGTAGATGCCGACATAGTCGCAGTAGTGGAAGTGGCCGTAGTCGTAGAAGACGTAGTTGCCCCCCTCTGGGACTGTTGTTGTTGTCCCTTCTGCTTCGGAGTCGACATGTCACGTGCTCAAGAGAGTAGTCCCAGAGGTAGATCGATAAGATCGCAAGTCGCCGGTGAAGGTACTGCCTTCAATGCTGTAGCAATCAAAAATAACCGCTCAGAAAACCACCGGATGGTGTCTTGACCAGCAAGGGAGTGATCAACAGCACAAAGGGTAAAAATTCAGCATGCTGTCCGCCCTAAAATCCGCTGCAAAGGGTGCTGAAAACGCTGCTGTTTTAGAGATTTCAGCGCGCCTATACGCCATCGCTCGATACGGGAGCGTGCAGAGTATCAGAGGAGAGGGTTCTCGCACTTTTCAACCATCTAGGGGCTTAAAACAGAGAAAAAAGACAACAAGTAATAAGTACCAAAATGGTGCCGATTGAGTGTAGATACTTGTCCAAGGTGAAGATTTGCAAGTGCCTGTCAATAGAAGGGTCTCCGTGCAAGTCGTGGCTGCTCCCGATCGTGCAAGAGGCATAGCGTTTGTAGAAAACGCAGCAAGTGCACAGAAAACGCAACAAGATCTGAAAACACAGATCTGTCCAGAAAACGCAACCTGGTCTGAAGAACACAGGCTGATCTGATGCCGACTTGGGTGCATTTTTTGCTGCTGAAGGGGAGCGCTAGAGAGGGACGTTCCAGATCAGGCTGAGGATGCAAAAACGTTGGCTGCTCTTGCAAAAAAAAAAACGCTAGGGCTGAAAAAACGTTGATCAGCACCGAGATGGAAACCGGCAAGAGTGCTAGCGCTAGTGTCACCAGCGTGTGACTACTATCTATCCTTTTTGTTGATTTCTTTCTTATTATTTATTTACTTTCACTTTTTGGAAACACCCCTCGGGAAATCTAACTGCCCTGCATTGCATAGCTAGTGTGGAACTGTCCAGAGGGAGTCCAAGCCTTAGGGCAAGAGAGCACTAAGGTTGGACAAGGACTATGGTTAGCCAAAAGGGGGTCATTGACTAGCCAAACTGGAATCCTTTGCTATAGATGCTACATTTCAATTCTGGGTGTGGCTGCAGTGTACAAAGGGGGTCAGATGACCTAGAAAGATACAATGGCAGCATCTCCTAAAATTTAGGGAACTGCTATTTTGGGACCTGAAAATGGGTTTGCGTCATTACCTCCGGAATGACAAGGGGAACATTTTCTTACTCTGCCGTGAAGTCAACTGCGCAACCGGTTGGGAGATTTTTAGGCGGCAACCCCGAAACGGGAAATGACTTGTAAATGTGCCAAGTGGCACATTTCTGTGCACTTTCCTCATGCAAGAGAAGGTGGCGCTGAATTTGAAGGGGAAAGAGGCTCATTTGCAGATTTTGTCACAGGTTAAGAGCTATGGAGTGCTTCCTTTCCCTCCTATGTACAGTGCGGTGCCAGGAGTGATGCCCTGCACGCTAGGCACTGCCCTCTCTCCCCCCTATGGCAGTATGTTATGCCCCACTAGTGGGCTTTTCAATTGACCAATGTACAATTGTGTGGGTTCATGCGCAATTGCCGAGGCAAGAGCCTCTTGCACAGGTATTGGATTAGCTAGCGGCTAATCCCCCACAGGTGAATTCGGAGAGGTTTCACGCTAGAAATCTCGTCCGATTCAAAGGGCAAGTAGCCCTACAAGTGCGGGAGCTCGAGGACTTGCTACGCATGCGACCGGCACGCGAAACGGTCCGAAACAGTAAATTACAGCTTGCTGTGTATTTTTGCAGGTTTAGGGTTTTGGCCCTAAACGGTCCCTAATACCCCCAGGAGGTTCGGGGATGCGAGGGGACCGTTGTACAGGTGATCTGGTGCATTTTCGGGGCTGAAAACAGAGAATTCAGCGTGCTGCAGATCCTCGCCAGGTCTTGCAAAGTGCCCGTATGCGTCGGGAAAGTCAGTCAATGCGTGGGAATATTGACAGTGAAGTGTCCTAGTACAGTTATGCTGCCGAAATCGGGCCGGAATAGTTGAAATTCAGCCAAGCTTGTGCGGGGCAGCTTGTAGGGAAACACAGCGTTTATTCCCTCTTTTAAACAATAAAGAAATACCGAAAGGGGCGCCTAAGTTAGGGGCCAATCTATTGTCGATCTTCTCATACAGGTGCATTCTAGCAGCGTGTATCCCTTTCCCCTTTGTTGTGTCTTGAAAGTACAGGTAAAGTGGGGCGACAAATTAAATGGGTGAAAGCAAATAAAGTTAAGTCTAAAGTCTACCGCCCTTTTTGAAAGTACAGGCCGGTTACAGCTAGCCTCAAGAGGAGGGATCGATGCAAATTCTCCGCGTCTTGGCGATTGATACCATGTGAGAGTGAGCAACGGAAAGAGTGTGAGCCACGCTCGCCGAAAATGCTAGGGGGAGAGAGAGAGAGAGAGAGAGAGAGAGAGAGAGAGAGAGAGAGAGAGGAAACAAAAGTGCTCTGCAAATGATGCTCTCAATACACAATCTGAATGACTACAAGACCCTAAGCATTCTATTTATAGAATCTTCGGTTGAGGTAGGGTAAAATGTGTAACTGGTGCAAAAAACATAAAAGCCCAAAAATGGCTAAAAATGTGTGCACCCAGCCAGGCTCTGAAATTGACCGGCCGGACACGTTCTAAAAGTGTCCGCCCATGCAATCTACATGATGTGCGATGGGTGGCCAACCCGGGACAATCACTAGCTGTACAAAATGGTGAAGCAACGGTGGTGTAACTCTAACATTGAGGCTGACTGTTTCTCTAAGGGAGTACCAGACGAGTTGCCTCCTTCACGTCCTGAAGATCACATGATTGATTCTTGGTAGTACACCACCGAACCGGCCACCTTACAGAGTTAGCCGAGGCCAAAATAAAGAAACAATGAACAAGAACAGATTTCCACATTCGTAAGGATCGATGATATACTCCACAGACTTCAGAATTCTACTTGCCAAATTGATATGAAGAGTGGTTATCATCCTAACTGGATTGCTCCTGAAGACGTCTACAAGATAGCTTTCCAAATGACTTTTGGGATTTTTAGAGAATTTTACATGAACTGCAGAAGCATAAATTGGTTATAAATGCAAAAAAGAGCAGCTTTGTCTTCCCTAAGAATCGAGATACACTTCCTGAGACATATCATCTCAGCAGTAGAGGTAAAGATGGACCCGGCCAAAATTGAGACTGTTCGTTATTGGCCTGATTTGAAGAATGTTCATGAGGTTTGAAGCTTACCTGGCTTGTGCTCATTTTATCAGTAGTTCATTCCGAAATTTGCAGAGAAAGTTTCTTCTTTGCATATGCTGACTCAGAAAGGAGTTCCTTTTATTTGGGACCGACAGTGATTGCAGCCTTTGAGACTCTCAAAGAAAAGTTGACTACTTGACTCGTGTTGGCCTTACCAGACTTGCAAAAGCCATTCAAATTTATTGTGATGCTTATGGTAGCAGTTTGGAAGCAATCTTGATGCAAGAAGACGATGTAATTGCTTATGAGAGCAGGATGTTTTTACGTCCTGAAATGGTTGCACAAATTTATGAAAAAGAGTTATTGTAGTGATCCATACTCTTACTCAGTGGCGACACTATTTACTCGGAGCTGACTATACAATCTTTACGAATCACCAAAGTCTACGCTACTTCTTGTCACAGAAGCAGTTTTTGGAAATGTAGATGGGAATGTCTAGAAAGCATGAAAAACCATCTAGCCGTTAAGAGGAGTAGAGTTCGTCCTCTTTTAATAGCGACCAGATCAACAAGAAAACCAAGGAGTCCAAGGAAGGGAGTCGGGTCGTCAGATTCAAGACGTTTTTAGACTACCAAGACACCCATCAAGCCCTTGAGTTTGTACAACAGTTTGACATCGTCTTCTCTGGAGGACGGTTCTCAAAACATGCGAGGGTGCAAAAAGCGGCATCTTACTTCAAAGGAATTGTACAAACACTTTTTTGCCATGTGGTGTGCCAAATGAGATTCGAGATTGTTGTCTAAATCAGAAGTCTGACTCTATTCAAAGACTTCTACAACATGCTAAGAAACGATTTGAAACACATGCCGGCTCATTGACTTATCTTATGGACAAGATAGTATCAACCTCAACTAGGCAAAAGTCCGCCAGATTGAAAAGAATAAATCAAGGGAATTGGATGACAGCTCATCACAGGATTCTGGAGAATCAAAGGGTTCCGACAAACTAAGGGAACCAAAAAGTTCATCAAAGGATTTCAGAGAAAGGGGATCACATGATAAAAAATTATGTGTCTTAGGGCTCCGATGATTGAGACTAATGTGACAATGGACAGGGGAAGCGAAAGACACCACCCACAGGTCCCAGGGCAGGAAAGAAAGGAAAAAGGGAATCAGCTAGTAGATTAGAGAATTCCTCAGACCCAGGATAATTTTTTTGAAGCAGATCAGTATGATCTAGATCTGGATACTGCTTTTGCCAAGGTGCACAAGGCTCTTGAGAAGTTTCAAGCACGGCATAAGAGGGCAGCCCACAAGATTCGACGTGACTTGCTACGGAAGGAAGATGATTCAGTGCTCTTACGGTTTGAAGGCACGCCACGAAACGAAAAGGAAAGGCGGGGCTTTTTCCAAAGCTAAGAATGACTATGGCCCTTTCCAGATTCAAGAAGATAAATGATGTTTCCTTCACACTGAAGTTGCCAAAAACTTGGAAGATTCACAATGCTTTTTATATGAGTCTGTTGAAAAATTTCAAGAGTCAGGTGTCAGTCGACAGGGAGCCTGAGGAGCAACCTGAAGGGGAAGAGAGCGAGGAGATACTCGTTCTGGAACAGATATTGGCTCACCAAGAAAGGAAAGAGAAAGGTAAAGTGAACGACAGTTCTTAGTCACCAACTATCCGGCATTGAATGCGAAGTGGATGGATGCGGGAAGGACCTAGCAAATACCCCTCAAATTTGGAACTTCACCTTGACGCTTTTGGTCTAGCTTTGGCTATTCCAAGAGTTCCCAAAGATCAGCAGGTTGAAACTTGTGCAAGCAGGACTGCACAAGAGAGGAGTTACATCATCTTTGTTGCATCGCCAATCAATTGACGACGCTCCATCTCTAGTTGCTCAGCCTGAGTAGGCCTAGGCAGGCCATACTCCGTGCCGGAATCTTCGTTGTGATCCCTGCCCGCATCTCCAGATATGCAGAGGGAGTTGATTGATCATTGCCTGAAACCATAGGTGCCGCGGAAAAAAATTCGGGGATCGGATTTCCCGTAGAAGAGAAATCGGCCGTGCTCTGATACCACTGTAACAGACTTAGACACTCCAAGTCAAGAATCAACTTCAAAAAGGACGGTAGACTTTACTTCAAACCTTGAAGTAGCTTTCACCCATTATTAGTCGTCTATTCTACCTGTGCTATAATGACACAAGAGAGGGGAATGGGATACAGATGCTAGAATGCATCTGTATGCGAGTCGGACACCAGATTGGCCCCTAAATAGGCACCCCTTTCAGTATTTCTTTATTCTTTAAAAGAGGGAATAAAAGTTGTGGTTCCCTACAAGCTGCCCCGCACAATCTGGGCTGAATTTCTTCTGTTCTGGCCCGATTTCGGCAACATAACTGTACTAGGACCCTTCGCAGTCAGTATTCCCACGCATTGGATGACTTTCTTGACGCATACGGACACTTTGCAAAACCTGGCGAGAATCTGCAGCACGCTGAATTCTCTGTTTTCTGCCCTGAAAATGCGCCAGATCACCTGTACAGCGGTCCCCTTGCGTCCCCGAACCTCCTGGGGGTATTAGGGTCTGTTTAGGGCCAAAACCCTAAACCTGCAAAAATACACAGCAGGCTGTAATTCACTGTTTCGGGCTCCGTTTCGCGTGCCGGTCGCATCCGTAGCAAGTCCTCGAGCTCCCGCACCCGTAGCAAGTCCTCAAGTCCTCGAGCCCTTTGAATCGGAGAAGATTTCGCACGTGAAACCTCTCCGAATCACCTGCACCTGCGGGGGATTAGCCGCTAGCTAATCCAATACCTATGCAAGAGGCTCTTGCCTCGGCAATCGCGCATGAACCCACACCACTGTACATGGTCAATCTGATGAGCCCACTAGAGGGGCATAACCATAAAGAATAGGGGAGACAGAGAGCAGTGAGAGGTGTGCAAGTCATGACATCCTGCACCTCACTGTACATAGAGGGTAAGCCAGCACTCCATTGAAGCTCTCCCACCTGTGACAGCACTCAAAAACGAGCTCACAGCTGAAAATTCACGTTTTTGCCTTCTCTTTAAGCAGTAAGCTGGCCTCAGAGTGCCAAGTGTCACTCATTTGTGCATTTTCCCGCTTTAGACCCTCGGGTCTAAAAATATCTCACCCTCAGCCTCTGTTGAGTTGGCCACAGAGTAACAAAATGATCCCCGTGTCAAACTACACTTAATGACGCGAAGACATTTTGCCGTCCAAAAATAGCAGTCCCTAAAATTTAAGAGTTTCTGCCATTACATTCTTCTAGGTCATCTGACCCTCTTTGTACACTGCAGCCACACCCAGAACTGAAATGTAGCCTATGTAGCAAAGGATTCCGCTTTGGCTGGCCAATGACCCCACTTTGGCTAACCATAGTCCTTGTCCAACCTTGGTGCTCTTTAGCCCTCATGCCTGGACTCTCTCTGAACAATTCCACAATGTCTATGCAATGCAGGGCAGTTAGATTTCAAGAGGGGTGTTTCCAAAAGGTAAAACAAACGAAATTCCCCAAAGAAAGAGAAAATAAACAAAAATGGAATTGCCACTGACTGGTGACATACCCCCCTCTTGAAATCTCAAACGTCCTCGTTTGCACCTATGTCGTACATGCTTACAGTCAGCACTCGGGTGTCTGGACACCGTGTCGACACATGTACGACACATACATGCTCACAGTCAACACCTTGTTGACACATGTATTGCCTGCGTGTAAACCCTGTCCCAATGACATAGTGGAAGCGTCACACTCTGCCATTGCTTTGAGTCCATAACTTTCCAATGACAAAATGGAAGCGTCACATTTTGCCACTGTCTTTTAGTACACGTTGGATCCAGTAACCTTTCGAGCATACCCAAACCAACAGTTTAAGAATGCAGTTACACATGTACTCTTCAATAGAAATAATTGTTGTACCCTTGACAGACTGACAAGAAATACTAACTTCTATAGCACTAAACAAACTTTTGGACATTCCATAAGAGCAATTGCCAAACTGACAATCTGTACAGCTCTAACATTCATGTAACATGCACTTCATTTGAGCTCACTGTAAGTAACATGTACATCATTTATTTCAGAAGCCATTGTCACACTGACAATCCATGTAGCTCTGAATCTCAAGGGGTCAAGGTAGGTTGCAAACCAAGGTTTTAAGTTCCCATACTTTTAATGACTCTGCAAGTTCACTTTTTTCCATCCACTTGACATCCAGAGGTGAATAGCTTTTGAACTTTACCAAACAGCACCTTGCAACCTTGCCTTTTCTTTTCTTTCTTTATGTGCCAAAATCTGTTCCGGGACCAAGATCTCGTCAAGTTCCTCGACTTCCGGCTAATCTTCAGCTGGCATATCTTCTGGCACATCACCCACATAGGGTCTGAGAAGACGCACATGAAACGCACTATGAATCTTCCAACTCTCATGCAATTTCAGCCTTTATGCAATATCACTGATTTGCATACTAAGCATCGAAAACAATCTTTCTCTGTTGATCTTTGGAGATTAACCTGTGATCTACCCTTATGCTGTCACTTTTATTGGGCTAAGAATTCTCTTTTTGACCCAATTTTGACAGCATAACTGTAGTAGAAACCTTCACAACCAAAAATCCACATATCCAAGTGATTATCCAGTGTCCACGCATAATAGAGCACTTTTGCAAACCTGTCCTGGAAATTCAGCACGCTGAATTCTCTGTTTTTAGAACCTAAAATGCTCCAGATCACTTGTATTACTGTCCTCTAGCTTCCCCGAAGCTCTTGGGACAAAAAAGCATCAAATAGGGTCAAAACCCTAAATCTGCAGAAAAATACAGCAAGCTGTATTTTCTTCTTCTGGGCTCTGTTTTGCGTGCCAATCGCACCAATTCGTAGCCTTTGATCTTCTGCATCAGTAGGACTATTTGCCCTTTTTGATTTACACGAGATTTCTCGCAAGAAATCTTGTTAAATCATCCTGTACCTGTTTTGAATTAGCCTTTAGCTAATTCGGTACCTGTATGAAATCATTCCAAGTGGAAGGAGTCTGTCCTTGTAACAACAGTGTATTCCACCACTGACTTGCATTTTTTTTTCCAGAAAAGTGACAGCTTTCCTGACTTTAAATGCTCCTTCCAACAAATGCTTTGTCAAACTGTTCGAGGAAAGAGAAAACCTTTGTCATCTCATCAAAGCCATTGAATGTGTCAATGGACTCACTGATAATCTTCTTTGTATGGCTTTAGCTTATCCATTGACTCCAAGTTGTCAAAAGAGACAATTTGCATAATGGGTACACCTGTGGGAGCCATCTGTACTCCCTTGCCAGTAACATGTTGATGTCCAGGTGTCATATTCACTGATGGGATTGAAAAACTAGCCATACCCAAGTTGCCTTGTGACACCCCAAACTGACCTTGTGTGCCCTGAAATCCTGGGTGCAAACCAATGTTTGCATACATGGGGTTGGGCACCATGCCCTGCATACCCCTAACACTGTTCCTGGCATGCCAAAACTGCCTTGAACTTGATGTGCTATTGATGAAGATTGTATGAACTCCATAAATCTTGGATTCTCCATCAATTGCTTGAACATGGTCACAGCAGTAACAACCTGCAAAGCTTTCTCTGCTTGGCCTGAACTCTCGCCAATTTCATGTGCAGTTGGAATAGGCTGTCTATCCTCTGAAGAGGAACCCTCTTCCTTGTTGCCATCCATCTAGTATCCAAAGAAAGACTCATAGCCTTTCTAACCTGTATCCAAAGAAAGACTCTCGTAGCCTTTCTCACCTGTAAATCCAAATAAAGACTCGTAGCCTTTCTCACATGTATCCAAAGAAGACTCTCGTAGCCTTTCTCACCTGTAAATCCACTCGATCTACTTTCAAACTCTATGTGTTTTCAAGGTCATCCCAAACTCTCTCTGTGTGTTTAACCCAAACTGACCAAGGCTCACTTTTTGAGGAAAAAGTGATTTAATCCCGTCGATAGAACCATGTAACCGGCCTGTTAACTTCAAAAAGGGCGGTAGCCTTTACTTCAAACCTTGATTTAGCTTTCACCCATTATTAGTCGTCTATTCTACCTGTGCTATAATGACACAAGAGAGGGGAATGGGATACAAATGCTAGAATGCATTTGTATGCGAGTCAAACACCAGATTGGCCCCTAAATAGGCGCCCCTTTCAGTATTTCTTTATTCTTTAAAAGTGGGAATAAAAGCTGTGGTTCCCTACAAGCTGCCCCGCACAATCTGGGCTGAATTTCTTCTGTTCTGGCCCGATGTCGGCAACATAACTGTACTAGGACCCTTCACAGTAAGTATTCCCACGCATTGGATGACTTTCCCGACGCATACGGACACTTTGCAAAACCTGGCGAGAATCTGCAGCACGCTGAATTCTCTGTTTTCTGCCCTGAAAATGCGCCAGATCACCTGTACAACGGTCCCCTTGCGTCCCCGAACCTCCTGGGGGTATTAGGGTCCGTTTAGGGCCAAAACCCTAAACCTGCAAAATGAACAGCAGGCTGTAATTCACTGTTTCGGGCTCCGTTTCCCGTGCCGGTCGCATCCGTAGCAAGTCCTCGAGCTCCCGCACCTATAGGGCTACTTGCCCTTTGAATCGGACGAGATTTCGCACATGAAACCTCTCTGAATCACCTGTACCTGCGGGGGATAAGCCGCTAGCTAATCCAGTACCTTATGTAGCAAAGGATTCCGCTTTGGCTGGCCAATGAACCCACTTTGGCTAACCATAGTCCTTGTCCAACCTTAGTGCTCTTTAGCCCTCAGGCCTGGACTCTCTCTGAACAGTTCCACACTGGCTATGCAATGTAGGGCAGTAGATTTCCAGAGGGGTGTTTCCAAAAGGTAAACCAAACGAAATTCCCCAAAGAAAGAGAAAATAAACAAAAATGGAATTGCCACTGGCTGGTGAAAGGTAAAGGCTGTAACAATCCCTATGCCTTATGCCTGTCAAACTTGACCTTTTGGCATACCAAGCAACTCCGCACAAACTCTTCCACATCCTTCTTGAATCTCGGCCAAAAGAAGTATCTCTCTACCCCTTTCATGGTGGTAGCAATGCCACGGTGACCCGTAAAAGGTGGACAGTGGCATTCAGTCATAACCTTTTCCCTCAACGGCTGTGTAACGCACAACATAGTCTTTTTCATCAAGTAGCCTTCCCGAAGAGAGTATCCAGCTACTGTCTCCCCATCCCGTATCCGTGTGAAAATATCTGCAAAATCTGTATCTGTGGCATACTGATCGACCATATCCTCGAAGCTCCTATGATGTATCGCGGAAATAGCCAGAACCAACGGTTTCCGAGACAAAGCATCTGCCACCACATTCTTTTGTCCTTGCACATGGACAATCTGGAGGTGGAACTGTGACAAGATGTTCGCCCACAGCATCTGCTTTTCTGAAAGATGCTTCTGTGACAAGAAGTAGCGCAAACTCTGATGGTCTGTAAAGACAGTAAAATCCGCTCCGAGTAGGTAATGCCGCCACTGAGTAAGAGCATGGATAACAGCCAAAAGCTCTTTCTCATAAATCTGTGCTGCCATCTCCGGCCTAGAGAACAAACGGCTCTCGTAAGCTATGACATGGCCTTCTTGCATCAAGACCGCACCCAGACTACGACCACAAGCATCACAATATACTTCAAATGACTTTTGCAAGTCCGGCAAAGTTAAAATTGGTCCAGTAGTCAATTTCTCTTTCAATGTTTGAAAGGCAGTCACCTCTGTGGGTCACCTCTGCAAACTTTCGTATGAACTGCCTGTAGTACGAACACAGTCCCAAGAAGCTTCTAACTTCATGGACATTCCTCAAGTCGGGCCAATCACGGATAGTCTCTATCTTGACCCGGATCCATTTGCACTCCTGCTACTGACACAATGTGTCCCAAAAAGTGTATCTTTGGTAGAAAAAATTCACTTTTCTTTGCATTAATCACTAACTTGTGATCCCGTAATGCCTGAAAGACCTGAAGCAGATGATCCCTGTGTTCTGCCTCATTCTTGGAGAAAACAATGATGTCGTCAAACAAAGAGCCAACAAATAGCCTGTACTCTCGAAAAATCATGTCCATCATCCGGTTAAATATCGCAGGAGCATTGGTTAAGCCAAAAGGCATCACCAAAAACTCAAATAACCCAAAAGTCGTCCGAAAAACTATCTTGTAGACATCTCCCGGCGCTATCCTGATCTGATGATATCCACTCTTCAAGTCAATCCTGCTAAAGCACGAGGATCCCTGTAACCTGTCAAGTATATCATCGATCCTAGGAATCGGAAATCTGTTCTTGATGGTGATTTTGTTAGGAGCTCTATAATCGATGCACATTCTCCAAGATCCGTCTTTCTTCAAAACCAACAACACTGGAGAGCAATATGGTAAAGTACTAGGCTGGACAAGACCCTTTTCCAAGAGGTCTTTCACCTGGTTCATAATCTCTTCATTCTGTGCTCGGCTCACACAATAAGGTGGCTGGTTCGGTGGTGTACTTCCAGGTATCAGATCAATGGTATGATCTTCAGGACGAGCAAGTGGTAACTCACCTAGCAGGCCTTCCGAGAAGCAATCGGTGTGAGTGTAGAAAATCTTGGCGTTCTTTATCAAGTTTAGACATATTTGTCCTATCATCATCACTCAACTCTTTCATAAAGATCGAGTAAACAAACAGACTGGATTTCATTACTTTTGAAATGGCCGAAGCCGATACAATAGGGACACACTCGCCCTTCAGTTTAATATCAAGTACAATTGTTCTGCCCTTTTCTGTAGTCACAGTCGCTTTTCTCGCCCGATAATCGACCACGACGTTGTTCTTGTGGTACCAGGGAATCCCTAAGAGAACATCACAACCCTCCAAAGGCATTATGAAGAAGTCCTCATGTCCCAAATACCCCTGACAATGCAACCGAAGGTTGCCAATGACAGGTGTAATGGCTACGTCCCTACCGGGTGCCGCTAGAACTGCCTCAGCAAGTGGTCCCATCCGATCGGGAGTAATCTCGAGCCGCACCGCCAATTCCGGTGAAATGAAGTTGGCCTTGGCTCCTCCATCAAAGAAAACCAGGACCTCTTGATCTTTCACTTTACCCCAAGCTCGGCAAAGTTCTATACTCTCATCCATGGTGTCGGGATCAGTACCCACACAGTCTGGAACCAGTCCTATTTTCATCTTGCCTTTTCGTACACGGTCCTCGGCTGCTCTCGAACTCTCGGGCTTTTCGTCGTCTTTGTCATTTCATTCGTTCTGTGCCTTTTTAGGGCACTTCACGGAGATATGTCCCAGTTCCCCGCATCCAAAGCACTTCCCCTCCCTGATGAAGCGAGCCCTCTCCTGAGGAGTAAGCTTTGGTCGTGGACTTTCATTCCCAGAAGTCTGTCCGGGTCGTTGTGTCGTGACCTCATCTGTGGGGTAGGTCAGACTGCCAGAGTGAATTGCAAAGCCCCGCTTCGCATGACTCATCAACTCCTGAATAGAAGCTGACTTCTGTTCCAAGCAATGATCTTCGATATCTGTAGGTAGACCCAAGGTAAACCGCTCAATCTATTCTCTGAACGAGATCTTCTTGAATGAAGAGGCGAGTAGAAAAGAGCTCCAAAATCTTTCACGGTAAGAATTCACTGTATCGCTCTTGGTCATCCGGAGATGGTTCCAAGCAGCTCGTATATCTCGTTCAAACTCTTGAGTCAACCAAGCAGAAATAAAAAGCCTCTTGAATTTCAGCCATGTAACTTGCACAGGCTTGCTTAATAGAAGCGTGGACCACCAAGTGCAAGCATTCCCCTTAAAATAAGAGGCAGCTCTCCGAATCTTGGAGTGCTCTGAATAGCGTCCTCCCGCGAAAGCGATGTCAAACTGCTGTATAAAAGACAAAGCCTTCGAAGCATCGGAGTATCCCGAAATAGTATCAAACTTAGGTGCTTGGCCACCTTCCTTAAACTCTCGGACTTTCTTGCTTTTATCTTCGAGAAAGTCATACTGGTTGGCTTTGTAAAAATTCTTCTTGTTCGCATAAAAGTTTCCGTTGTCAGAGTCTGAATTGTCCGTAGACGAGTCCTCTATAGAAGTGTCACTCACTGGGCGAGACTTAAGACTTCTTTGCCTTTTTCTTGCCCTTTCCGAAGCGTTGTTTCTTGCTTCGCTTTTTGCTTTTCCTATCTTCTTCGCTCGAGTCTGAAGAGCTAGAAGAACTGTCAGAAGAAGAAGAAGAAGAACTGGGTAAGCCTTCAAACTTGACACGCTTCTTCAATTTCTTTGCCTTGTCGAATGTAGACCGACGACCCAAATATCCCGGGAAGTCAGTGCCTTTCTTCTGCTTCTTGCCGTGCTTTTTTGCGTCGAAAAGCTGAGCAATCCGTGCATCAACCACGTTCTCCAGTTCCTTCTCCGTATATTTCTTGGAAGCAGAAGGTTTCTTGAGAGCGGGTTTCGCGAGTGTTGTTGTGGTTCTCTGCCACTCCGTCTGTACCTCTTCCAAAGAGGTCTCGTTCATATATTTTGCCATCTTCGGATCCTTGGCAAAATTGAGTATCATCTTTGTTGCATCACCAATCAATTGACGACGCTCCATCTCTAGTTGCTCAGCCTGAGTAGGCCTAGGCGGGCCATACTCCATGCCGGAATCTTCATTGTGATCCCTGTCCGCATCCCAGATGCAGAGGGAGTTGACTGATCATTGCCTGAAACCATAGGTGCCGCGAAAAAAAATTCGGGGATCGGATTTCTCGTAGAAGAGAAATCGGCCGTGCTCTCATACCACTGTAACAGACTTGGACACTCCAAGTCAAGAATCAACCACGACAGCACCAAATAACCACTTCAAAACAATTCACAGATCACAATAGATTTGCACTGGCCCGACGAAGTTCCGTGCCTACAGACATTGGCCCCAAAGACTGGCGCCCCTTTCGGTATTTCTTTTTATATTAATCAGATCAAAGTACAAGAGAGTGGCTAGGGTTTCACTCTCAGACTCTGCGTCCAGATGCCCTGAGAAGTGAAGCCCTCACCACTTATTTAAAGGTACAAGGGATGCTCAAAAGCAGAGCCCCCAAAAGCTTCAAAATCAAAAGCCCTGAAAGCCAAAAGCACTTTTTTTTTATTCTCCCTCTTTCTCTTGCTATTTTGCGTAGAAAAAGCAATAAAAAGCTATCAACGCAAATTCCGCCGCAATTTCCGGAATTCCGTATCAGCTGCTACGTCAGCATCCCGGCAGATTTTAGGGTTTGCTGAAATTAGGGTTTCAGCCAGAAATTAGGGTTTCCTGTAAATTAGGGTTTTTGGCAGATTTTAGGGTTTGCAGGAATTTTAGGGTTTCAGCCAGAAATTAGGGTTTTTGCTGTCCGCCACGTCATCACTTTGTGATAGAATATTCCTTATTGGATGAGATAATTCTGGGAAAACAACAACCCAAGATATCAAGAGTTCCGATCTCAAATGAGAAATATCAAGAGTTCCGATTTCGAATGAAACTCCTTGTTGGATGAGATACTTCTGGGAAACCAACGACCAAGGATATCAAGAGTTCAGATCTGGAATGAGATTCCTTATTGGATGAGATACTTCTGGGAAGTCAACAACCCACGATATCGAGAGTTCCAATCTGGAATGAGACTCCCTATTTGGATAATATACTTCTGGGAAACCAACGACCCAGGATATCAAGAGTTCTAATCTGGAATGAGACTCCTTATTGGATGAGATACTTCTGGAAAAACCAACCACCCAAGATATCAAGAATTTCGATTTGAATGAGAAAATTGATTGTCCCTCGGATTGTCCCTTGGAATGACCCTCAAAAAAATTTGAGCTAGCTTGAGTTGTTTTGCAGATATGTTATAATCACGGACGATTACTTTCTTTTAAAGGGGGATGTCACAAATTGCTGATGTGTCAAGCCACTAAAGATCAAAGCCAACCTACAGATCTCGACCGAGGGGCCTAAACCCTAAGACGAAGCAACAAAAGAATAAGAAGAAGTCCTACCAACTTATGGGACCCCGTCCGATGGGGCCCAGGAACCTAAAGGCACTAAAATTAAAGCGGGGCCAACACACACAAGAAGATGATGGCGTGGCTCTCTACGGAACTCTCGCAAAACATGTCCACTGTCGCAGACATGCTGGCGTGGCAGACTGTACGGACAGCCCTACAATTTGCGCTGACAATGCCACATCGCAGCTCTACAGATTTCCGCAAAAAACACTAACAGCTTTTGGCCACCCGCTTTTGGACCAGATGCTTTTGAGTTTATAGCTTTTCATGTAGACTGCTTTTCATAGGCCAAGGGCCTTTAAATATGATGGAGGGCTCATTCTCTGGCATGCTCCGCGTGAGGTGTAGAGGATGGAGTACCGACGATGTACTAAGTTCAAGTAATATAAAGAAATACCAAAAGGGGCGCCAAGGTTTGGGCCAGTGCTCTCTCAGGGTGGAACTCCGCCACCCTATGTCGTCTCTCTCTTTCAGTTCAGTTGTTGTTGAAGTGTTAAAAGTCCATTCAATTTGTGCTTTTCAGTTGGCACATGGTGCTTGTCTCGTGACAGGTAGTTCCTGTCAGCATGGCATCTAGGCCACCGTGGCCAAGCCTCCCTCAACGTGGACCCCCTCAACATCACGCCCCTACTAATCCTGTCCTCGTCGCGAAAAGCTTGCAGTAGGGTACTTCAGTACAAAAGCCAATTGTTATTGGCGACGACCATTTTAGGCATTAATGTAATTTATGCCATTCCCATTACCTTTACCTTTTGCAAAAAAAACCCCTTCTACGCGCGCGCACTCTCACAAGCATTTGTCTTAACTGGTGAAACAAAGTCACAACCAAGGCTCTCTAAGTCAAAATTTAAAGCATATCTATTTACACTAAAATTTGTAAAGTTTTCACCATTTATTGTAAACAAAACTTTAAATCTCAATTCCATACATTCATCTATGATTTATTCTGAGTATTAGCTAGGGCTCTTGGTGCTTCCAATGAGGCACCCCACCTCAAGTTATGGCATGACCTCCCATGTTTTGTATTTGTCTAATGTGATGAATAGTAAGGAGATATTTGTGTGCGTGTGTGTGTGTGTGTAAAAAATGTGGAATGACGAGTAAAGAGCACGGAAATTGTGTGTGCTACTATGGCTAAAAAAGTATGACGTGTGTGTGTGTGTGAAAATGTGAAATGGTGGTTTTTCTAACGTGGTTGAAAAGTATGGAGATGGTGTGTGCGTGTGTGCACGCTTGTGTTTCTAAGATGGTGTGTGTGTGCGTGCGCACGCTCGCAAATGTAGAAAGATGTAGGGAATTTGTGTGTGTATGCTGGTAACTATGACATAGACCAAATTTTTTAAAGCATGGCTTGTGGTCTTCGAACTTACACCTTATAAATTTAATGGGTTTTAAAAACACCTGCGTCATCAGCCTCTGGCACTTTGAGTTTGCATTGAAACAATGAATAAAATGGCCTTTTGAGTGTAAATACCGATAAATGCATCAAAAAAATTTCGAGATATTTACCTATGGTATCACAAACTCGCTATTTGCAGCATTTTTTAAGTATATTTTAAACGTGACATCTCAAGTTTGCTTTGAAGAAATGCGGTGAAGTAATCCTCATTCTAAAGTAAATCTTGGTTTCTAGTGGAAAAGTCCTCTAGTAAAGACCCTCTACATTAAGGCTTAAGGGAAATTTGTTTGGGAAATTGAGGGTTAAAATTCTCTACGAGTAGGCGCCTGCCATGCGGTGACTTTTGGGGACGTTTGGTAGTGGCAACTCTTGGAACCAGCGCTGGTACTGAGGCCCATTGTGAGGCACCTTCGTGAGGGGTGCCACTTTTACGGCTTGAGCATGGACACGGTACCTCCGCGACGCTAGAGGTAGTGCTCGAAATTTATCTTCAGCCAGGCTGGTGATATCTTTCGAGCGCTCCCTCCACGCTGGCAGAGGGAGCTCACTGCCACGTCGGAACCAGATGCGCTCACAAGCCTCGCAACTAGTATGGATCCAGGTGGAGCGTGGCCTGGAAAAGAGCAGCCTGCTAGCGAGCTGTGCTGTCAATGGCTTTAAACAATGCCTCAGCTTCGACAATAGGAGCAGCCGTATGTATCTTGCAACTGTCTCTTGGGATGGTTCTTGCGAGTCTCTCCAGACTCTTCCCAATCAGTATTTGAGAGGGAGAAATTTCTTTCTATACATTTCAAAAAGAAAATTATATAATTTTGAGTGCGCACAACCATATTTTGAGCCCTAACCATCTTCTTAAAGGAGCAAATCTTCTAATCTAATTAGAATTATATTATACTTTCTTTGACCAATTTTCGCTAATTCAAACGGGTTTTTATATTTTCCTCTTGTCATACTACTTATAAAGAGTTTCAAGAGCTAGGTTTCATAGGACTTATCAAGAGTTTCAAGAACGAGGTTAATTCCAAATCCAACAAGGGCAATGTGCAGAAAGTTATGTATGCAATCTTTTGCCACTTTTGTTGAACCCTAAAGCAATGAGCCCTATAAGCATTCCTCTTTAGTGACTGGCAACCCTAGGCTTTGGGCGAATGCAAGTGCGTCAAATTGGCTTCACAACCCTTCGCATTACTCTTGGACAGGCAGTCTGAACACTACCTTGTTTTGCCTTCAAACCTAAAGTTCAGTCTTTTCGAGCATAGTTCAGTCCCAGCCCTTGGGGCAATGCAAATGATTGAAAAATTTTCAAGGTTTACTATAATCCCACCTGCAAAATTTGCAATTAATCTCTCCTCACCTGTGTGCTTCTCTATTCATTCCTTCATTTCTCTCCATCCTTGATTATACATGCTTTCTTGACTTTTACAAAGGTTCATCTTGGAAAGTTCAATTGCGTTGCAGCATATACAAAAAACTAGTTTCTGGTTTGCATTGGCAATATAAGCTCAGATGTCTAAAGAGAGTGGGCACTTCAAAACCAAGGGCACCTAGTGTCATTCAAGCCCTTTGGAAACAAGTGACATTTGGGAGCTAATAAAATGGCAGATGGTATGAGCGAGCTCAATGTTGCATCTTCACTACAAAAAGTTGGAGCTCACTTGGTATCTAGTAACCCTTGCATCCCTCATCTATTCATCAACTGAAAATGTTATAGTGTAAACGTTAGTAACCCACAAATCTCTACCAGCACAAAGAGTAGCCCCAGCTACCCTACTTCGCAACATCATTGTAAAAAATCAAGTGAAAGCTCACCCCGGTGCTTCAATTTAAGCTCCAAGAAGTTACAACTACTGTGAACAAGAGACACGACAAGTATGTAGCTTTCATTACAAACATAGGGAGAGAAAACCATTCTTACTTGTTCCTTGAGCAGTTTCTATCAGCTCCTTACAAAAGATGTCCACCAAGTCCAGTGCAAATTCAGCATCCTGTCATGTGCCACAGGAAAGGAGAGCCTAATTATAATTGTAGGATGAAACTTTGTCTTTCAGACTAAGGCTATTCTTTTCGCTGCAGCCTAAACAGGTGAAGTGAAGCTTAATTATGGAACAAATCGGGTCTTATTCATGTACCGAACATCCATGTAGCCCAAAGAGTCCTGTATCGTTGTAAATGCTGCTGAAGGCAACAATAGACTGCACCTCTGAGTACTGATTCAAGACCCTTGTATCTGAAAGAATCCAACCAAGATGAGAGAGAACTTTTCCAGCCACAAAAACAAACTCTAAAAGGGAGAAGCTTACATAAACGGGAGTACATTCCTTTCCCTGGGCCTCCAGCTGAAAAAGACCCACCCCCACCAAGTAAGGTCTGCACAAACATGGGACTGTAAACAGCAGACATGAATTGTGCACCACTGGGAAGGAGTAGAGTGCAGCAGTGCAGAAGACAAGACAACTCCAGTAACACATTAGCAACCATAAAGCGTGCCTTATTTATGACCATGACTGTCTAGATGTTAGACACTCTCCACAACAAGCAAACGTATTACGCTCAAGGAACACGAATAAAACATATGTAATTTATGACTGTGATATGCCATACGCTAGCCCCTCCTCGTAGTTGACAGAAGACTACGTGACGGTGTTGCTGTCACATGATAAAGCAGCTCAAGCAAGTCTTGGAAATTGGAATGGATGCCAAACTGAAATTTGCTGAGGACGGAACAATTTTGTAGCGGGTAGGAGACACATGAACATAATTATAATAAAATCTGACAGTTTAATAACATACCTGTAAAACTGTCATGGCGATTGAGTCCTTCTCACTGCGCCAACCACCAGGGACTTCAAAAGCAAGAGCAACATGTATTTTCTGCAAAAGTTGCAACCCCAAGCATAAAAAAGTGGACAGAACGACTAGCATGTGAAGAAGATGGGGGCTCTTCCGAACATGAATCCCATGGTCAAGGAGTATACCGGAGTATCTGCCACTCCTCGCCAGTCACCACCTACATACTTGGAAGCTGGTACTTCGTATGGTTCCTGTCCAGTAGCCGGTATAGTAGAAAGTAAAGGCTCTGCTATTGCTAGCAGCTCCTTATGGTCTACTCCAGATGCCGCCAAAACTATTCTAGGGGCTGTGTAATTCTCCTGTGATCAAGTTTATGTTATGCTACAGCAACATATAAAGATAAAAATCACCCAACTTGGCTACAATTACAGGATAACCAGCTAAATGGTCAGTCAGCACACTGTGCACATAGTACAGATGAAACCTATGTGCGAATGGCACATACACAAAAGCTAGCCACTCACTTGTACAAAATAGGCCAATGATTCAGCATTGATCTGAGCTAAAGCGGACTCTGATGCAACTAGAGGCTTTGCTAAACAACCTTGATAGCCAGCTGTATGCAGTGCTTCCATCAACACGCTCTGTGGGTTGTTCATAATCTCAGCCAGCTCTCCCTTGACCTTTGCTACCTGCAACAAGCGTCCAGATAAATGAGATCTGTAAAATGAGATAATCTAAAGTATGTAGCACAAAAGTTACCTGCTCCTTGACCTCCCACTCATAGAAGACAGGATTCCGCACGCTGTCTACAAGCAATTCCACAACTTCAGGCATGTGTGTTTTAATGGCATCCCCTGTGTATGCCATCTGTTCCCGAGATGCAGAGGCCATAATGTTGGCACCAATAGCTTCTGCCTCTCTGATGAGTCGAAAATGTGAACGGTTTCGGGTGCTCTTGAAAGCCATTCGCTCCAGTAGATGAGCAGCCCCAGCTGTATGAGGACTCTCATTGATGGAACCAGCATCCACATAAAGCCCAATTGTGATAGTAGGACCCTGACGTACACACGGTTTAAAGTTAAGAGAGACGTGAAAGACCCTGAGCATCAATGGCTGAAGTTTCTATCGATTATTCCACCATAAGACGAAATCAACAAACTCCCACTTGCAACTGACTCTTGTTGCACAAGCTTACCGCAATGTTCTCTGATGCAATTTTTAAGCCATTTGCAAGAGTGGTGACCTCAGTTGGTGAAGCAGCTAGATCATCTGGTAGAGAAGGTGGCACTTTGATCCCTGGCAATGCCTCGAACAAAGGTGGTAGGTTGGTAGCAGGCTTCTCACCAAGCAGCCAAGCTAAAAAGCCTCCCTTGTTAACCTGACTGGCGACAGCAGGAATTGCAAGCCGCGGTGCAGTGGAAGCGATCCCCCTACTAGTATATGACTTGATCTGCAAAGCAAGTAGCAAAGTAAAAAAACTCACACATTAAAGTGTTGCAAAACTAAAAATCCAAGCTTAAGGTAGCTACGAATCCTCAACCTTAAATCAAACTCAAATCAAAGACATGATGGTCTTCTCATTGATTACAGTAAAGTAAATAGAATTTGCCAAGTGAAGTCTAATCGTAGACTTAGCCAATGCATTTAACTCAAGCAAGCTTAGATTCAATGCCAAACAACAGCTTTAGCTGCTTGCTTACGACAAGGACGTCTAGAATTTTCTCGTTCCATAAAGATAATTTGCAACCATCAAACTTACAGATGTTGTGAAGCTCTTTCTCTGATGCAAAAGCTGCCATTATCAAGCACAATACTATGGTGAACTCGCAAGTAAAGTTTGACAAAGTTTCGACAGCGATTGGGGAATATGTGAACCAGAAAAATATGAAAAAGACAACTCATAACCCAATGTCAAAACTATGGCAAGAAAGATTGGCAGAGTTTTGGCACAAAATAGAAAATATGTCAAGGATGTAGCTGTTTCGTAAGGTCAGAAATTTGAATCAAAACCCATTAGAAGAATCTTAGGTATACCACAGACAAGTATAAGCACAATACCTTGTGAAGTGACAAACGAAAAAGCTAGTATGGAAATCAATGAATGTATGTCAAGGGAATGATTCACTTCCGTTTTGGTCACTGTCATAACCACCTTGTAATCTTCTCAATACAGTTCAGATTACCTTATAATCTTCTCAACACAGATTATTAGTCTTCAGAAAGACAGCTAACCTCACTTGAGTCTTCTACAGCTCTGGATGTTGTGCATGTTTGAAAAAATATGACCAAAAAGGAGGAAAAAAAAAGAATTATGATGGCCGATAGATATATATACGACGGCACAGTGTTAGTGAATAGGCCACCATGTGGGATAGCTTTGGTTGAACTATTCATGAATCCAGGTGTTTGTCTTTGTTATTTGTTCCGCCCTGCCGGGGGAAGGGTTTGGGTCGTTGTAAAATATATGACACCAACAAAGAAGGTTTCACAAAATGCGTGTATATATGAGTGTCAGAAGAAGAACAATGACCCTGGACAATGTTACGCAATGAAATACCTTAAAGCTGCTTTTCCCCATGCCAGAAAAATGATCGGCACTGTGAAACTACTGGACACACCACACATTCGGGGTAGGGACACTCTAAATATGAATTTTAATTTCCCAGTTGAATGCATGGAGCAGGATTAATGGAGGGAAAAACACAGAAATCGAAGTGCGCGAGAGAAGGAGACAATGCAAGTGTCCTGCTAAATGTAGCGCGATCGGAGACTCGGACGAAAAGGAAACCAACCTTGGAGGAAGAAAAACGGCGGGCAGAGGTCCTCCACATAGCGATGGTCGGATCGTCTTCTCTGCTCGCAAGCCTCCCACGATCCCGCACTCACAAAGATGGAAATTAGGGCCGAAAGGAAGCCAGCACTGCCAACAATACTGGTAATAATACCATCTGTTTCCTCCGAAAAGTGTTGGCCTACTACCTAGGTAGGCCTAGTTTGCTTACAATTTTTTGTAATGCTCCTCATTGTCTTGTGCTCTGCCTTGAGTTTCGCTAAACGGGAGCGAGAGAGAGAGAGAGAAATGAAATGAAATGAAATGTTATATTAACGTCTTCAAAAGGCCATAGTGACCTATGAGACCAGAAAGTTACAAGGTGGTGGATCTGATACAAAGTCAGAGTAACCAAATAACCTAACAACAGTACAAAACAAAGATATATATAATGGGATTCTATATTGGTCTATGTGAGCTAAGCCGAAAACTAAGCTAGTTGGGATAGTTGAATCACAAAAGATATAAGGGGGGCGGCTTGTTGGGATAGTTGAATCACAAAAGATCTAGCATCGGTCGTTGGCGAATCTCATCAATTTCCTCCATGGTTAGTAGTCTGACCGGGCGTCGTGCATGCCTGGCCAGTGTGCTCAGAATCTTTTGACGTAGCCTCTGTCGATGCTGTGTAGTCCTGCGCAGTTGTGGGCGCCTGGATTTCCCCAGTTCAATCGCTCGGTCAATCAGTGTGCCTCTGGTGTGAGACGGGGGGGGGAGCTCTGTTGTGGGAGTGGCTCTTGCGGATGTCCTGTGTCTGCTCTGAAGAAGTCTGTAATCTATCTTTGAGACTGGCGTATCCCATTACTCTTAAGAGTGGTCCAAAACCCTCTCTGAACAAGCAATGGAAGCGGCCTCGTATCTCGTAGTAGACGGGGCAGTGGCATGTATAATGCAGCTCTGTCTCAAGTTCCATGTCACACAAGGGGCATGTCCTGGCCTCTGCTGGTACTCCGTTGTATCTCCCAGTTTCAATCCGCACAGCAGACGATGTGCGTAATTGGCCAATAGCACACCGTATCCCATGAGACAGGTGGGTATCCATGTATCTGGGTCTCATCACAAAACCATCTTCCGTAAGCTGGAGAAGGTGGTCTCTGTAGAAAGCCATCTTCGTGCCCAGTTCTTGTGCTGGTTGTATCCATGTCCTCCTGGTGTCTAGCTGGGTCAGGTCTTGGCGGATGAGCTTGGTGATCTCCGACTGTGTAAGAATGAGAGATGGTGCATCCAATGAGTACTAGAATGGTGGTAGCTTGTCTATGCTGAACCCATGCGCCTGAAACCATGATGTCATCTCCCCATACCAGCATGTTGTATCTCCTTGTATGGCTAACTGTCGAGAGGACTCAAGTGCTATGCAGGCATATCTGTCTCTGGGAAGTTCCCATGTGCAGTTTATGAAGGACACTGATCTAGTGAGCGCCTCTACCACTAGTGGGGGGGCCGCTAGCTCTGCTCGGATAATGGCCCGTGGTACTGATGCCTTGGCTCTAATGAGCCGCGAGATCATAGAGACAAGAGGTTTCTCCATGTTCCCCCATCCGTCTGAGCGACCCGGCCTCCCGTGGTGATCCAGTGAAGGTCCCCATATCTCAGCCCCATAGAGCAATGTGGAAGCCACCAGGGTGTCAAAGAGCCAGAGCTTCGTCCGGGGCTCCTGAAACTGAACCTGCGAACACATCCTCTCCAATCTACCCAATGCTGCGTGGGCTCTAGTAAGTCTAGTCTCTGCTGCTCTTCTGAGTGAGAATGCAGGTCCGCTAAAAACCACTCCAAGGTAAGTGTAAGCGTCTGTGTACTCCACAGTCTCCTGGCCGTATGTGAATGTAGGTGCTGACCTCCTGATCCACTGTGGGGTGGTATTAAACACCATAACCTTGGTTTTACCCAGGTTGACAGACAAACCACTTTCGTGGGCAAACGTATGCAAAGCATCCAATTGACGTTGCATTCCTTTTGGGGATTCGGAGATCAACACTATGTCATCAGCATATAACAAAAGTGGAATCCATGTCCCTACCAATTGAGCACCTTTATCCCCATCGCTGTCAATGTAGTCAGAAACCTCATCCACATACATACCGAAAAGAGTAGGAGAGAGCGGGCAGCCCTGCTTTACCCCAATAGTGAAGTGAACCGGTGTAGAAAGTCCCTCCGGGGTGCGTACGTGTCCTACTACTGATCTGTACAATGCCATGATCCCCCAAATGAGTTATGTGGGTACTCCCATTTCCTGTAGTCTGCGCATCAGTCTAGCTCTGGGTACCGTGTCGAAAGCTTTGCGGAAGTCCACAAAGCTACAATAGATCTGTCTCCCATGAGATCTACCTTCTTCGATGATGGCCCTGAGTGTTAGGATATGGTCAAGAGTAGAGAATCCTCTCTTGAATTTTGCTTGCCCAGTTGCACGTATCCCTTCCCTCTCTGCCCATCTACTCAGATGTTGCTCCAGAATGGATGCATACAACCGTGCCAGTGTGTGCCCAATCATAATAGTGCGATAATTCCCAGGCTCCATGGGGTCTCCTGATTTGAAGATAGGTACGATCGTAGATAGGCTCCAAGAGTCTGGTAGGCCCTCACACATGGCCCGGTTAAACATAACTGCTAGAAGCTCTACTAGTAGGTCTTTGGCATGCATGAAATGCTCAGCGACTAGGCCATCATGATCATATGCTCTCCAGTCTTCATCTTGTCAATAGCTTTCTTCACCATCTCAGCGGTGAAAAAGACACATGCATGTGGGCATGGATCGGGGGGGGTGGGAAGGGCCGGCTGTCCAGGTACTTTGTACAAAGATGATGCGTATTGCCCCCATGTCTCTGTGGAGGAAATAGCAAGGGGGGGGGGGGACTGCTCATGAAAGATCCGCCACGCCTCACGTGAGTTCGGACTCACGTGAGTCCTGACTCAAGAATAGTTGATATAGATCCCGCTCGAGTCGAGCCAAAAAAGCACTCTTCTTCCGCCGCACCAGGCGTCGGAAGTCAATCTGTGACTGTCTGTGAGTGACGTCCCCCAATAGCACCTCCCTCTAAAGTCTGGCTCTAGTCTGGCGGCACTCCTCATCGTACCAGCTGTTCTGAGGCATGCTCCCTGATCGGAGGCTATGCTCAGGCTGGGTGTGTGGGTATGCTTCTGCTACTGCCTCATGTAATGTCTGTGTTAGTATAGTAGTTAGCTCTTCCAGAGGTCGCCCCGAGTCCTCAGTGCATAGGCGTTTGTAGATTCCGTCCATGTATACAGAATCCGTCTCCCGTGTGAATGTGTAGCGAGTAGGGGCTGCTACTCGTGGCCTGTGTGCTACCCTGAACTAGAAGGAGATGGTCATCGACACAAGAGCATGATCCACTACCACCCGATCGGCCAGGGCTCAACTGTGAGATCCTGGATACTAGAGATGAGATTCGGTTGTGCCATGACATAGTCTACTGTGCTGGCTCCATGTTTGTGTGGGAAGCATGTAAAACCTCCCGAAGTAGGAAATCTTTGTAGGCCGTTCAAGATGGCAAATCCATGTGCAGTGCCCATGTCTATCAGGTGTCGCCCATACTCAGTACATTCCACATCGTGTGATAGTCTGGAAAGGCCCATCTCTACCACATCTAGCTCTCTTAGCATCTCCTCTGAAGTATCATAAAACACTGCCTGGTGATGGGCAGTCCTAGCATTGAAGTCCCCTAGGATGATAATGTCACCGTCCCTAGAGAATTCCCATATGTCATCATCTAAAATAGAGAAAGGGGATTGTCCTCTGGGTGATGCATAAACTGATGTACTCGGGGGAAAGTAGCAAATATCTAGATAGAGGTATCTGCCTATCTCTGCTTTCAGTCTCACGCACATGTACCTAGCCTGCTCGTCCATGCGGGCTATATGTATCAGTGGCTGCAGATCCTCTCTAAATAACACTGTCACTCCCCCCGAGCCCCGCCCGCTGTGCTCTGAGCGTGTCTCCTGTCTGTAGGCTGTCTCCCACCTGTATCCACTGATGTGAGGAATGGATTGCCCTGGGGCCTGGTGTGTCTCAGAGTAAAAGATGATGTCTCTTCCAGTAAAGCTATTCTCAAAGGCACCCACATCAAGACGCATAGATCCATTGCAGTCCAGGCAACTACTTTGAGTGTGGTCCCATAAGTCTCGCACCGTCATGTGGAGCGTCGTTCTAGTATTACCACTTTTTCGTCTCGGTAAAAAGCGATCTTGCCTTTTTCCCTTGCCGCTCTAATCTCTAGCATTACTTCCTGCATATGAGCGATCTGTGAGAGGGTGAGATCATCCCCGAGAAAGATGCCAGTCTCTTTAAGAGTTGGTCTTTTCTTCAAGAATGACTTCTTTGCTTCCAGGGAGGGAAAACGGAGGATGAGTGCTCTTTCTTTTGAGGTTTCTCCACTGCTTCCATTTTTCTTTATGTTGCCCACTCTCCATGCCCTTGTGTGCGTCGGCTCATGAATCCCCATCAAGGCTGTGAGTTCTTTTACTTCTTCGTCCACATTGCCTTTGTCTTTAAGACCGCAGATTCTCACATGTAAAGCGCACACCCTTCTCCTCTGTTCCTCCTCTAGTGTCTGATTAATAATGTTGTTGGGTGTGGGCGTGGGCGTTATCTCCTTGCCTTTTCCTTTCTTGGCCACCTTGATCCATTGCTCGGCTTTGTCCACCTTCTGTTGAGTTTTGGTAAGAACATCCACCCAAGAGGTCGTCATTTCTTTATGCTGCTCTTCTCCTTCTTTGATGGCCCGTACTTGCTCCTTGATCGTGTTGATTTCTTCGATTACTAACGGTGGTAGTTCGCCCTCTTCCAGTGCGTTTCTTGCTCGTGCTTCGGCGAGCTCTTTCTTGAGTGACGCGATCTCTTCCTCTTGGGTCATCACTCGGCCTTCCAACGTGCTTATCTTGCTCTCTTGGATCAGCACGCGTCCTTCAAGTATGTTTATTGTGCCCTCGAGGTTACGGTTCATCTTGGTCATGATTTCCATCATCTCCTCTTTGCATTTTTGAATGGCATCCTCTAGAGGGTCGGCTTTATGGTTCATCTTCCTCATGCTTGATTGTTGTCCGCAAGGGAGTTAGGTGTACGTGTGCACCCACCCTAGCAGCGGGCGCGGCGGCTGGGAGTCACTGGATGTACGTGTGCACCCACACTGACGGCGATCACGACGAGTGGTGGAGCGTGAGGCGGTGTGGCCAGGTGCCCTCAATGGAAAAAATGTGATAGAGTGCGGGCGAGAGAGAGAGAGAGAGAGAGAGAGAGAGAGAGAGAGAGAGAGAGAGAGAGAGAGAGAGAGAGAGAGAGAGAGAGAGAGAGAGGGGTGGCGGGGGGGAATAGCGCGTGGGGTAGGGAGAGAGAGAGAGAGAGAGAGAGAGAGAGAGAGAGAGAGAGAGAGAGAGAGAGAGAGAGAGAGAGTACGATAGATAGACTTAAAAAGACTTAAATTTAACAAGCGATAGACTTGAACGATAGACTTAACAAAAATGGGGGGTTAAAAGGTTAGTGCGTTAAGAAAATTAACACAGAGAGAGAGAGAGAGAGAGAGAGAGAGAGAGAGAGAGAGAGAGAGAGAGAGAGAGAGAGAGAGAGAGAGAGAGAGAGAGAGAGAGAGAGAGAGAGAGAGAGATCGCGATAGTCATATGCGATAGAGAGAGAGAGAGAGAGAGAGAGAGAGAGAGAGAGAGAGAGAGAGAGAGACATCGCGATAGTCATATGCGATAGAGAGAGAGAGAGAGAGAGAGAGAGAGAGAGAGAGAGAGAGAGACACACACGCAGGGGGTGGACGCGGGGTTAGTGTGCGAGCAGAGGGCGGGAGTGCAGGGGGCAATGCGGGTGAGTAGAGGACGGGAGCAGGGGGCGGGGGTGCAGGGACAGCTCGAGAGCAGGGGGAGGGGCGGGTGTTGGGGAGCATAGGGCGGTGGTGCAGGGTCAGCGCGCGGGTGGGGGGCAGGTGCAGGGGCAAAGAGAGAGAGAGAGAGAGAGAGAGAGAGAGAGAGAGAGAGAGAGAGAGAGAGAGAGAGAGAGAGAGAGAGAGAGAGAGAGAGAGAGAGAGAGAGAGAGAGAGAGAGAGATGGGGTGGGTGGGCGATATACTAAAACTAAACAGACAATAAATAAAAAGCTCAAAGGCTAAAATAATCAGCGATAGACAAAAAAGGGGGGATGCACGATAGACAGGAGGGGGGATTAACCTGGGATAGACAAAAAAGGGGGGGGGGGGGGGGGGGCAGGGCTATGGAGAGAGATGGAGCGGGAGCGCAGGGCAGGCGCAGGGGGGCAGCGCGATGGAGAGCAGGTAGCACGCAGCAGAGGTGGGGAGCATGAGGGTGCAGGGCAGCAAGGCGGCAAGCGGCAGAGCAGCAGCAGTAGGGGAGCGCGAGGGGCAGGGCCACAGAGAGAGAGAGAGAGAGAGAGAGAGAGAGAGAGAGAGAGAGAGAGAGAGAGAGAGAGAGAGAGAGAGAGAGAGAGAGAGAGAGAGCCTTGATGAAGGGTGGTGTATGTTATCGTGTTATTTATATTGGGAGAAAAAGAGGAGATTTGTATGTATATGTGAAGATTGCTACTCAGCCTCACAACTTGAAGAGATAGTATTATCGTCCTCAACTTCAAATATGACCTACAAGACCAAAATGAAACATGTTACATACTCTATTTTGAGCTAAATCATTGACTCCCGATACTTGAAAAGTGTATGAGGGTGGCAATTGAGAGTCCACAAAGTGGCTCAGAGAGAAATGTACGTATGGAGTGGCTAAAGCTGAGGAAACCAAGCTCGAATGTATTCAAAACTAAGCTCTCGAGTAGCCTATGATGCTTAGACTCTCGAACTTACAAGGGTATAGTGTACATACACAAAGGGACTCTTCCCTCCCTGTCTCACATCGAAGGAACCAAGAGCTCTTTTTGGAAGGAACCAGAGCATAAAATTGTCCCTTACATGAATTCATAAAGTCTACTAACATACTTGTGCAGACCACAATGTTCATTGTGATGAGCCATTTCCTCATACTACTCACGTAGCACACTAGAC
This sequence comes from Adiantum capillus-veneris, assembly GCF_014529385.1. Taxonomy (NCBI): domain Eukaryota; kingdom Viridiplantae; phylum Streptophyta; class Polypodiopsida; order Polypodiales; family Pteridaceae; genus Adiantum; species Adiantum capillus-veneris. The sequence continues at coordinate 72,597,995 of NC_140951.1, read as the reverse complement.
TCTAAGTTGTAGGTAGCCTCGCCTACCTCCTATAACTATTGTAAGAAAACTCTAATATGGGCAAACACTCTTTCCAGCTAGGTACATACTATTTCAAAAAGAGAAATACCTATCTTTGCATGCTTATAATCATTGTAAGAAAACTCTAATAGGGGCAAACACTCTTTCTAGATAAGCTGAATCCCGTAGAAAACGAAGAGTCAAAACAAATAGAAAACGAAAAGTCTTTGTTTTGCCTATGTAACCAGGTTTTGTGGCGTTTGTATACATGCCTTTTGGGCATACCTTCCTTTCTACTTTGCCTTTCCTCTAAATTCACAATTCTCCTTATTGGTTTTCTTGATGTATGTATGGTGATGGATTTAATGTCGTATGACCCATTAGCGTGCTTCTTGCTTACATATGCTTGAAACATATCTACAAGCAGTTGGTTTACCCGCTCCGTTAGACCATCAATTTGGCGCCAATGTTTTGAACATGACCCCCAAAATAAGTGTTGAACTTTGAAACATGAACAATATTAATGTTAATGATAAGCCCATAACGCTTGTAAATATGCTCCATGGATAGTCATACTAAGTCTATTGTTGACTTGGTAGGTATAAACCTAAAAATCTCTATCAAGCTGCCTACCACAACCCAAATAGGGTCAAGTCCATGATTTACGATGGGAAGACCAATAATGATATCCATGGAAAAACTTTCCATTTGGAACCTTTGATGGATGTAAAAACCCATATGCTTTCAAACACTCAAATTTGTTTACTTGTCACTTTTGACTTATATAAGATGTATTCTTGGACCCCTTGATGTAAATTTTGCTAGTAGAAGTCCCGTCATACTAGTGTCTATGTTTTTTGTAGCTTTGAATGACCTACACTCGTTCTATCATGCACTCACAAAGTGCTCGGTTCCTAGTGTCTAAGTCCACAAGTACACATACCCTCCTCTTGTGTAGTAAGCATCCATTGTTAATGAAAAAATGTTTCAAACAATTAGTTCCTCGTTTGTCCAAGCAAGATCTGTGTTTGGAGTAATTATTTTATACTTTCTTTTAAGTGAAAAAGATCTTCGCTTTTCATTTTTATACCTTTCGATATGATGGGGTCATGCTCACAATTGCTCTTAAGATATTTTAATTGGTCATTCATCAACTCTATGAAGTGTAATGGAAGTGGCCTATGAACTTTGAAAATAGCAGAATTAAGAGAATTAGAGTGAGCATTTTTGTGAGATTACTTTGAGAACTTGGAGGGTGAACTTAATTGATGGTAGCAACATAAACATAGTACTTAATTAACTTGGCATGAACAATACTTTTGCAAGAGAGAGAGTATTAGAGAACATGACAATAGATGAGGACCGGATTTACTTGGAGCCGGTCCCCCCTCCAAAAGGCGTTTGTATTATAGATTCTCCCATCAAGAGAGACTTTGTTACAATGCAATCTTTGTGTTCCTTGTGACCTTGGTGATGCTATGAATGGAAAGCTTCATGCATCGCGAGCTTAACATAAACTTTGCAAAAAGCATTAACTATCTTAAGCCTCAGTCCCAAGGCCTCAAACACCTTCGAAGGTGGAGAGAGCTAGCGGGGGACGAGGGTAAGGAAGAGGAAGAAGAAACATTCCATAGGAGAAAGAAATAGTTCCTCACTTATCATCACTCTTATTGCTTAGCATAGCATAATAGCATAGTAATGAAGATGAAGAAGATGGCAAGCTTAAGCATTGAAGCATGGCTCTTGGTTGGATTTGTAATCCATAGCCAAGAGTGTTGGTGTAGGCTCTCCACCTACACCAACACTCTTGGCTACCCCGAGGTACACAAAATCTAGTTTTGATAGTGATATGGTTTAGTGCACGATAGTCCACACACATGCGGTATGTTCCATCTTTCTTTTGCACTAAAAGGACTAGAGAACAAAAGGGATATGAGCTAAGCCTCACCATCCCTTTGTCTACCAATTCTTGTACTTGCCTCATAATCTCCTCTTGTTGAGCTTGGGAAACTCGATAAGGAGGCTTGTCAGGCGGTGAGCTTCCTCATAGGAGCTCACCGCCTCATAGGAGCTCGGTTCGATGGTCATCATCCCCTCGTTTTGGAGGTAAGTCCATAGGGATATCATCGATGAATACATCTTGGAATCCTTTTAGAAAGTTAGGCAAGTCTAACTCTTCTTGATTCCTACCATTTCCATTTGATAAACCATTAGCGTCATTAGTGGATTCTTTGACAAAAATTCTGTACGCAGAAATCGAGTTTTTCATTGACTTATCAAAAGCTGGTTAATTTACAAGTGGTATAGTACGACCAGACTCATTAGAATCTATATACATGTTCTTTCCCCTATACGTGAAGTAGATTCTCCTTTCAAGAACTACATGTTGGCAACCATGCGATCAAACCATGGCGCCCTTAGGATAGGATCCTCATGTTGGAGAGGAGAGATGAAAAAGTCTTCTTTGTTGACATAGCTTTGGACATGAAGCCTCAACTTCCCAATCAAGGGAGTAACAGAGGCTTGCTGTCCCTTGAAAGCTGTGTCAGCCATTACAATGTCTCCCCTCTCGAAAGCTTGAATGCCCAACTTGGTGGCAACCTCCGTTGATATGAAGTTGTGAGTAGTGCCAGGGTCAAACAAGATGAAGGCATCATGCTCCCTTACCTTTCCCAAGCATAGGAGAGAGATGATCCTTTGCAATGAGTATCCTCTTTTGGAGCTTCGATGGTGGAAGTCCTAGGAGTCTCATTGAGAGCATTTTTCTTAGGGCAAGAATGATAGCCATGTCCTTGCTCCCACACTTAAAAAACTTATGGTCCTTGCGAAAAGCGTCAAGCTCTTCATGAGAGATTTTGTTTTTACCTTTGTAAACTCCCTTCTCCTTGGACCTATTGTTGTTGTTGTAGAAACTGCCTTGGGAAAAATTTTGGGCATTGGTTTTCTCCTTTGCATCATTTTTGTCTTTGTTTTCACATTTCGTCTAGCCCCTTGTTGGAAATTGATGCGGGAAGCAACCATGGTGTGGTGGATTACTTCGGTTATAGAACCAAGCCATTGGGAGTTGACATACTCGGCCATTTCTTCAGGTAATCCCACACAAAATTGTTGCTTTTGCTTGGCAAAGTCTATCTTTTGGAAGACAGTAGCCTTGAGATGTAAATCCCAAAACTTGTTCACATATTTGTGAATAGACTCATGTGAGAGAAGCTTCAAACTGCACCATTTGGTAAGTACTTTGTCTTTTACATCGCTTGCAAGGAATTGCTTCATGATGGAAACTTGTAGAGTTTTCCATGTCTTTGGGGCTTCACCGTTGCCATGAAGACTAGCCCACCATTGACGAGCTGATTTTTGAAAGTGCATAGCTACATGGCGTAGCTTGGAGGACTCCGTGAAGCCCTCATCTCCAAAGGCCGCATCAAATTGTTGGATGAAGGCCAATACTTTGTCGGTGGCACCAAAGGTGCCATCATGGGTGAGAAAAGAGATACTATTTCAACTTCTTGAGCTTTTGTGATCTTCGCCATGCAGGGTATGATTTGCGATGCCCTCCCCTCTTGTATTCTCTAGGAGAATAGCCATACCTTTCGTCGGAAGGTAAAGAAGAAGGAGAAGAGGGTGACCTCTTTCTTGACCATTTCTTCCTTTGTTTCCTCTCTTCCCTTTCGGAGTGACGAGGAGAAGGATTATGTGTTGACCGTTTTCTCTTGGGAGGAGTTGGCGATTGTCTAGACCGCCGTCTTTGTGGAGCCACATCTTCAAAGGAACTTAGGGATTCATTACTTTCTTGTTCTTTGGATTCCTCCTCTCATATGGGAGAGAGTCTTCTTTTGGGGGTCTCATCAAGAGGCCTCCTAAGCTCTCTCTCCTCTTCAAGAGGAAGGAAAATCCCATAATCACGAAGTTATTGAGTAACTTCGGCTTGCAAAGTAGGGTTGCCCATAGCTTGATTCAACCTAGTAACAAGATAATTGATAAACATGGGGGCATCATCATTAGCACCTTCATGTGCAAAATCAAAGTTATCAATGTTCATTCTACTCTCTTGGGTATTGTCATCCATGCTAATTATACTTATGTGTTTACTTAGTGTATTCTTTGGCAACTCAAAACCTTAGTTGCTACTCCCTTATCCTTTGAAAATAAGCATTTAAGTATCTACACCCACGGCTCGAATTGGCTAATTATAGAGAGTAGTGGGGTGGGTCTAATATAGCAGAATTATCGAGGGATATATCCTTTCGGACTTATTATGGCTCAATAATGGTAAAGCCGTAGGCAAGTCTAAAAAGACCCCATTATTAAGACCAAAGCTCCCGAGGTGTGCACCATATCCCACATAGTGGACTCAACAAAATCGATAATAGATCCTAGTTCCACTTACCCTAAGATAATTAACAAAATCAACCATTAATAGGCTACTTAAGGACCTCTCTTCTTAAGCAAAAAAAGAGAAACCAAATGCTCTGATACCAATGTAATGGAAATGGCCTATGAACTTTGAGAATATTGAAATTAAGAGAATTAGTGAGCATTTTTGTGAGATTACTTTGAGAACTTGGAGGGTGAACTTAATTGATGGTAGCAACAAAAACATAGTACTTAATTAACTTGACATGAACAATACTTTTGCAACAGAGAGAGTATTAGAGAACATGACAGTAGATGAGGACCGGATTTACTTGGAGCCGGTTCCGCCTCCAAAAGGTGTTTGTATTATACTTTGTTACACTATAATCTTTGTGTTCCTTGTGACCTTGGTGATGCTATGAAGATGGAAAACTTCATGCATCACAAGCTTAATATAACTTTGCAAAAAGCATTAACTATCCCAAGCCTCAGTCCCAAGGCTCAAACACCTTCGAAGGTGGAAAGAGCTAGCGGGGAATGAGGGTAAGGAAGAGGAAGAAGAAACATTCCATAGGAGAAAGAAATAGTTCCCTCATTTATCATCATTCTTCTTGCTTAGCATAGCATAATAGCATAGTAATGAATATGAAGAAGATGGCAAGCTTAAGCATTGAAGCATGGCTCTTGGTTGGATTTGTAATCCATAGCCAAGAGTGTTGGTGTAGGCTCTCCACTTTTCAACAAAACTTGGAGAAGGAGATGGAGCTCTTGTATTTTGCACTCCACACAATGAGAGAATGTGTGTGTGTGGGAGAGTATACCCCCCTCTCATGCTTGTTCCACCTCTCTCTCTCTCTCTCTCTCTCTCTCTCTCTCTCTCTTATTATTTATTATTTCATTTGGACATGTGTCCTCTTTTTCCTCTTTGAGAGAAAGAACTTAATTATTTATTTTTATGTATCTAAATTCTTATTGGACCCATTTAAAACCTATCCAATAGCATTCAAACACATCATGAGGGCCACATGTGGATCGTTTGAACATGTGTCTTTTATGCTTATTAATTCATTTGGTTGAATTGAATATTTCAAAGACTTAGTCAATCAAGCATGGCACGTTGGTGGCTTATCTTTGAATTTAATTCTTCAAGAACTTTAGTCATTTAAGCATGTGAGAAACACCTCAAGCTTTTGGGTAAGGTTCCCACTAACACTTAGCAAGCCAACAAGCACCTCATGCTTGGGTATGATTCCCACCTCAAGGTCAGCCCTAGCTTGCCTAAGGTCAAAGGACTTTTGAACACTAACTTTTGGAGGTCCTTAATGAAGCTAACCCTACGGTCTTTAAGCTCCATTAGGTAGCAATGCTCTTTAACATATCATCTCACATTTGGACCCCTTTTAACCTTGGCCCCGTGTTGAGACAGATCCATAAACACATGTCTATATTCCAACCCTTGTTCTCGTTTATTCTCCCACATTAATGATCAGTTTAATATGAGAAAATCATTTGGGTTGGTTAGATTAGATTTTATGACATTAAACTAAAACCCTTAATCCCTCACATCCTACTTAGAGTATTTGTTACCACATTATATCTTCCTTTACATATCATTGTATTACACTCATACTTGTGAAGAATATTTGCCCATCCGGCCTTTCTACTCTTCATAGCTATCGGACATTGAAAGCATTTGATAATCTCACTAAATCATAAATCACACAACATTTAATGAGTGTTTTCACTTATATAGACTGTAAACAATAGCATAAAACTCCCTCTCATATGCAAAATGATTATTATAAGATTTATCTAATTTCTATCTCTTAGAAGCCATAGGACCATCCTACTTAAGTAGCACTACACCAATGGCTTTATTTATAGCATCTATAAAAAATTAGGATCCACAAAAGCTATTAAAGGAGTTGTAGCTAAAATCTACTTCAAGATTCTCAAAGTTGCATTTCTACTCTTGTCCTAGCTAAACTCATGTCCTTTAGCTTTGTTCATTGGTCATGGATACACCAATCTTTGGTCGTGTAGGGATGGCCTTAACCTTGGCTTGATCCATTCTTAGACCTTATTCTGAAGTTGTAGGTCTGACATAGTGGGTTTCAAACTTTAAAAACATACATTTTCACTCATTAGCGTAGACTTTATCCTTGCAGAGCAACGTAAAACTTAACAAAGTTGCTGTAAGTGTTCCACTTCATCCAAAAACATGATCAAAAATTTACTAAGGCAGGAAAGTGCAACATTTTCCTAAAGCAGTGTGAGCATTGTTGGGGGAAAAGCATGTTCTAAATGCCATCTTCAATGTGTCATAGGATCTCTCAGCCTAATTATAGCTAAGGATCTATGAGCTGCAAATAAGAGAAGCAAAAGAAGTAATTGAGAGTAAGGGTTTCTCCATTCTCCTCCTCATGTGTTGCCAAGAGGGTTCATTAGTAGGAATAGGGGAGACATCACCTATGCACACCCCTTATATATTATTCTTCCTTTGTAAAATCTATCATTTTTGCCTTACAAAACCCCCCTACTATACATTGATGTACCACTATACAACAACTTTTACTAAATACCCCAAAATGTGTTGATCCTACACTCACCCCCATGGTTTTTGGAAGGCGTCGATAACAATCTTCAATTTCGCCAATTTCAATGGAAGATCGTGTGTTTTTAAAGGTATGCAGCCCTTTGGACTATGCATAAGCAACCGAATGGAATCAGAGATTTCTATGAAAGACAATGTATTCTTGGACTTTTATGCATCCCTTTGGACTATGGATAAGCAAATTTTCATTCGAGTGTGTTTTCGTGTTTGTTCTAGAGCTAGAGCACGTCTGTGTGTAGGAATGCAAAGCTTAAAGATTATACAAATCTCCCATTTTGGTAAAGTAGGAAGCTTGCTTGGTACTACAATCTATTATATAGTAGTGTGAAATAGTGTATCAAGTGTACATACACATCTTGTGGTCCCATGTTGTGATAGATAGCTATTTTGGGTATAGGTTTTGTGCATATCTTTTTACAAATATGTATATTAATGATGGAATCAAAGATATTAGTAAGAAGCTAGACAATAACAACTTCCATGCTTTGAAGTTCAAAATGATCATTTTTTTGATATGTAAAGGTTATTGGGAGTACATTGAAAGTGAACAGGAAGACACACTAGTGTTGTTTGAGGAGAATCCTACTTTTGAACACATGAAAACCTTAAAAAATTGCAACCAAGGAGCACAAAGGTCATGTATTAGTTGTGTTTTAGTGTGGAGAATACCATGTTTGGGCATATACAAAATGCCAAATCCCCCAAGGAGGCATGGAAAAAGTTGGTCTTACTAAAAATAAGGCAAGGAAGTTGTAGTTGAAGACATATCTCGATAGTGTGAAGAGAATGTGCTTCTAAGTGAATGAATATATTTTTTTAAATTAAGGATGTATGTGAATCCCTTGCATCCATTGGCACCATGGTTGATGACGACGACAAGGTGAAAGCATGCTTGCATGGTTTAGGGATAGCATACAGGTAGTTTAAGACCCCTAATCACACTCATGAAAACAATTCAACTTTTACAGACCTTGTTTCCTTGCCAATTTCAGAAGAGAAGAACATTGTGAAGATTCATATTCGCATGGTGCAAGTAATTTTTAACAAGTATTCTACATCAATAGCAATAGAGGTAGAGGATATGGTGCAGATCAAAGAGGTCACTATGATCATGGAATCAGAATCTTGGAAATCAATATATGTTTTGACGATCAAAGGAAAAATACATGTGGAAGAGGAAATATTAGAGGTAGGGCGAGTCAAGGAGGTTGAGGAAAATTTCATAGAACAGTGTGTAGAAGGATGGGAATATTGGACATTTGGTAGTCAAAACTACGACAGTGAGTATCCATGAAGAAGGAAATAAAAAAACTATGCACAAGTACTAGTAAGGGTAAAAATGACCGAAAGAGATTTTTTGTGGTGCAGTATATGTTGAGCATTGTGTTTGCAAATGTTTCACGTTGTGGTCATAACATATGATATGTGGATTTCGTGCATCAAATCACATGAATAGCCGTGGTGAATGGTTTTGGAACTTATAAACTTTGGATAGTCTTGATGATGTTGAGATGGGACGATACAACACATCCTATTTCACATAATTTAAATGTGTCATTGTCTTTGGTGGTAGATGGCAAGGGAAAGTATTTGATTGATGTATTGCATGTATCCAACATTACAAAGAATTTGGTGTCCGTTGGGCAAAAAGTCAAGGAGGGTTTGCAGGTTTGGTTCAATTTTGTTGGTATGTATGTAGAAGAATACAAAAAGAATGGAAGGCTCTTTACATATGGGCAAAATGTCAAGGAGAGTTTGCAGGTTTGGCTCAATTTTGATTGTATGTATGTGGAAGAATACAAAAAAGAATAAAAGGCTCATTACCTAAGTTAAAAAGGTTGGAAAAATGTTCACTCTTGGTGTAAACGTGTTTGCGATGAAAGCTACCATGCTTGCACAAGGATTTGGAGATGTTGTAGACATAGACATTTGACACAAGCATATCAGACATACAAGTGTGTAAAGACCCAAAACTATGTAAAGTCATAAGCTTGTGATAGGTTTGCCAATGTTTAAGATGGATGAAATGCATAAGGTTTAAAAGGCTTGTCAATTTGGAAAGCAACAAAAGGCACCATTTCCTCACGACAAGCTTGTAAGAAAAAATTTGTGAGAGATAGTGCATTTTAATGTGTGGGGTTCAACAAAGACTGCATCTATGGAGAGATGCAAGTCTTATGCTGCCTTCATTGATTACCATACGAGGAAGACATGGGTGTTCTTCATGAAGGAGAAACGTGAGGTGTTTAATCACTTTATAAATTTCAAGATTATGGTTGAAAAGAGATAAGAAAGTATGCATAGTACATGAGTCAGATGGAGATGGAGAGTACTTCTCTAGCACGTTTTTGAGATAGCATGGAACTCAAAGGCAATTTTCATGTAGTTATCCATACCAAAATGTATCGTTGAGTGGAAAAACATACACATAGCAAAAGTTGTCTTTGAACAAGGAGATGCTTGAGGCAAAGATCAAGCACATGATTTCCACAACCATGAACATAGAGGAGTTCACATACGATGACATGAAAGAAGAGGCCCTCCACCCAACTATATGAGGGAGCGAGGGTGTCTAGATTGAAGACATGCCTAGTGCTCAACATGCAATAGATTTTTGGGTAGAGTGACGTTGGCATCATAGAGCTTTGTAGGTGAATTTTGATGTTCTCTTACTTTACGCAATGCATTGGTAGAATCGAGGGATGGCATAAGAAAGAGTCTACAAAAGAAAGGCATGGATTATAATTCCATACATGCTTACCCTTAGGATTGCATTCTATTCCAAGGCATGGATTATAATTCCATACATGCTTACCCTTAGGATTGCATTCTATTCCAAGGCATGGATTATAATTCCATACATGCATACCCTTAGGATTGCATTCTATTCCAAGGCAAGTATGAAGGAATGTAGATATCTCTAAAGTGTAGTGCAGAAAGATATGAAAATGTTCTCAAAGAACAAAAAGTGTTGGAAAGGTACTAATATATTTGTTGCTTGTTCCGTGCATCAAATATTCATTTCGATGCAAATCAATGGTGGTTCTTGAATTCTGCACAAGAACAATTGATTTACATGTGGCATGCTAAGAACCCCTACAAATAGTATGGTATGGAAGCACATTGATGACACATGGCCATATTTTGTGGAAGATCATAAGAATTTGCAGTTTGACTTGGCTATGGACAATGTACAATCCATTTTGCACATATTATAGTGTATGCCCCATTGTGATTACCAACTACCATGTCCAACCAGTGGTTGGTAACGAAGGAAACTTGTTCTTAAGCTTGATTTTATTGGGTCAATAAAAAGTGAAGAACATGGACGTATATCTTCTCTCGTAGTAGAAGAGCCATAACAATTATGGGAAGGCATAGAAGTGGTGGACATGAGCCAAATCCATCGTCATAGTGCCTTGATTAGAGGTATTCCAATGTGGACAATGCATGACTTTTTGGCTTATGGAGAATTCTCATGTGAAGTGAAAGCTTCTCCATGATGTTGTGGCATATGAGAATTTTAGCAAAGATATGTACAAGCCTAATTTGAATGTGGTGTATGTAGTACAATACTTAAGACTATGGCTACAATGCATCTCTGTAAATAAGGGAGCCAAGTTTGTGTGCTTGTTAATCATCAAAACTTAGGAAAATGGTCTATGAAGGTCACTAGGCATCTCTTCCAAAGTCCCATGATCTATATGAGGGTTTCCTAAGGCATGAACCTTGAGAGATGTATGCTCAAGAGTTGTTGGAGCAAAGGTGTCTACATGACAAGGGTCTTCCATAGGGGAGGAATAGGTTCTTAATAATGTTCAAGTTGCCCTGCTAAATGAGATTGACAATCAAATTTCAATTAAAGGGTATTGTCCATTTTCTATGTGACATTCTCATTTGTAGTTTATTTGGCATGTGGCAGTTGAGAGCTCTCCACCTTTTACAAGCTTGAATGCAATAGACGTGGCATGTATATTTGAAATGTACTTCCCCTCAACCATGCTTACCTTGAAGTGCATATCTTGGTGCACATAGTTGACAAAAGCGGAAATTGTAGTAGGGACTATACATCCTAAATAGTTATTCCTCTTCGAGCATTTTTTGAAGACATTGAAGGGCTTTACGTGTCAAAGGGAGTGGCTAGAGAGTAGCATGGTTCGTGGATGACTAGTTTTCGAAGCCAATTTCATACATTGCAGAGTGGTTCTTGGAGTTTGACGTAGAAATGACACATTAGGCCCAAGTTTGGATGATGGAACACCCGACTGGAGTTGTGATGGTGGGCCCTCACATGGAGAAGAGAATGAGTATGGAGCTAGTATAAGAGATCAACCACTTACGTATGCTTCACAACCCATAGATAGAGAAGTGTCATGGCCAATACAAGGATACAAAGTGGGAAAGAGAAGCTATGCAACATGCTTTTACAAGGGAGAAACCATGACTAGTGCACTAACCTAGGGAGCTTGAGGTCCTCCTCTCTTTCATGAGTCTTAGATGGCTACATAAGGGTAAGGATCCCAAAAGAGGGCATACAAGTGATAGATGAGGAGTGGGAGTTCTCTTGAGGTTGTAGCCCCAAGGTAACTCCTTATTCTCAAACCTTTAGCAACTTCTACTTTGTTTAGAGGATGGCTGTGAAAGATGGGCCATGATGACGTGCTTTACTTTTCTTTTTTCTTTTTATATATTTTCCTCTTTTATATATATATATATATATATATATATATATATATATATATATATATATATATATTAACGACTATATATACAGATGTAAATGATTGGTATGCAAAATAATGAGAAGATAAAAGGAATCAGCAAAGTAATTTGTACTTAGCTCGATAACCTATGATGATGTCAGATCCAGAGGTGTAACACCAGGCAAGGTTAAAATTTGTGAGGGTTTGACCAGGTTGTTCTGTGAGGAATTTGAATTTTGGATGGCGTTGGAACTCTCTTATCCCAAAGCAGGTGGTAATCGGTAGAAGAATATGCAAGGTAATGTGCCACTGATAAAATTGTTGATTGTTGACAAAAGCCTCGACATACAAGATTTATTAAATAACACTATACAAATGAAATGGACAAGAATAATCTATTACCGATGCCTTCTCCTCAGCCCTCAGAGTTCCGATCTACACAACATCAACTCACTGTTAATAGAATTAGAAAGACAACACAATAAATGACCATTACACGTCAGCTGTCCCAATTGTAGTTAACCACATACAACAGGAGGGTTCCCAATCTCGTAACATAATTAATATGCTCAATTTTATCATCAACCTAGGAATGATTAGCTATAGTGAGATAGAGCGTAGCACCCAACTTTTAGAATATTGTTCTCTTCAAATTGCAATCAAACTTCCTATCACAATCGCTAGCAATATCAATACAAAGTCCATATAGCCTATAGACATTCTACATGGATAGCCTTTATAATCCAAGAGTGATCATAATTTAGTAGGAATAAACGAGGAAAAATGTAACATCTTGGTCAGATAGTCCACCACCGTCCAAATAGAATCATAGTTGCAATTTGTAGGTCTTTCATGGTCACTTTGGCTTAAGCACTTGGCACCTTTGGCAATGTAACACATAATCTTATATGTCTTCATGCAATCTTGGCCATAAGAATTGCCTATCTTAAGATGCTCTCCCTAGGTCACCTGGCACCTTTGGCAACATAACTCATACTCAGATAACTCCTTATGCAAAACTGGCCGATATGATTGCCTTCTTACCAATGCATATGTCTTTCTACACCAAGGTGATTTGCACTTAGACTATTGTGACACTCCAAAAGACTTTACTTCTCGGTGCCTAAGTATGAGGGTACATATACTCTCCCATCGTAGAGTAAGTCCTCATCTTTGATAGAAAGATGATGTCATTAATGTAGTTTATCAATGAAGTGGAATTGTGTGTGGAGCCCTCTATAGCACTTCCTTTGGAATGAGAAATTTCCCTCATTCTTCCATGACTTCATACCTTAGCATATGACTTATCACACTCACAAGTACCATGCACCCTTAATTTCCATGAAAGAAAGAGCATTCATGTCAGGCATGGTTGCTTTTTAAATCTCCAAAATAGACCATGGTTGATCAATGGCCTTCCAACACAATAAATAAAACCCATACAATCCAATTAGACAGAATCGTCCCCTCAAATACCTCAACGTCATGATGCTACTTGTTGGTGGGAGAACAAAACTACTTTGCATCCTCAGGCTCAACATGTGCAACAAATTTCAGTGATCATAGGCTATCAATGATAAACAAGAGATCTCCAACTCAATACATCATGACTGTATTCAAAGAGACCATTGTGCATGAAATGAATGCTTTATACATGCAAAAGCACAAAGATATGAGTAATCTCAATCCAAAAGAAACTTTTTTGCTCAAGTGCCTTAATTGTTGTGCCATGTAAGACTTGGGAGAGTGTAGAGTTGAGTAATGCTAAGGGAGGAGCTCAATTTGGTTAGAAAAGGAGGAGGAAAAGCTCAAGAAGCAAATTTTCCTCACTTGAAAAAACAAAAAACTTAGAATGGGGTCTTTCATGTATAAGATATTGCTTTAAGAGTCATTCTCAAAGTTTTGGGGATTATTTATTGATTGATGCACTTAGATAGTAAAGTTGACATTAATCTAATTCTACAATATCCCCAAAGATCTCCCTCTTTTGCTCTTCTCTATTGTAAAATATAAGTGCTTAGATGTATTGTAAGAATGTGTTGCAAGGCTCTAAAAATATTTTGTTGTATGCCTCTCCACGCTCTTTTGGTCCACAGTTGGTGGTCTTTGTGCATCCATACAGAAAGAAAGAGATATTATTAGAAATCATCGTCTTCTTTTTCCCCTCTGCTCCTACAACTCCAAAAGTGTGTAGCAAGATATGCATGTATGTACATCTTTATGGAAGATGCAAGTGCTTAATACTCATCATGCATGTAATCACTTGTATGCTAATATATTCTCTCTTCAAGCCTCTTATAGTTCCATGTTGTAGAAGGGCATGCCTGGCGTGTATGCATATATTGGTGTAATAGGCATACAACTCTTGATATGAAATTCAAGGAAACATTGTGTACATGCACATGTTGATGGTTTGAATTCTATTCCTCTTGCACGATTTGAGGACAAATTCCTACTATAATGCTCTCTTGGTTAGTTTCTTAGAGTAAAAGAGTTATTTGTGACAAAAACCTCTTAAGCACAATTGTAAGTACGATCTATCATACTCAACGATATGTGTAGTGAAAAAGAGAGATCCTCTCTCACTTTAAAGCAAGTGTAATTGATAACTCTACACATGGTTCGCCTTTGATGAGTGATAAATTGAATCGATATTGGGTATTTTCTATATATGGGGAGAGTATGTGTACCAATGGACTCAAATTATAAACCCCAATACTTTATGAATACCATGACAATCCAATGCAAGTTATCTAGAGATATGGAAGACATATGTGCTAGTAAGGCAACAATTTTACTAGCCAAAGTTGCTTCGAGGAGTCAAAGAACACATCTTATATTGTCGACTTGATTTTTTGAAAGTAGGCATAATTACATCCATTCAAGATCCTAAAGGAGAATTCCAAAAGTGTCGCTATGAGATTTATTGTTGGTCTTCCAACTGAATACCAATCGTGGACATGATTCTATTTGGGTTGTGGTAGACTACGAGATAAAAATTTTGTTCCTATAAAGTGACCAATTCAAACTCTAGATTTAGTTCATGGAGAATGTTTATGAGCTTAATGGGCTACCCAATAACATTGCTTATGATTGTGATCGAAAATTTTCCAATCATTTTTGACGAGCCGCGTCCAAAAGATTATATATGATGCTCAATTTAAGTAGTCATCATCATCCAAAGACTGATGGTTGACCGAGCATGTAAGTCAAGTGCTTGAAGATATTTTGAGCCTATGTAAGCAAGAAGTAGACTAATTGGAGAGAGTATTTGCTCAATAGTTCTAAAAATGTAATGATAGATTTAGCCTCTTCATAGCTAATACATGATGTTCAACCTGGGTTGCTTTGTGTGGAGAATTAGACACAAAGAAACTCAACTTAGTTAAGGATTATCTTTGTATCATATGGATATGTTATGCATTGCTCATCATCGCAACCTATTAAGGTCTCTCAAGAATGGGGAGAGGGTATAAAAGACCTAATGTTTTACTTGTTGCCACTTAAATCTTTTTGCACCTCACACAAGATGAAACATACTGTTTAACATCACTTTTCATAGTAGGCCAATACAAATCACGATATAAATTTTGAAAAGTAGCAACAAATCATCTATGTCCAACATAAGGTGGTTTATGCAATTCTTCAATTGAGTAAAATACGGAATGGTTTTGTGACGCACATCTTTTGTTTGAAGTAGAGAAAATTTTCTTATATGGTGTACTCAAGAAATGTGTGCACAAAATTGTCAAGCATATGCAACCATGTGGTTTTAAAATCATCATACTGTGCATAGGTATCAGGCATATAATCAAATGAAGTGCATGTAATGGTTGATAGGTTATTAAGAGAGGGTGTTTGACTCAAAGCATCAGCTATAACATTTTTGTACTAGGTTGGTATTGAATGTTTGGTTGAAAACTTTGAATAAAAACAACCCACTTAATATGCTTATTATCTATTAGGGGCTAAGATAATAAATACTTACACGTTGTTGGTCAGTTTTGATTATCAAATTGGCACCCATTAAACAATGTTTCCAAATTTTCAAAGCATGCATTATAGCAATCAATTCTTTGTTATATTTTCTGAATTTAGATTTAGAGGGTTTAATTTTTCCATTTTCAAATGTGAGTGGATGGTTATTTTGCATAAGAATTGCACTAGTATCTTTCCACTAGCATTAGTGACTAGAACAAAGAATGGTCGATAAAAGTCAGGCAATTGTAACACATGTGCATTACTAAAAGCATTCTTCAATGCAGTGAATGAGCCTTTATTGTAATTAGTCCATACATATGGAGTGGTTTTCTCTAGCAAGAGAGTCGGGTAATGAGATTTATAAGTGAAATTACGAACAAACTTCCTGTAATAACTGGAGAGACCTGTGAAAGAACGTAGCTCATGCATGACTAAATAGCTTCAATTTTCTTGGGGTCTACATGTATTCCCTTTTTCGATGTCCCAAATACTCAATTTTAGATTGGAAAAATGAACTCTTTTTTTTTGCAATACACGTATAGATGGTTTTGTGAAAGAAGGTCAAAGACACGCATTAAATGTTTCTTATGTTCTTGCTCAGATTTATTGAACACCAGTATATCATCAAAAAATACAATGACGAAACCTTAATGGTCATTAAAAATTATGTTCATCATGAATGTGAAGGCAGCTGGTGCATTCGTCAGACCAAATGGCATGAGAACAAATTGGTTGTGTCCCGTTTGTGTTCTGAATGTAGTTCTGTAAACATCTTTTTCAAACATTTTAACTTCAGGATATCCCGATTTAAGATCAATTTTACTGAAAATGTTTGTCCTTTTCAATTTGTCTAGTAGATCATCAACTTTGGGAACAAAAAAATTATTCTTAATGGTGATCTTATTTAAAGCCTTGTAGTCAATACACATATGAAAGGTTCTATTTTTCTTCTTAACAAGAAGTACTAGAGCTCCTATAAGCTCTAATAAGTCCTCGATCAAGTCAATTTGTGATTTAGTTTTGTATCTCCCTATGTGCGGTTAGGGCATGATGGTGGTATTCCATGAGGCAAATCATGCATGAAAAAATCTTTGAATTGTGAAAGAAATTCATCACGTGTAGAGTGATGTGAAGTTTTAGTTTCAGCAAAGCTGGTTTACAAGCACTAGGTATGTTTTCCCTTGCTTTCAAATTGCTCGCTTGGCTTGAGAGTTGGTTTACAAGCACTAGGTATGTTTTCCCTTGCTTTCGAATTGCTCGTTTAGCTTGAGTGTCAGAAAGTAGTGGAGATTTTTCATGTACGAGGATTGCTTGAATGTAGGTCTTATACAGGTGTTGGATTCACTCGCTCTGTCAGATTTTGAATGTCCTGGCTTAAGCGGTGAATGCTTTTCTCCATCCAAACTTGTGAGGGTTGGGGTGTCTGGGTGGCTATAGAAGGTCGTGCTATTTTTGCATCTTTCTCTGTCAACTGTGTCGTGTAAATATCCTTCTCTCTCTTTAACTGTAGATCGACGCCTTCCACTGTTAATGCCAGCTCATCTTCGATGAAAGTGACACAACTCTCCCTTATATCATGAGTGGCAACAATTGTCTCCTTTGACGAAAACACTACTGGTCGCACTATTGCACAAAGTGAACATATAGCATTTTTGCAAAATATAGCGCACAATCTGCATTGTGCATGGGATGGCCATAAACTTCCAAGTAAATCCTCTCAACGTTTTTTTTTATCGCATCATGGTTGCACTTCGAAACCTTCCACCTTCCTTTGTTGATCTTTGCGTCCTCACATGGCCATATGGTCTTGATCATGTCCTTCGTCACTTCTTTATTGATCTCTTTCCATTGTATATGGTTTGGATTTGCCCATTTTGAGAGTCGTCGAGCAGCGCACATCGCTTGTTGTGCCGACATACCGTGTGCTAGAGATATCATGCGCTGAAATGCATTAACAGCTACTCGTTGTTGATCATCGGGCACTGATGATGTGCCAATATCTTGTTCTTCATCGACGATTTTCTCTTGGAGCTACAATCAACATATAGACAAATATTCAATATCATTGGCAAATATATATTCTCACGATTGAACAGTCTCACAAATGCACAAGATAGCAACTTTTCGTCCACTACATTAGACATCAGAATCCACTAAATCAAACCACAACTAATGCGACTAATTGAACCACAAGGCAAATTTGAAATACCAACACTCAATACGACAAATTTGAAATGACTAAAGATAATTGACTCAATTAGGTAAATCACTTCAAACCAGATAATAAACTTCAATAAAAAATAGAATACCCTGGAAAAGACATGTAGCTCATAAAAATGTTTAGATCGGATAAAATGATAGTGCAAGTTCAACAAGGGGATGTTGGACAGGGTTAGGGTTTGTCTTTAATTGTTCTTTGAAAAATATCAACACATCAGGAGCATTTCTTCTTTGCTCCCACTCTTTTAACTTCATCCAACAATCTACTTTAATCCGAATAGCCCTTATAACATCTTCGTGTGGGTGGTGAAAAACTTCTTCTGAAAAAATAAACTTTTTTGACTGCACTCCAAAAATCTGCTAGCATGTTGAATAGATAGCCCAATGCATAAATGTTGCTCTCTTTTGTGTACATGTATCTGTGCACTGTGGATCGTATAGTTCTGGAGCAATCCACAGTCGCTTAGCCATCTCGACATCCCCTGCTCTCTCTGCCTCCAAAACTGTAGAGTCCAATTGTGCGCTTGGATGCAGATAATTAATTGGTGCACGTTTAGCTGGTGTTCTAAGCATAATCTCTTAATCAATGATGTCGACGCGGGGTTTATTGGTGCAAGTAAAGTCCAACATTATGTTGAAGGGGTGGAGGTCACTGTGCACTATCCCGGCTGAGTGGGCGGCAACAACACCATCGATTAAGGTGTGACAAATGGTTGGCATTTGCTCGATCATTGCTTTGATTTGTGCCGTGTCTATCTCTTGTACATGAAGATTTGCTGCAAGCAATGACATCCAACCATGTTGTAGTTTGTGCATGTGTCTTTTGAAGAATCCGTGAGTGAATGGTAAGCGGCACATCATGTCGCCCACGATACCCCCATTGTAGTATGGGAATATTGTGATCCAAAGAGCTTCCGTAGTAAAGCCAATGCACCTTACAATGGAGGGGTGAAGCGTTTGCATTTCTTTCTCTGTCTGAAAGCTGTCAATTTTTGCCTCACTCCCTCTCTTGTAACAATTTTCCACATATGTAATGTGGTTGGAAAAAAAGAGATGCCTTTGATGGTGTACAATGTGCACACACCAAAGGACCCTGCTCCAACCCCAATACCTTCTACCAAGGCTTTGTGAGGGATTCCGACAAGATGAGCGCACTTGGAATTCAAAGCCGTGCGCATGATTGTGCCGGTGCCGCTGGCATTGGATCGACCTCCCAAAGCTGCTTGCGCATCTTGGCCCATCTTCAATCTCTCGGGTAAGGCTGCTTGGTCCTGCGCTTTCACACACTTCATCTTTACCTTCTGTTATTCCCACAATTTATCCCAGAGCTCTAATTTTCACATGTCGCAGGCAGGTGGGATATCTTCTTTTAAGTCTCTGCAACATACTTTCATATTGCCCAACACTGTCCTAACCTTGTGGTGGGGGTCAAATTCTCGAGTCCCTGCTGGAGTCAACAACTCGTATTGGCCTTCATTTCGCAACCTACACTCTGTGTTCTCCCATATAGCACTAGTGAGATCTTTGATGAAGACATCACTTCACTAATCTGCTGTATGCAACGATCTACACATCATGAGATTGCCAAAATACATTCTTTACGAATGGCACGCATAATACTTTTCTTTTGGTCTGGTGTCATATTTGCATTGGACAATAAAAAACAGCATATCAAATAGTCATTCATGGTTGCAAGTGACACTAACACTCTCACATTATTATAGGCAAACCCTTAACCACGACTTGTAGACTTTAAGAAATGTGCAAGGAAATATCGATAAAAATTTAAAAACAATCTTTGCTTAAAATTGCAATCTGTTACACATGTAAAATGCAGATCAAACAAGTGGTTTATAAGAACTTAATTCAGATCAAACAATACATAATAACAGTCTAACACATTTTAGCATATATTGAATTTTTAACTTATATTTTTCTCCGTGTACACATACTAGCTCAAACAAAGTAGACACCGACTTAAAGACTTCAAAAACATTTAAAACATTGAAAGTATAAAAATCGGAGTAGAAAATTACAAAGAATGTCTTGCTCTTTAAAAAGATGGAAATAAATATTTAACATGCAGATTGTGTTCACACACTTTTTACATAGAATTTATGTAAATGTAGCATTCAAATTAGCGATGATAATTGATGCTCTTTAAAAAGATACAAAAGAATATTTAACATGCGAATTGTGTGCAAATTCTTTTTTACAGAGAATTTATGTAAATAAAGCATTGAAAATAGCGTGCTGCTTGAGGTCCTTTAAAAAGATTAAAAATAATATTTAACATGCAAATTGTGTGAAAATACTTTTTTGTATATAATGTATATAAATGGAGCATTTAAAATAGTGATGATTGATAAATAAGGAGTTCTTTTGAATATGATTAGCTGGTATATAATTCATATGGACAGTTAAAAACAACAAAATCAAACAATTCAAACATTTGTATATGAAATACTTTTCACAACCGCGTTATTGACCAAGTATTTCATATAGTTAATACTTAAAAAATAAATGCACATGCACATACAAATTATATGACGTTCGTACGGTTGGTTAACGACCTGAACATCACATTTATGCAAAAACAGATGCTTCTAACAAACGACACTCTATTACTCGCGTTACCCACCGAGTGCCGCCTGAATCTGAGGAGAAATAATGGCTTGCATACGAACATCATATGGCCACGTTACCAACCGATGCCCATATGTTTTTTGGAAAAGGGGAAGGGAAGTTGACTTACCATAAGGATACTAGATTCTCCGCGTTACCGACGTAGTACCCAGACAGTAAGCCAATATTTACCACAAGGACACCATCTTCCCCGCATCACCTAGGTGATGCCCCGTGGTAAGCACTGGTCCGTAGGACAGCTTACGCACACACTCCCATTGTGTGGTAAGGTACCTTATGACTATCGCGCAATACGACAAAAGGCACGCTACCACACAAAGCATACACACACATAACACATACACGGATCGTGTGGTCAGGTACGCCACTACTGCCGTGCACTACGACGTAGAGCACGCTCCCACATGACCCCCTCTCTCCCTCTCTCCTCTCTCCTCTCTCCTCTCGACGTACCTGCAAAGGAGGTCAATGAGCTCTGTGTGTGTGTGTGTGTGTGTGTGAAGATGAAGCAATGAAATAACACCCAGCGGGCCCAATCGGGCCCGTATATATATAATTCTGCGAGTCCGCCAGGCTTTTCAATATTCCTGGCGGGCCTGCAGGGAAAATGGAAAAGCCCGACGGGCCCGCTGGGAATACTGAAAAGCCCGGTGGGATTTTAGTGGATTTCCAGGTTACCCTTAACTGGATTCTTTGTGATCATGTTTAGTGTAATCATGTAAATGTGTCAATAAGACCTCAATGTGATCACACAAAATTTATCGTAATTACGTAAATATTAAATCCCTCACCCTTGCTCACAAAAAAATAGCTACATATAAATCTAAATCCATAGTTTGGACCTACCATCTCAAGACTCAGGTCCATTGGAGGCGACGTCCACCCTAGATCATAGCCGCCCACCTGGGACGTGAACCAACCAAAGGAAGAATGTGATGGCTGCTCGCTCCACTAGATGTTCTCTCATCCAACATCTACAAGAGATGCATTAGAAAGTATTAGGACCGCGCCAATTTTTACTCTCCCTATACCTAACCTACATACCTAGCATGTATACACACAAGCTCTAGCATACACACACACACACACACACACATATATCTATGTGCATATATACACACACTCACTCACATAGATACATATATATACGCATACTTAATGCTTACGTATATGTATGTATATACACACATATACACTTGTAGAGATACATACATACTCACTCACGTAGATATGTATGTATATGCATACATATATACTATTAGATCTAAGTAGGGGTTAGTAGTGCCAATAGTCTAGTGACACATCTTTAGATATCATCACAATTCAATTGTGGTAAAACCAAGGGTACATTGCAATAATCCATATTCATTAGGAAATTTTGGAGGTCATTTGGAGGGCCTTCTAAGAACATAGAATTTTCAGCATTCTCTCTCTAGAAAATAGGTGTGGTAAAAGAAAAGGTGTCTTCATACAACCATTCAAAAAGTGTCCTTCCAAGTAAATTCTTTTGACAGAGTCATAACGGCTGTGATGATTGAGGGAATGTCTCTTTTTAATTACATTTAATGCACCTTGTCATCTTGGAGGGAGAGTCAACATTTCTTACACTGCACAGTAATAGCTTTCTCATTTAGAGTTGCATTAAGCACTTACAGACCTCTTGCACTGAGCAATAATATCTTTCTCATCTTCCTTGCACTAAGCACTAATGGCTCTATCCTCCACACCCTCAAACCTCCTCACCAAGCGTCCTAAATATCATTTACACATTGACTTGGATCACTTTCACCGAGTTCCGGTAATTCCACTTGTTAATGTCCACATTTGTACAATACATGGTCTCTGCAAAATTGTAGAGAAGTTAGTATATTTCTACATTGCGTTTGCTTGGAAAATGAAGAAGTCAAGTGAGCACCAGATGGCTCTAGAGGCTTTTGAACTAGTATTGTCACATATGGAGCTCCATGGGGACAAAGCCAAAATCCAGTGGGATGAGAAAAGATCAAGCAATGAGAAGGATGTGCCTTGCAAACCATCCATTGATGGTGTTAAGGCTCGCAAATTCCTATCTAAACCACTAGGCATAAAAGATGTGAAGCTTACAAAGCGTGGAAGGATATATCACTCCACCTACGTTAGCAA
This sequence comes from Adiantum capillus-veneris, assembly GCF_014529385.1. NCBI lineage: Eukaryota > Viridiplantae > Streptophyta > Polypodiopsida > Polypodiales > Pteridaceae > Adiantum > Adiantum capillus-veneris. The sequence continues at coordinate 72,575,336 of NC_140951.1, read as the reverse complement.
ATTTGAGTATCTGCAATGGAAAAAATTGCATATGGCCGCAAAGGACCAAGAGCCAGCTACTCACAACGCCAAGGTTGATGTCTGACGTTCCACCGTGCTCTTTTTGATGTGAGACAAAGATGATTGGTCACAAGAGGATCTCAACAAGTTTAAGGAGAACCTACAACTTCTAAGAAAATCGTTCAAGAAAGCATGGATAGACACTCAAATTACTCCTTACATGGTACTCTCAAAACCATTCCTGTGATTAGAAACAAATATGCCAGTGTCTATGCTTACCAATTCAGATTACTCCTTACATGGTAGTCTCAAAACCATTCTTGTGATTAGAAACAAATATGCCAGTGTCTGTGCTTACCAATTTTTCTTTATTTACAACATATCATTTTCATCCATTTTCCATACTTCATTCAAAACTACGGAAACCCAGGCATATGGAATACACAAGTCTTAGAAAAGTCTCATTACCATTAGGAAAAATATGAACCCTCTAGGTGCCCTTTGGGATTAAAGTTAATTAGAGACCAACCAATGAGAAGAGGGTGGTGGACACACTCTATGCCCTGAAAAAAGTAGGGGAACAAAGTAGTCTTACACTTCTTAATGGCCTCTTACTTAGTGAGAAGGTGGGGAGCCTAGGGGGGTGTGGTGGGCCATATGTAACCTCCAACTTCCCTCCTTTATGATCCGGTTTTGAAAAAATCCCAAAACTTTGATTTTTTTCAAAATTTCAAAAACTCAAATCTTATCTTCTTAAAACCTCCCTAAACCTAGTTTATGGTCAAAAAAACATTTTTTTATCTCAAAAAGTCAAAACTTGCACCAAAAAACCCTAAAATTCAAATTTTTTCAAAAACTTTTGAAACATCATGTTTACTATCCAAAGCCCCCCCATGGACTAGTCCTCAGGCAAAAAGTGTTTTTCTCTCTCTAGACCCCTTTTCCAACCCCTCTTTGGTTGCAACCATCACACTCACCCTCTACTCCAACACTCTCTCTCTACACCATCTCCATTGCTACAACAAGAAAGCTCCTCTCTCCTCCCCTACTACCTCCCATTTTCACACCAAGCAAGGGTTATCCACCTTCTCCTATCACTTACTCCCACCTACATTGTAGCAACAAGCAAGGTCCTGCTCCTCCTCCTAATTGTCTTTGTTCAGCCATGGCCAGCTCTACTCCGCAAAGGCGGCCAAAGGATGAGGTCACAACACTTGCATGCCACAACACAAGAGGTATAGATGATGAGTGGGTGCCACAAGAGCTCACCAAAGGTGCTTGGGTATATATGCAGCCATATGTTATTGGCCCTCACAAAGCCAGGTGTGAAATCACAGTGTAACGTTCTTGTGGATTCATACTTGTATTATTAACCTTAAACATCCACACTTCCAACACCATGCACTCATGACAAACTGCCTAGCAACTTCTCACATGCATTTATAGAAATCCGCCATCATCACAAACTTCAGTTAACTCTCACAGACATACTCTGTAGACAGCCACTGCTTCATCTATTATGTATTCAGAGCACTAGGTTGACAAGAGTACAGAAATAAAAGAAGACAACAGTGTATGACAAATTGTATTCACTTCCTTGACACAAATAGAATCCACCATTACATCAGCTGCATCAGCGTATCTCTCCTCTCGCTATGCCCGAACACCCCTTTTACATAAAACATCACATCCCTTCACTAAGATCCCAAAAGACACATTATCCTATTAAGGTCCATAACATAAGTTAAAACCCAAAAAGACTAATCCGCCGTGGTGCAGCCTTAACACTTGGCACAACCCGGTGGCTTGAGCCATAGGCTGACCTCGGACCCACTATCCATTGATCCGCCTTCAACCACTGTGCTTTTCTCCATTTACTCCCAGCTTTTGCGTCGCTTCATCAACTCCAGCATCTCTCACAAGTGACTCCCCAGCAATGGGTTCGGCATCAACATGCACAACAAGGAATGAACTCTCTACAGCTACATCCATACCGCCCTCAGGAATTTCCTGCAACTGAGCACCTTGTGCTCCCAACTCAACTTCAGACTGCTGCACTATCAACTGCTTCCGGATTGCCTCAAGTTGCAGCTCTAATGCAGCATTACGAGCTCGCAACTCCGCATTCTCTTCTCGAACCTTGTACTCCCCAACAACTTCAAACCATGATGTGTATTTGTCAATTGGTTTTGCCATATGCTCCTGAAAAAGCCCAGCTTCCTAATGTCGTAACTCCTTGGTGTAGTCAAACACTTCCCTCTTCAGAGTGTCCACATCAGCATCAGCAATTAAAACTCCAATGACTCCTTGGCCATCCAAAGTGGCTTTCTCAAGATCCACTAATGGAGTCAATTTTTTCATTAAGAAATTATTATCAGTAATCAGATGTGAAATTTTATCTTCAACCTCATGGAACTGTTTCTGAGTAGCATCCTTAAGTCCATCCGCCCATGGTTGAAATTCCTGCGCAGTTCTCGCCATCCTATTCCGCATATCCACACTCACCCAAGACAACTCATCTTGCAATGATGTCTTCTCCTTCAACACTTCATCCACTCTGCTCTGCAAATGACCGACCTTGCGTTCCAGACTATCTATTATTTCCCCTTCAGCCCTCTGAGTCTCCAAAGTCAAAACCATGGCCTCTTGGTTGCATATGAATAGATTTAAATCTGACAAAATTTGGACCGCATCCTGCACTAAAAACACACTCTGCGACTTTTCTCTTGGGGTCTAAGAAAAAGGAGTGGCCTTTAAAGCCTGTCTAACCGGAGTATGCTCCCCTGAGCTATCCTGAGCCTTTTGCAGAAACAAAGTAATGGTACGACTCTGATGTCAATGTTAGACACTCATGTTATCGAAGGAAAAAGTGGCACCTTCCCAACCAACTGCAATTTCTCATCAGTGTATACTGCAGATTTAATCCCTTGACCCATTGCAGCTTTAGACTTATCCCCAAAAGGCATTTCCCAATCAAACTTCCGCCGTTTAGCTTCACTAATACTCTGCACATCCGGACCTTTGGCAAAACTAGGCGATGGTCGAGTTAAGGGTACTTGCAGCACATGGGAAAAGATAGCTTGCAGGTAGGGTGCAACTTTTGTAATAGAAGGCGACCTGCGCTTATCTTGTGGCTCTGCCAACTGCAATCTGTCATATATGAATGATTCCCAATCCACCTTTTGGCCCCGCTCAGCATAATAAATAAGGGCAAATGATTCTTTGGACATGTAGGCTGTTTTAGCCAACAAGCAAACCTTATCCAGATACCAGAACAGGTGAATACTACGGAGTTTCCCGTAATTCCGCACCATGTATTATGCCCTGCTACCTTCTGGCTGGCCGAACTCCGACCTCATCACCACTGTCACCTTCTTCATTTTATGCAAAGGATTATGAGAAACATGGAAGACTTTCGCCGCCAACTTTGTGGAAATATCTTTGTCTTCCATGATGTACCCAGCGTTTTCCCTAAGGTGGCAGAGCTGTTGTTTTGCACAATCATTTTTCTCCCAGAGCACCCAAGGTAGGCATGCATATGCATAAAGACCAACCCGATGCAGCCAAACTTCAGTGTCTTGATCATGAACATCAAATTTTTCATCAACTTCCATCTCCTCCAGTGCGTCTTCACCTGCCGACTCTGCACCCTCGCTCTCCTCCTCACTCTGTATGCTCTCTTTGTGGGTGCGCAAAAGCTTTGCCATAGCCATCTTCATAGAACGCGTCAGTGGCATCTCTTCACCACTAAGCTCTTCTGTTTAGCAGTCGCGGGCTTCCTTAAGCTATCAAAAGACATGGCTTCTGCGGTGATGGTGAACTGACGTGCAGTGTCAAAGCTTTATTTGGTTAAAAGCACGGGACGCTTACATGCAAAATAATAACGACTTTCTACTTCAAAATGTGCGCTGCCTACCCCATGATGGCCCTTAATCTGAGATTGCATGTTAAGACAATGTGCACGTGCAGTGATGAGACCCCTCACTTCAAGGGAATCTCCCTTTAAGATATTCCGCCCCGCGACCTGATGACACCTTGGATGACATACCCTCTGTAATGTGTCACACAATACAATTCCGCTGCGGTTTATACTGAAAACAATTCCCCTATCAAAACAAAATCCGATAGCATTCTGTAGCACTGACTCACTACCAGACACTTCACATTCCCCAATATCCTCCAAAGATTCCTCCTTGAACTCTGGCACTGCTTGCACCCATTTCAGTGCAATCTCCTCAGCTTTATTCACCATCCATTTTGGAACTTCAGGAATCTTGCCATAAAATTTCTTCAACCTAAAGCCATTGAATGTTTTCAAAACAGCTATACCAAAAACATCTCTCAATCTGAACGTGCCTTGGCCCAACTCTTCCACAATTTGATAAGGCCCAAAATATCTTAGCTTCAATTTCCCTGGGTGTGTGGGCCCAATTGAATTGTACAACATCACCCAATCATCCTTCTGAAAATTTTTGAATTTAATCTGCCTTGTCATCCAAACCTGTCTCCTCTTTTGTCCTATATCCGCTGCATAGGCACTTTGAATCCGATCCTCATCGAACTTCAACAACTCTCTTTGTCTATGCAACACAGAATCCTCAGGGCTCAGCCTATGTTGAACTGCCAACCTCAGACTTGGAATTACATACTCCATGAGAACAACAGCCTCAATCCCATAAACCAATTTAAAAGGTGTCATCCCTGTGGCAACCTTGTATGCTATACGAAATGACCATAAAGTTGAATCCAATTTGTCATCCCAATCCTTTCTATTTTCTGAGACAATCTTCTTCAGGATCCTCACTAGAACCTTGTTGGTACTCTCAACTTGACCGTTTTCCTACGGGATGATATGGGGTTGACTTCTTGTGCAAAATCATATGTTTTGATGTTAACTCTGCAATCACGGAATTCAAAAAATGCACACCCTGATCTGAGACTAACTCAATGGGACATCCAAATCTTGTCATAATGTTTGTATACAAGAATCTAGCCACACTAGCTACCTTATTATCCCTCAAAGATACTGCTTCCACCCATTTGGTAGCATAACCTATTGCAACCAAAAATATACCTTGCTCCTATTCTGCTAGCTTTTGGTGATATTGGCCCAACAAATCCAATCCCCACTTCTAAAATGGTTCAAGTGGCAATACTGGGTGATCCTGCATCCTATTCATTGAAGTGGGTTGTCCAATCTTTTTACATTGCAAACATTTTCTTGCAAACTGATGTACATCCTTGAGCAACAATGGCCACCACAAACCAGCTTGCATGATTTTCCTCCCTGTTATCTCTCTTGAAAAATGTCCTCCTGCTATTCCATAATGGGCCTCTTGTAACACTGCCTTTTGTTCCTCATAAGGAACGCATCTCCTGATGATTTGATCTGCTCCTTTTCTATACAATCCTCCAGCAATAATAAAAAATGGCCTACTTCTCAATGCAAACTTCTTCCTCTAATCGGATGACATAATAGAAGGCAACACTCCATCTGTCAAAATCTGCAACATTTGGTCATACCAATTGTCAAAATTCTGTCCCTGCACATGAAACAAATCCGCATCTGGCAACTGATCTGAGACTCCTGGTGGCTCTTCAAAATGCTCCAATCTGCTAAGATAATCCACCACTGCATGTTGATTCCATGGTGTATGCAACACTGTATTGTATAACTCCTACCCCATAAAAGCATCCATCTAGCAAGTCTGCCCTCTAGCTTGGGCTTCAGAACCAAGAAAAGAAGTGCTTGATGGTCCACATGGAAAACTACTTTATTCCCCAGCAAGTAATGTCAAAATTTCTCCAAAGCAAACATCATCCCTAAAGCCTCACATTCTGTAACTGTATAATTCTTTCAGCTGGTTTCAACATCCGACTTGCATAATATACTGGTCTGAACCATCCTCGGATCTTCTCCTGCATCAACACTGCTCCTACTGCAATATCTGACGCATCCACAAAGACATGAAAAGGCAACTGCCAATTTGGAGGTTGAATAATAGATGAAACCACTAACATCTTTTTCAAACACTAAAAAGCTTTCTCTTGAGCATCTCCCCATACAAAATCATTATCCTTCTTTTTCAAATGAGTCAAAGGAGCACTAACATCCGCCAAATACCTCAAATTCCGATTATGCCATTTGATTTGTCCCATAAACCTAGAAATCTTCTTCACATTGGCAGGTGCTACTGCATTCTATATGGCACTGATCTTATCGGAATCAATGGAAATCCCTTCCGATATTCCCCAAAATTTTTCCTCTTTGGCCCGCTATTGCACGCTTGTATGGGTTCAAAGACATCCGAAACAATCGGCATCTCTCCAAACATTTCCTCAAATATTCTAAATGGTTTTTCTTCTCACTAAACACAGAAAAATCATCCATAAAAATCCTCATGAACTTTGTCAAATAAGGTTCAAAAGTTTTAAATGCTGCTTTTTAATAAAAAGGGGGTCCATTCTTCAATCCAAAACTCATCACTGTATATGCAAAAGCTCCCCACTCATCATTAATAAATGTTGTCTTGGCTACATCCTCATCTCCCATCCGAATCCGATTATACCCTGAAAATCCAATCAAGAAAACTATACATCTCATGGCCTGCTATATCATCCAAAATAGAGTCCACAAAGGGCAATGGGAATGGATCTGCAGTGGTTGCTGCATTCAATTTCCTATAGTGCACACAAACGCAGATTTTTCCAGACTTCTTGGGAACCACTACTATAGGTGACAACCATTTCAATTGATCAATTGGAACAATAAATACCACTTAGAGAAGCTTATCCAATTCCTCTTTGACCTGCTGAGCATAATTGGGGATTCATTCTATATCTCTGCTGAATCACTAGAACTACATCCTCCTTCAAATTAATTTTGTGCTTGTACCATGCCCTTCAAATTGGAATAGTCCCAAGCAAAAACATCAATAAACTCTTGCAACAACTGATGTAAATCCTCCTTAAATGCATCATCTAGGTGAACACTAATTTTAACAAATTTGGGACTCCTTTGAGATTTCAAATTCAATTCTTGCAAAGCATCCTCCTTCACTCTAGAAACCTTCTCCATCAGCTTATCATACAAGAACTTTGTTCTAAGGATTGCCTCTTTTGGTGCAATATCTCCCTCTGAAATGTCCTGATCCTCTCTATCACCACTGTGACTAAATTTTGACTGCTGGTCTGGCTTCTGATCTGCATCCGCTGCTTTGGACTTAACAGGTGACTTCTACAACGGTCCCTGGTTCCCATATTTCTCAACAATTTTCACAACATCCACTTCAAATACCAGAAGCACTGTAGGATTAGCCACCAAAAAACATGCTTCCTCATTGTCTTCCACTTCCTCAGCCAAATTTATAGTGTGAGCCAACATTGGTTTCATTGATGTCAACAATTGCTTCTTTGAACTCATTGGAATCATGATGGTATTGCTACCCTTCTTCAAAATAACCTCATTCTTTTCCCAATCTTGTTTCAGTTTTGCTGCCTTAAACCATGGTCTACCCAACAACATATAGTAAGCATTTCCAGCATCTTGCATCTTCATCACAACAAAATTTGCAGTAAAAGACAATCCACGTACTTTTAGAGTTTGGCTTCTCAACATCCCAATAGGCTGCACTCTTCTCTGATCTGCCATCTGGACTTGGAATGGTACAGGCTCCAACTTCACATTTGTCATCTTCTAAAATTTAGTGTCCAACAGTATATTCACACCAGATCCACCATATAACATAATATCTGGAAAAATACGGCCATCAAACTCAAGCCGCACAGTTGGTATGGTGAAATCGACATCATCCGGATTAATTTGATAACTTCCAACTTGTTTCTCCAATGTATTTAAAGTCATTGGAGCTTTTGTCATCCTGGTTGCAGAGTAAAACCTATCTCGGAAAATCGGTACCAACGAAAGCAATTGATCTAAGGTAAATTGCATAGGAGTATTCAACAATTCCTCAAACAATGCTCTTGAGCCCAATTCAAAATTCACCACTTTCTTCATCTGCTTTTGCATCTTCCTAGAAATCGTCTCATTAGGACCCAATTTTTGAACTTCCTCAACTGCTTCATCTCTTACTTCCTTTTGTTCCTCCCAATCCAGAGGTGGTTTAAGACGCACTTTAGAACGTGCCACTACCAAAATATCCAGATTCTCCAACATGTCTTTTGAAGAATTGCATTCTGGAGAACAATCTACTGACATTGTATTTGCTCCATGATCCGAAAAAACTTCAACACTGATTAAATTACTCTAAGTTGCTTCCTTTGTGGTAGCCTGGTTCACTGGTGGTGCAGGCAACTGTGGTACCTGTCCATTTGGTACTGCTGATTCCACCCTGGTGGATTCCAACTCTAGTGATTCCAATTCTGTGGCTGTTGCCAATTTTGCTACTAATTCCAATTTCCTCCCCAAGGCCAAAAGTTTTGATATCCTCCAAACCTTGGTCGATACCCTTGATTAAAATTTCCCAAAAATTGTCGATTCAGATTAAAAGGTGGTCTCCACACTGATAATGCCAGTTACTATCTCTGCCATCCCTGATTATCAAATACTTTCTATTGTCCTCCAACATCCAAAAATACTCCACTTACTTGGGATAAATTCTGTTGAATCCTCTCTGGGATTGGTCCCCGAAAATTTGGATTATACCAACAATTGGGTGTGACATGACCATCTTTACCACATATGTCACAATGTAGTTTCTTACTAGATGAATCCAGCTTGACACCCAAATCTTTCAACTTCTTCTCCACCAACATTTCCACTGTACTGCCCTTAGACTTCCCTTTGGCCTTCTTCTTACCCTGCTTCTTATGTTTCCTCTTCTTTTCCTCCTTCTCTGACTCAGAATCTGAATCTGCACTTCCTTCGGAATCGGAATCACTACTAGAATCTGAATATGAATCAGTGTCTACATCTGTATCAAAATCTGATTCAGAATCTAACTCATCCTCATTACTATTATCTGTTGATCTCTTCTTCTTTCTCCCCTTTTTCTTCTTCTTCTTGGATTTCTTTTTAGAGGAACTTGGGTTAATAACTCCAAACCTCTTCTTTGCCGTTGTGGCAGTTTCCACCAAATTATCCAAACCTACCCCAACATCAACACCTACAAAATTGCATTCCGCAACTCTTTTCACAAACCATTCATATAATATCCGGCTAACATTTCATATGTAGGTCTCTCTACATAAGTAAGCCTATTCAAATATTGATTAAACTTTTGAGTATAATCCTCAACAAACATTTTCCGTTGCTTTATACCCTTGACCTTATTAAGCACATCATTTGGTGTCTTCTTCTTATGGAATCTGTTCAAAAATGCATTTCTCAATGCATCATAATCTGCAAAATGTCCCACGTTAAAATTACTTAACCACTGCATGGCTTTCCCCTCCAATGCCGCTTGGAATTTGTCGCATCTTGGCTGTTGCATCATATACTCCGTCAAATCCTTTGGCCTGCCATCTTGTCTCAAATTGAGCTACGTGGCAATCAGGGTCCTGTTTGGATTTCCCTGAAAAGGTCCCAAACTTGACTTGTAAATCCGCTCTAGCCGCTGCCGCCATATTCCTTTGCGTATTGGGAGATAACTGCCCTGCTGAGGATGATGATGATGATGATGATGATCTCGGCACTACTGTTTTCCATGGGATATTTCCTCCAATGCACAAAGGATCATACTCTAACCTTCTTCTTGTCAGAAACAATTGCTGCAACACAACACCGCCAACATATCTTGGGGCTACTGGCCTATTCTCCTCAGCCTCATGAAAGATACCACCATACTCCTCAATATCCTCTAAATCCTCTGTACTCGGCTCTGATTCTTCTTCCAAATTGTCAACCTGAACACCTCTGTCTTCCCGACCTTCTTGCACTATTGCACACTGTTCCTCTTCTTGGTGCTACAATTCCCGCTGCCTTGCAGCCAACCTTGTCAAATAAGAATGTGTTGATCATTGTAAATTATCCAGAACTGATTACCCGATGGCACTTGACTTCGTCAAACCAAAACTGTCGTAATAATTGCCAATGCCTTTTTGCTTCCATGTCATCTTGGCACTCAACCTTCCTGCTGAAGAGAGTAAATCCGACCATGAACACACGTCACTAACGCCGTGATCTCTAGTGTATTATTAACCTTAAACATCCACACTTCTAACACCATGCACTCATGACAAATTGCCTAACAACTTCTCACATGCATTTAAAAAAATCCGCCATCATCACAAACTTTAGTTAACTCTCATAGACATACTCTACAGACAATCACTACTTCATTTATGTATTCAGAGCACCACGTTGAGAAGAGTACAGAAATGAAAGAAGACAACAGTGTATGACAAACTGTATTCACTTCCTTCACACAGATAGAATCCACCATTACATCTACTACATCAGCGTATCTCTCCTCTCGCTATGCCCGAACACCCCTTTTACATAAAACATCACATCCCTTCACTAAGATCCCAAAAGACACATTATCCTATATAGGTCCATTACATAAGTTAAAACCCAAAAAGGTTAATCCGTCTTGGTGCAGCCTTAACAATACTTAAGATTTGGCATGCATTTATAGTCATATTTCCATCCACATTGGTGGAGGAGCAGTCACTACGTAGTCTCTCCGTCACATTCATTGCTATACATGCGGATATTGGAGCAACAATTTTTGCACACCTTTGCCCGACCAAACTAGCTCAAAGAAGGATTTTCTTCTATTTTCACTCGTATATTGTGCCTACTTCTACACAACAGTTTGGAAATCTTGAACCCATCAAAGTATCTTCCTTATTGAGTATGGAATGGCCACAACCAGATTTGTGGTCCGTAGCATCTTTCAAGCAAAAGATGATAATAGATGTCCAAAAACTCTTTGAAATACTCTAAAGGCTCTAATTATGGGCTTGAGTTGGTGTTTGTCTATTCATTGTTTCGTGCACATTTTTAAGGAGTTTGGATCTGTGGAGACTACCACAATGCTTGTATGTAAAGATGTGTATTATAAAGAATTAGGAAGGCTTTTAGAAGAGGACTGGGGTTTTGTGGAGGGCATGCACAACGGGGATCTTAAAGGTACTTTATTCTTAGATAAAGGAGAGTTAATCAATGCTCCCTTTGCCATGAATTTTCTGGATCCTACCAAATGTTCCACCAATACTGGGATCTATGGACGCACAAAGGGTATTATGGCTTTCTCTAAGCCAAATGCAAACTACTATTTGGAATATTTACAGGCCTTATATCAAATGTGCAGGTAAGTTCCTAGAAAACAAAGCTGCATGCGAATCACGAATCATTTGGTTTGATCATGCAGTGACAAAGCTGCAGAGTTTCTCTTATCTTTAATAGGTTTGTGGCTAAGAAGACAAGCTCGTAACTTGGTTTTAGCACAGATTGCATTTATTCACTTTCGCAACATGATGCTTGACGTTCTCAAAGAGCTAAAGAAGATGAATCTGGTACTTTCCTGACATCTTATGACTACAAAGGAGTGAAGACTCTTCTTAGTCTCCTTAAACCCAACATGGAAGAAGAATCTACCCCTTCCCTAAAAAGGCCTATGTCTTTAACTAACACTCCAAATTCACTTACTTCTTTTTTAACTCCCTCTATTACCTCTAGTTCTAACTTTGGTAGAGGGAAAACAAAAAGCTATACAGGTAGAGGGAGGGCAAAAAAGCTTCTTGTAAAACATCTTCTTGATATGTGATTGTAATATTTTTAGGTTATTACCAATCTGCGGGCAAGAAGATTTTATGTAAAAAGAAGGAGGATCAAAACCAGATTTTTGTGCACTGTCTTCTTGTTAGCAAAATTTTAGAATCATACCCTCCTAAGTCTATTTTTTGGAAATCTTTCAGCAATATTTTGGTAATACTTCACTACTTAATTCAATTATGTTTACATGGAAATACACATTTCCACTAAAAATTTGGTTTTACAAATAATGACTTTTTGAGATTACACATCACTCCTACTTGTCATTGTTTTGCTCATACAGAGTTCATTTCACAATTTGATAAATATGGCTCACACATTTGTACTTCAAATTTAGACATTTGCAAGGATCGTGAGATCCTTACCTTGCTAAACAAAATATTAAACCATATTCCCCTCCCTCCACTTAACCCTCACTTAGCTTTTGGTGCCCTTCTTAATTGTTTAACCGACTTGCCATAAAAAACTCCAATTGGAGTCAGGAGTGATCCACACTGTTTCTCAACTTCTTTCTCACAATTTTTCAAACAAAATAGTAAACATGAACCCACAATGGCTCAGTAAGGACACCACCTGGTATACTCAAGATATACTTACAAATATCAGGAATCTAGCATCTAAATTCTTTATTGTGGGACTAGACAAGGCTGGAAATACATCTACAATTATTTGCAAACAATTGGTACATTCAACTACATTTGAAACATTGAATGGCCAGGAATATCCTTTTTTCTCAACTTTAAGATTTAGGTTACAATTCGGATAACAAAAAACTACCTGTGCTTTTTTCCACTTACAAAGCACATAAACATAAATTTAGATGGATGTCGCATGTCTCTAATGAAATCTATACAAAAATTACTGACTGTTTGACCAAGTGTCTTAATTTAATTCTAATAGAACTAGAGCTCCATTGTGCAAAAAAAACAAAAAAACCACTCGCAAGTTCGTTGGAATAAATTACAATTCATTTTGGATAATTAAGAATAGTACCGAGCTATAAACCTCCCACATCACATTACACATGTCTTTACAACAGACATTACACAATGCTATGAAAACATTCCTATTTTTGGACATAATGGTTTACTCTCTGTCTCAGAAGACCTGATTGATCTTGCCTTTAAAAATTGGGATAAGAAACATTACCCGGCAATTTCTCTTATAAAGGAGCCAACATGGGTCAAAAAACATACGCACAATTCCCCTCTTCACTTTAACCAAGTGGAATTAATAACTCACCTCCATTGGCTTCTCAACAATAGCTTTCTAAAGCTCAGTACAAATTGTTTTAAACAACACAAATGGATTCCTATGGGTTTCTCTTGTTCACATGTACTTTGCAATCTCTACTTAGCTTATTTGGAATACAAATGGTACATTAGACCATTACATAACTTTGAAACACAAAAAAAATCACACATTTTATCCATACAGTTAGATACATGGATGACATTGCTAGATTAAACAATAATCCTTTCAAAGGACAACTTTTAGACATCTATCCCTTAGATGTACTTAAAGCAGAAGAAACAACTAACACACGTATTTTACTAAATGGAAAACCTTTTACAACTAGTACAACTTATCTAACATTAAAAATTTCATTACTAGAACCATTTACAAGAGAATTTTCAACACGATACAGTTGGAAAAGAGATAAATTCTCTACTTAATATTATACTCCTGTAGTGATTCTTTCATAGCTTTTGAAGAAATTTCTAAATTAATTAACAAGTTTATACATAATAAGTTTCTAAAACCTAAAATAATGAATATCATTATTCAATCACTTAATACAAATGACTGGCATGGGATTAAAGCCAACACAAACGTCATCATCTCTTTGATGAGGCTGTAGGCCCCACTCTATGGGTCTTTTGTCTCATAGAGTGGGTGTGCATGGGTTTGGGTGAGAGAACACACACACACACACACACACACACACACACACACACACACACATTGTTCATTTATAAAATTTTAACTCCCATCACTGTTATGCACTTTGATCCGAGGGGTTAAATTATACAAGAAATTATCTGCCAAAACCTCTTTTTACCTGCAATTCTTGGTAAGGTAATCTTGCCAAATTCAAAAATATAGTGAAAAATTCACATAAGTCACTCTTTTCCAAGCTTCAAAATGCTAATCTATTATAAACCCAAGGGTGGATACTCATTCTTGGATAAATACGTCTGAAGTTTATTAATGTGTACCTACCTCTCCTCAGTGAATACAATAGGTTGACGAGAATATAGCTTCCTATAGAAACTTACCTAGAGTGAAATAGTCTCAACCTTTTCCCATGTCACACACACACACACACACACACACACACACACATGGAGTTCATTAAAAACCTAAGTGATTAACTTTATCACTATATATATATATATATACATATATATATAACTGGTGAGTAGATCCCTATGGAAATGCACCCTATCAATGGGAGGATATAACTTTTTATTTTTTGATTCCCTCAAATTAGTTGACACATTGTTTTGGCCTTACTGGAACTTGCAAAGTTGTACCAAAATCAAAAAGTGGAACAGATTTTGTTTGTAACACACACACACACACACTTTTTATTACAACCCATTGACTATTCCAAACTTTGTACTTACAAATACTCTTCAAAATATGTACATTAATATGATTCTTTGTACCTATCAATGTGGTGCCAAATGATGTGTGTGTGTGTGTGTGCGTGTGTGTGTGTGTGTGTGTGTGTGTGTGAGAGAGAGAGAGAGAGAGAGAGAGAGAGAGAGAGAGAGAGAGAGGAATTTTTGAATGATTGAAGGTGGCATAAGACATACAATTCTTCATATGTTGTACTAAATGTAAAGAAATGACATATACTTTCACAAAGAGAGAGAGAGAGACAGACATATAAATTCATCTTACTATTGAAATAAATAGATTTCAATTCAAGGAAAAGTTACACCCAGTAGAAGTCATACAAGTTACATTGGCACGATTTGAACTCGATCACTTATGTCTCTACAGACAATCTCTTTTTTCCTTCGTTGCATTAATTTTCATCCACCTAGTAAGAAATATAATTGTGAGCACTCGTTGTTCACAATCTCCTCCACTAAGTCATGCCAGAGTTGAACAAGGTTGCATTTCTCCCTTATTGTGATCACTCACTGTCATAGGGTTGAGATCTTTGTCCACCACCTCCACATCTATGACAATGTTGTTCTCGAAGCCTACCGACTCTTGATCAATAGGCACAAGCTGAGAGCAACCTGCAACAAATTGAGAGCACTTGTACCAGAAAGAGTTGAGAAGTGACTATGTGTTGATCATGTACTTGGCCACCAAAGTGTCTAGTGCAATCTTGCAATTCATTCCATCCATCTCTTTATCATACCACCCTCTATCAAGAAGCTTCTCACAGAAGTAAGAATCTAGAGATTTACATACTAGCATATGCTTCGCCACATGTACGTGGTTGGTGTGAAAAAGCTCCACAAATAAACTTATAGGACAAAAAGTAGCAATCATTTACAATTTGGTGGGTATGGAGTTTTGGAGGGACCTTTGCACATCCCTAAAGAGTTTGCTTTGAAGAGTTTCACTCACTTTCATGTCCGAGATTGGCCAATCCAAGGAGTTCCAATTGGTAGGGAGAGGGAGCTTAACAAATGCACCTTTTTCATTTCTCTGGTTGAGATGGTAGAAGTGCTTGTATAAGAAAATTCCCTCATCTGCAAGACTCTTGCTAGATCTTCCAACATATTGTAAAACACCAGTGTGAGCATGGATTACAGAGATGAGCCCTACTATATACTCCATTGGCTCCCATTCCTTGTACGGAGAAGGATAGACATTTGCAAGTGCAATAACCAAAAGTAAGAGACCACTTAGTCCAACAACTGAATAGAATGCACTAATACATGATCTCCATTGTTTCCATTGGATAGAAGTTTGGAGAGCAGTGACTAACTAAAAATCAAGAGGGGCATGCCCCCGGGGGATTCACTCTATATACAAAACGGGATGCCACCTGCGAGCGGACAACTTTGATAAAACCCCTATTTACGACTCATATTAGGGAATATGACCCCCCTTTCTACGCTTATATGATAATCAATGAAAAAAACTATCATATCCCTATCTTACATATAAAATTTAGGTCTCACATGATCTAACTAAGTAAAACTAATCAAAGAATGTATAGCATAGTGACTGGCAACGTACTAAGGAACCACTTCTTTTGATAACTAGATGTATCCTCAATATGTCTTAGTCTTACTTTCAAACTATGTGTCCGATCAGCCTGCACTCTAGCTACTTGTTTAATTCTGACCATCCAAAGATGGTGTAAATCAAACCTTGACCTGCTTCATATTAGCCCTTATCTATGACCGGCTTGATGCAAAATTTGATGTGTGACCTGATAAAAAACTTTCTCTAAATTCATATGAGTTCTAGCGCAGATCAGTGACCAATTATTACAAGTAATCAACCCGGGTCATCAGGTTCCCCCTTCCCCCCCCCCAAAAAAATATGATACTCCTCTCCCTTATTTTTAAGCTTGAGAGATAAATTATTGGTGGCCTGCCCTTAACTTATACGCTTATGTAACTTGTAAAAAAAAACCCTTCCCTGCACTTACGTGGTGCGATAAGTTTTCCATGGCAAATCCCTCGGGGGCATGCCTTATACATTTGCATAGCTTATGGGCTAACCCTCTTGAGGGATCGTGGTTATTTAGTATTTATTTATTTTAATACAACTCTACCTCTTCAAAAAGAAAAAAAAGTATGAGACCAGAAAGGTTTGAAAGGAAACCTACAAAAGTAAGGCTAAGAAAGCACTTTCAGTTTCATCGTGGGTGATGCACCATTGAGATATTTTCGTTGTTCACAATCACATCAGAGTGAATATAGAAAATCTATGCTGAACTGAAGACTCCTTCACAGTCTTCTTGCTGACCTCTGCTTTAAAATCTAGCACCCGTGCTTTTCACAAAACAAAATAGATTTGTTGTAGATTTCCTTGGTAGACTAATGGTGAGGCTTGTTAAAGAGAGATTAAAAAAATCCCTAGAGCTTTAAGGGCTGGAAGAAGAAGCCATGTTTCTTTCTGAGTGGTAGAAGAAAGCCTGAACTTGCTTGTAATGGAGGGAAAATATTTCTTTGTAACAAAATTGGGCTAGTAACATTGATTGTAGCAGAATGAAAATGACAGTAGTGAGCATCTCATTAAGAGAATTCCTAATGAAGATAGAGAGGGATTGCTTGATTAAAGATAACAATATAAAAGTTACACCTAGTTAGCTTGGCATGAACAATACTTATAAACGAGAGTAAATAAGAGAAATTGACAACAGTTGATGAACGGGTTTACTTGGATCCTAGTTAGCTTGGCATGAACAATACTTGTAAAAGAGAGACTTGGTTCAATACATTCTTTGTGCTCCTTGAGACCTTGTTGATGCCATGAAGATGGAAAGTTTTATGCACCAATATTATGCCCAAAACAACAATTAAATTTACTTATAATAGACATGAACTTGTCCCCAACCTCAATCCCAAGACCTCAACACCTTCAAAGGTGAAGATCTGGTAGGGAGTGAGGAAAGTGAAGAGGAAGAAGATGCAGCATACGTGAAAGAGGTATTCTCCTTACATCTCATCACTCGTAGAGCATAGCTTAGCATAGTAATGAAGATTAAGAAGATGATGAGCATGCTTTGATGCTTGAGTCTTGCTTGGATCTGCATTCCATAGACAAGAGATGGTGTTGTAGGCTCTCTACTTCTCAAGCTTGGAGAAGGAGATGACTTTTTGCTTAACAAACAATGAGAGTGTGTTTGTGAGGGCTCATGGGCTATGAGAGAGAGAGAGAGAGAGAGAGAGAGAGAGAGAGAGAGAGAGAGAGAGCTGCAGCATTTTGAAAAAAAATTTGCGCAAATCATAGGTGAGGTAAAGGGCGACTTGCAGAAAAAATCTTAGCTGAAATGGAAAATCTCACAGCGCAAGCGACATGGGAAAAGTTTTATCATTGTAAAATTTTTAGATGCCACGAGCGGGTCGGCAAGGGGGGTAATCTAAGACATGCACGCCAATGGGTTGGCCCATCTTTCAACTAATCAAAACTCAAAATTACTCCTCATAACCATTTTACCTACCAAACCATGTTGTCCTAGAATTCAAACTTTAGCAATTTAGTTTTATAGGCACGTGTATCTTAGTAAAGGGGGCCATCCCATTATTGGCCCCGATACCCTACATTTGACTTTTAGATGCAACATATTGAATGATTGAAAGATTCTTTGGTACTTCAGCTTGTGATGTTTTGGTGTTTTAGTTTGTAAAATATGATCTCCTTATTTACGGCTCTACTTTCTATTTTTTATTAACCCAAATTTTCATAGATCCCTTCAAGAGATTCCTCACTTTTCTTCCCTTGTTGAAGTAAAACTCTAATCAAGGATTTGGAATTGAATTCACATGTGCTATCCTTGTGAGGTTGTTTTGTGTTGACCGTCCTAGCCTCGACAGCTTGTTGCACAACCCCTACATTACAAAGAAGGTGAAGAATTACGGTGGCATGTTAAGGAAATGCAATGCAAAAGTAAATAAGGGTTGTGTTTGTAGAATTTATTTTTTCACAATAAATATTTTTGAAAGGTTGCAGAGAGGATATATTATAAAGGGAGTAATAGATATATATCAAAAGATGACTAATAGGTCAAGTTATTTCCGTGGGGGTAAACATGAAGAAGTTACTAATTTTGCCAAACTTGGAAGTTTAGTTTGTTGTTTGTTTGAGATAAATGTTGTAGTGAACTACATAAAGAAACCAATGTGACTGTGACTATTTCAATATAGGTTAGGATTTTAGAGTTAATATCTACATTTGACATAGATTATTGGATAATGGACTTAAGTAATTTTGTGTGAAAACTTAAATTATTATTAATAATATTTCATGAAGTTGACACTAATTAACGTTATTTTCTTTCTTACAACATTCCCTTGATCGTGTTACTTGTTGTGACATGTATATATTACTTTTTCCTTTGGAATGTCTTTTATCAATATTGGGAATGTCTAATCCTAATCCCTAATAATAATAAATATTACACTAAGGTAATAGGTTGACATTAGAATATCAAAACCAAAAGTCAAAAAAATTTATTAGTTGTGAAGAAATTCTTTCATTTGAGGATGATTTATAAATTTTTAGTTATAAAGTATTTGAAAATGAAAAAAAATACAAAAAAAAGTATGTTTTAAATCAAAAAGTTGAAAAGAAAGTCACTAATAGATTCTTGTGCCTTGGATTATGTTAAAAAAAGTGAAACTCTAATCACCTTTGGTGGCGGTGTTGCCTACCACAACAAGAAAGAAGAAGAACAAGGGAAGAGGGAGAAGGAGAGAGACAAACATTGGCAAACAAAGACAAGATGGAAGAAGAAGAAGAAGAAGTGAGAGGAAGGAGATAAAGAAGAATATGAAGAAGCAAGAGTGACACACACTGAAAGAAGAAGAAGAAGAAGAAGAAGAAGAAGAAGCGAGAGAGACACGTGCTGAGAGAAAGAGAGAGTGGGAGGTCTCTCACTCCAACAATGCCTCCTGCTTGCATGCAAAAACTCTGCATTAGGAAGTGAATGGGGTATAGGAGGGCCTCTTTATTTTGCAGTTTAAGGGAATGCTTAAAGCTTAAGCCAAATTTGACCAAGCCTAAAAGAGAGGGCAAAAAGGCCTATGCTGAGATTTAAAAAAAAACATTTCCATATTTTAAATTTGAAAATAGTTTATTTAGTAACCCAAAAGAGAGGGGATAAATGAATTTTCAAATGTCCTTTTCCCACCCATCTTCTCTCTCTAAGATATAAAAGACTCTCTCTCACTTAGAACTCATTTAAGGAGGCACTTTTTAGCCCTCTCTGCTAGAAAACTAGATTTTTCACATTCTCTCACTGCATTCTCTCTCCAAAACATGAGCCAACTCTCTCTCTTTCTTTCCCCCCTTTTATCTCATGTCACTTCCTCTTCCAATCATTAAGGAACATTCTTGGCTGCCTCTTTCTGAAAAAGTGCAGATCCTCCAAGGTTGCAGGTTTGTCCTCTCTCCCACTCTCTCTTCCTTTATTGTTTTTCTCTCCCCCACTTCCTCTCTCTCTCTCTCTCTCTCTCTCTCTCTCTCATGCTCTCCCACTCCAGCTCCAGCTGAGTGCAATGGAAAACTCCATTACCTCTGTGTGTTGCAGCATTTCTCTCTCTACATTCATGATCAACGATTTGAATTCAAAGGAGATTGAAGCTGCACTCCCTCTCTTTCTTCCCTCCACAACATAATC
Source organism: Adiantum capillus-veneris (assembly GCF_014529385.1). Lineage (NCBI taxonomy): Eukaryota > Viridiplantae > Streptophyta > Polypodiopsida > Polypodiales > Pteridaceae > Adiantum > Adiantum capillus-veneris. The sequence goes on along the minus strand of NC_140951.1, from coordinate 72,555,270 downwards.
CTTTTCTCCTAGCTCTGAGTACTCTCCACTTCTTTCCTCCATAGCCACCTTCACCTGCTTGTAGCAGTCACCATTACACATTCTCACTAATTTTCTTGATTAACTAACACAAATGTCATTCAATCCCCTACCACTACAAGACATTACTAACAAATCAAAACGATATCGATTAAACACTGATTTAGAGCAGGACTATGCAACTGTGTGACTTGGCACATCTAATCCCAATGCTGGAGACCTACGGAACCATGGACGCAAGGCAATCAAACTTATGGATTGATGGTCATATTTATCCTGACGATCCAATGACCAATGCATTACCGCCTTTCCGTAATGTCACTGAGCTACTGCGTTTTATTGGAGATGGAAAAGATGGATTGTCTGGCTACTGCTGGAGATTACTTTAGCATTTTTCAATGAGAGGGAAGCAAGAAAACATCTCTGTGCTACCTATTCATCATTGCAAGTGAAGTACGTGAAAGACATTCAGCAAGTCAGAGAGGAGGCCAATGAGAAGACAAAGCAGCTAAATGACAAGATGTCAAAGCTTATTAAAAAGGCAGAGCATAAAAAAATGGAGCAAGAGCATCGTCTAGGCAATTATGTTCAGCTACAACACACTGCACGTAATATGTGCCGGTGAATCAGTCATCTCACACACATTCCATTGGGCTATCACATTCGTAAGCGCAAGAGACATGCGATGTCTATGCTAGCTTCGAGCGGTGAAGCTTGAAAGAAACATATCCATCAAACTCAATAAGAATACAAATGGAAGCTTCTAATTTCATACATTTTTTGTAGGTTGTTGTAATATTATTTCAATATGTAGGAACGTGGCTCGGACGATGATGGAAATCAAGTCCAATGCTGAAACGATTGGACATACTCTGCTGCATCATATCACCAAACCAAAGGAGTTGGTGGAGTTATTGGATGATCCATCCAATGCTGGCATTGCTAAAGTTTTGCGCCAGAAGTATTTCAGTGAGCAAAAGAACATTGTTTCACCTCAGGAGATGATGGAGGTGTGTGACAGTGTAGGAATAAATTTCAAGGCCTATGAAGCTTTGTATAGACTTGTCACACTAGGTCACAGAGCAAAAGGTTTGTGTAGGTTGTTGCCAACGCCTTACACTGTTACCATCGCAAAAAGGTGCACCATTAGAAGAGATTTCAATATGTGGAGGATGTCCTGCCATTAGAAGAGAACAAATCTTTTTCTTACAACGAGTTCAATAATGTCTATGTTGACTTGTTAAAGCTTCAGGAGTCAATGATCAAATTTTATGGGTTGACACAGGAAGAGTGTGATGGCAAAGTTATATTTGTGATGAAGCTTGATGAGTGCCAGATTGTCAAAGGTCAACGGCTCGAAAGGGTAAGCGTTACGCTTATGAACAGAGCCTTGGTGGGCGTTGATGTTGAGCTAAATGCCAGCGAGAAGGGAAACACCTGTTTAGGTGTTCAGCCTGTGAAGAATATTTGGTGGTTGGCAGCTTTTCATCTCCCACATGAGACACATGAGTCTCTCAAATGGTATTTTAATCACACCCCAATCGTTGACGTCATTCGGTAACAACAAGAAGGATAACGATTGCAGGTTTCAGGTCTGGATATGTTCCAAGCGGAGTGGCATTTGGCAGGAGACTTGAAAACTCTCAAGTGTATGTTAGGATGCAAGCAAGGTGCAATGACCCTCTTTCCATGCTTTTATTGCTGCCACAGTAAATTCTCATTACGAACTGAGGGCAAGGGTAAGGGTAAGGGTGGCAAAGCTACAATCAACTCTGCAAAAGGTAAGGGTAAGGGTAAGGGTGGCAAAGCTACAGTCAATTCTGTGAAAGGTTTGACCACTACACAAACAATGGGTAAAGCACTCCAACAATGGTTTCAAGGTATCCTCAGTTGTAACCAGAGTGTACCCCCTTATCGAGACATGGATGATCCAAATTGGGATCCTATTCTACCAATTCCTCTGATAAATGTGCATGTGTGCACTCTTCATGCCCGTCTATGAATTCTTGACAAGTTGTTGATGCTCCATATTAATTATGCTTGGAATATGGAGCCTGCAGAAATGAGGGAAGAGAGTGTCAGAGAACTTGAATCTATTCTATCAAGGGTTGGCTGCATGGCGGTGCAGTAGAGCTATCAAAGGATAGGAAGGCATCTAGAAGTACACATGATCGTCCTAATAAAATATATATGGGTTGTAGTAAATCTAGGCATATGATTTCAGACTATTCTAACTCCCAAAGTCCCAATGAGTTTCAATTGTGGAAAAAGGTGTGTGACATAACCACCTACAGAGGTAACAAAGCAACCCTAGGAATTAAGCGTGCTCGTGTGTGGCAGTCTGTAGATGATATTTTTTGTTTGCTTGAAAAGGTAAATCTAACTTCTACTGAGATATCCACTTTAAAGTTTGTAATCAATAGTTTCACAGTGCAAATGGTGGATGCCAGGGGGGAGACACATATAACACATTACATGGTGGGTTGAACACTTTGTCTTTGCAGTAAAAAAACATCACTGTTTGAACTAATGGTCTATATTTTTGCAACATATTCTTTTTGCTCATAGCTCAATTTTCCTCAACACATTCGGCTTATTGGGCATTTTGAGTAGCCAAGGAATGGAGCGCTCACACTATCAAGCAAAAGCAGTGTATTTTAAGGCATGGAGGGGAGGAAAAAGAGCAATGCCCTGCACAAAATGTTCAATTGGTTCTATAGAGTTTTAGCGGGAAGAGAAAGGAAGAAGACTAGAGTGCAAAGAAGCTTGAAATGAAAAATAGAGAAAGTGGTTAGTGTGAGGTGATCGCAATCATATCATGCTTCTAGTGCAAAAGATCGATTTCGATGGTGGTTGGCGACACGGCGAAGAAATGACAGACGTTGTCAAGAAAATTAAGGTCTTGCAAGGAAAGCACCGGGCTTATGGCTGTGAGAGTTTGTGAGAGAACTCAATAAAAACTATATGAAGGAGTTAAACCATAGATGCCATGAAGACTAGGGTTTGGAAAGAAGTGCAATCAAAGAAGACTTACTCTTTCTCTCTTGCACTCACACACACAAAGAAAGAACACAAAAGAGAATGTCAAAACAATACGAAAATGAAAACATCAAGGCTATGGTCATATCGTATCATGGGTAATATGAAAGGGTTAATAGATGAGTTAATGGCATTCAATCTTGACTGATCAAATAGGCTACGAATTGTTCTTTGGAATTGTAGTTTTGTGCTTACCATAATATATATATTTTGTCTAGTGATTGGGATTAATTGTGTGTACAAATCCTCTTGGTTCATAGCAAGATAACTACGCTTACGTCAAAAGAAAAGTTATAGTCTATGAGAGGTAGTATGATGGGATCCGGTGATAGAAGTATTTCATTAAGCCTTTCTGGGCCAAAGAGAAACACTATACGTTGTTGAAAATGTATTTTTCGGCTAATCCATATCTTAATTCTAATAGATCGTACAGAGTGAAAGCGATAGAAATGATCATCATGTGGGTTATTCATCTAGGATAGTATGTGAGAAATGTAGATATGAGAGACGTGAAGAGATGAGAAGTTTCCCTCCCAAGCCCTATTCTTGCCCGTAGGCAATAAGGATATTGTGGGGAGAGATGTACCTGTAGCAAAGAGAACCTGGAGAGGATGAATTACTAAGAATGAGAGAGATAGGTTTGGTTAAGGAGATGAGATTAGATACATATATATATGTTGGATTAGAGATGAAAATGAAAACAACAAGAAATCAAGAAAACATCAATGTAGAACACATCTTACTTGAAACCCTTCGGCACAATTATTGATGGGAGAGAGAAGAAGAGGGGAGAATTCAACGTTGATTGATACGCCAAATACAACACCTTCTTTGATTAGATTTGATCTTCCAAGGATATCATACAAGAATGGCTAGTCTTCCTCTAGGAGAAAGTGTAGGCTTGGGCTTATGTTAATGGGGCTAAGTACAATTAGGCATTACTACTCACTTCCTCAAGAATTCCTCTCATCAATGGCTTGAATGCTTGAGTTCCTTTTCAAGGAAGAAGAGGTCCCCTTTTATAGGTGAAGGGAACCCCCAAGGGTTTACACAAGAAGAGAGGAGCCAGTGTGAATAGGAATTGAAAAGTTGGAAATGAGCTGTCCCTGCATGATGTGGGCAGACTGGGGTCCAGTATTTTGATCATATCTCCTCAACCGTGGCTCCAAATAAAAAAGTAAAAATATGGGCAGAAACTTCAGCTCATTAGCTCCGATTTTCATTTTAAAATCATTTTACAATTCGGATTGGAACCTTGTGTAAAAAATTCATCAAAATAGGATCCATTTTTGGCAGCAAAAGTCTTCCCGTGGTCCCCTTAGCCTAAACTTTCATTTAATTCCAAAGGACACCTCATGCCATATGAAAGCATGACATTGCTCCTTGACAAAGTTTTGTAATCATGCTTGCAATAATGTATTAAAATAAGTGTATCTTTGAAATCATGCCACCTAGTGTCCCACTAGGATTTGATTCCCTCATAGTAGCTATTTAAAAAGAAATATAATAAAAGTATAAAAAATACATAGAATATATATATATTGGAGTTTACCCTAGATATAGGATCTAGCTAGGGTGTGAGATGATAATGAGATAGTAGAAATAAAGAATCAATGCTTTTTGTCCCAAGTTAAAGAGGTGGAGCTATTGAGCTTTTCCCATAGTATTTTCTGATGGTAAAGTAAGGATAGGTTACCCTTGAGAAAAATAATAGGATGAGATAGAAGGCTTATTATTATACTTAAATATGCATATGTACATTATAGAAAAGATAATTATGTATCTCAAAAGTTACAAGATAGATCTTGTAGCATGCGTTCCCACTATGTACGTGTCACAGCACGACATCCACCCCCTCTAAACCTGCACATCCTCCAGTATGTGCCACATTATTTCTTTGTAAGATCAGCCCTCTTGTACATCTTCCTTGCTTTCTTCTTCACTGGATGATTCCAAATCTTCATCTTCACTTTGATCTTTACCTGTGGTTTTCTCTTCTTCCTCATCAACATCTTCTGGATCATTGTCTCCTCTTCTCTTAAACATTTTGATCCTTTTTCCTACAATGGGAATCTTTACTTCTGTACCATCTAGTTCAGACAAGCTGTAAGTAGCATTTTCTTGCACATGCTTTACAACATACGGTCCAAACCATATTTTTGAAAACTTACGCATGACTGTGTGCTGGTTATCAAGGCTACTATCATACAGTAAAACCCAGTCACCTTTGTCAATTGCTTTGCCCCTGAGTCGATGTCGCTTATCAAAGTAGTCCTTGTTTTTCAACCTTGCATTTTTGAGTCGTTCTTTTGCAGCTTCAATGTCTCCAGGTCTTCTCTGTAGTTGCCTTATACGCAGTGCAAGGAGATCTTCCCTGCTAAGACCCTCTTGCCAAGGTAGTACATTCCATGTGGGAATTGTATCTTCAATTGGCATCACTGGCTTTTGACCATACATTAGCTCCGCAGGCATGTAGCCAGTTATTGAGCTATGTGTTGTACAATCAGCCCATAAAGCATATGGTAACAGTTTTGGCCACTCACCAACTCTTCCTTCGCAAGCCTTGGCCAAAGCGTTGATGATAGGAGGATGCCCTCTTTCACTCTTTCCATTGCCTTCAGGGTTGTAAGTTGTAGTAAGAGAAAGCTTGATTCCTAATCTAGAAAAGAACTCCCTTGCTTCTTCAGCATCCAGTTCACCTCTATCTGCAGTGATTTTTCTCACACAACCATAACGGCAAATCACCTCATCAAGAAGGAATTTGCACACAGCTTCTGTGGTTTTAGCTCTTAATGCTCTTCCTTCAACCTGGTTAGTTAGGTCCTCTCGTGCAAGAACCAAGTATCTCATCTGCCAAAGTCCTATAGGCATTGTGACTAGATCCACAACCCATTTATAGTGCATGGCTAGTGGATATGTAGGGTGCAATCCATCACGATGTCGAACATTTGAATACACTTGACAAGTTACACATGTCTCTACAAACTGAGATACATCTTTATACATACCCTTCCACCAGTATTTTTCTTTCAACTTGGAGAAGGTTGCCCATACACCCTGTAGGTCATGAGGGCAACAACTTCCCGGGAGGTCACCCATCCCAGTACTGTTCCTGCGCATATGCGCTTAACTGTGACGTTCCACAAATTGGTCTAGCCATCCAGACCCCAAAACCTTAAGGTGTTAGGGACCTCCGGTCTAAGCAATTTATGCAAGCCTCATAGATAGACACCACTTTGTCACCACAAGTTGGGCTTACCCCAACAATCGCCCCCTTAAGCCAAACTTGGGACTTTCCCGTCCCCTTGAGTACCAACGTGTTCCGCCTTTTTTCTAGGCTCAGAGGTTGAGAGCTTCAACGTGGCCGGGAGCTAGCTCAGAGGTTGAAGTCAATATCAACATGTCCTGTTCCACGGACTCAGAGGTTGGACTTTGAACCATGGCTCTGATACCAGTTGTAGGTCATGAGGGCAACAACTTCCCGGGAGGTCACCCATCCCAGTACTGTTCCTGCGCATATGCGCTTAACTGTGACGTTCCACAAATTGGTCTAGCCATCCAGACCCCAAAACCTTAAGGTGTTAGGGACCTCCGGTCTAACCAATTTATGCAAGCCTCATAGATAGACACCACTTTGTCACCACAAGTTGGGCTTACCCCAACACACCCCTGTGTCCAGCCCATAGACTCTCATGAAACTCTTGCATGAGCTTTACTTGAGTCTCTTTTTTACATATAACCCTTTGTGGTGTAGCACCCTTTTGTTTAGGATGCTTCCACAAGTAACCATCCCTCAAAAAGTACCCATATGCTTTCCTGCGTATCCTCTTGAATTCTTGTTCAGACCAATCATCCTGTTTTGTTAGAGTACTCAAGTAGCTTCCAATAGAAAGCCAATCACCTTCATAAAGATCTTTCAAGAACAATTCAAGTGAATTATTCATGCAGACATTGTTACCTTTGACATGAGAGATAGAATAGAACTTTGTACCTACATCATCTCCCTCATCAATCATTTGTGACTCATCTTCATACCTTGCCCTTGATAGCATATCTCCCACTGTATTGTCTTTACCTGCAATGTGCTTAAACTCAGGATTTAAGGACTTAATGTAGGCAATCCACCGCAACATAGCAATGTCTGGAGTTGAGCAGCTTGTAATCATCCCAAGAAGTGGTAGACAATCTGTTTCTACAACCACACATGCACCAATAAAGTACTCTTTTCCACTTTTCAAGGCTGTAACCATACCCCATAACTCTCTCTTTATCTGTGGATAGTTTCTTTGGCGAGCACTTAGCACCTTTGCTCCAAATCTTACCACATACCCGTGTCCTTCTTTGTCATCTTTCCCTATTGCCCATCCAATCCCTGTAGGACTGGTGTCTACTGTCACAATTACTGGCCTTTGACACTCATAGTCTACCTTTCTCAAAGTTGTTGCTGACTGGAGCAACTCCTTTAGCTTTTTCATGGATTTTACATGTGCTTCTGTCCATTTAAACTTCTGATTCTTTCTAAGCAGCTGATAAAGAGGATCAGCTACATGTGCATAATGTGGAATCCAAATAACATAGAAGACACATGCTCCCAGAAACCTTCTAACCTCAGTGATGCTAGTGCACGTTTCTTTCATTCTTTGGATGGCATCTACCTTTGTTGGACAAGGTTTCCTACCATATGGCCCGCACATGTGCCCCACAATAAGCACTTCATTGACACCAAACATAGACTTTTTCCCTGACAATGTAAGATTCACTTCTTCCAACCTAGACAAAATTTTATCACAATCATTTATGTGATTTACCACAAACCTGCGGTATCCCTTGAGATCCAAAGCTTCATCTTTGTCACTTTCTTCACATCCTTTGATAGGCAAATCATCAATGAAAGGCATTGTGATTTGAGGAATAAAGTCACGTAAGACCTTATTCATCCCATTCATCATATGTGCAACCGAGTTGGTTGCTCCCTGTGGCAAGGTACACATCCTTACCAAACCCAAATGTGTCGTCATGGTTGTCAAGTCTCTGCTTTTGATTGCAAGCTAAAATTGATCATACCCTGAGTAGAGATCCCCCATTGAGTATATTTCCCTCCCTGCAAATGCCTCTGCAAACTCATCCGCAATTGGACGTGTAGCTACATTTCTAATTGTCACCTTGTTCACTGGTTGCATATCTTGGATGAAGCGTAGAGAACCATTCTTCTTCGAAACTGTGAACCACCTGTTTGAGTATGGAGCACAAGAAGGCTCCAAGATTCCCATTTTGATTTTCTCATTCAGTAGCTCTACTAACTTTGGCAAATGAGCCTTTGGAACCGGAATAGGCCGCAGATTCCAAGGCACATGAGATATTGTGAAAATTACCATAGGAGCTACAATAGAAGGATCAACACATCCTATCTCATGTGGCTCAAATGCAAAAGCCTTATCATGCTTTGAAAGCATTTCTTTGAAGCACTTTGTCTCCTCCTGTGTTAGAAACTCCTCGCAACCAATATGCAACTCTTGGAAAGACTCCTTTGTGAAGGTATGCCCAATCTTTTTAGGATTCCTCAAACTTGGTTGTAAAGAAGCCTGCTCAATCTTTTCCCTATTGTTGGGTGGTAAGGGTGAAGCTACTGGTTTCACCTTCTTTGCTACACTCTTGTATTTAGTTTCAGCATGGACTTCTGGGCCAACTATTTGGCTTTCTTTAAAAGCTTCTATTACTTGATACATTTCCATAGAGCAAACTTCCACAACTTCATTTTCAAGATGCAAACTAGACCCCATTATAGCATCAAGCTCACCCATAGTATCTACAAAAGAAACTTGTTCACACAAACCCAAAACATTTTCAGTAGGCTCTAGCAACCCACTCTTTTTCATGCCTATTTGTACATTATGCACATATTGCCTCTCACCTCTCTTCAAATCTTCAAGTTTTGTAAAACATACTGATCCATTCTTTGTTACCAAGGAGCTCGTTGAAAAAGCTTCACCTATTTTTGGATCAAGCGAGACCCTTTTTCTTTCTGTACCACTGCAATCCCGCTTTACAATGGTACTTGGCCAAAACCCATCATTTCTCTATGATCATGAAACTCTTTGCTCACCTTTGGTAAAGGATGTTCTCTGAGGTTGTCACAATTTCTTTCATGGTTTACACAAACTGTGAGAAATTAGACAGCTCGTTTACCATCTTTGCTATGTATCCTAGCATATGCTGAACCATCATCCATTACCTTTGTTTCCATTCGAACTCCCACAATGTAGGGTTGTCCAAGGATGAGATGATATGAAGATGTATCCTGTACAAAGAAGTTTTGGTCAATCTTTACATCACCTATTGTTACCTTCACACCTGGACATGCTGCATACAATTCACCGAATGAATTGTTTGCCACTTTTACCATCCAGCCATGATTCGTGTCCATCGGCCATTTGCACTTGTTGTAGAGACTCTTTGACATTATGTTTATTTCTGAACCATGGTCAATCAAGGCAACAAATGGCTCTTGAAGATCACCTACCTTGACCAAAGTTTCTGTAGTAGCCCTTGCCCAATGACTTCGTGAATAGTAACTCCTAGGAATATCTTCAACTTCTTCATTATCATTTGAGAAATGCACTTGCTTCACTCTCCCACTAGATTGGTAGCATCCTACCACAGATCCATCATTCTCCTTATTTTGCAGTTGCATCCCTTGTGTCTTCGAGGTTTCCCCTTCAACCTGTGGACGAGAAACTTCAGCACGGGTTTGCCTTTTCCTCTTGATGATGTCAATGATCTCCTCATGGAATTCACGCTTTGCAATGCCAAGAACTTCTCCCAGAGTAAACTCAATCTTGCTATTCAAGATCCTTTCCTCCAAGACTTTCTTTAAATCTGAAGCAACCTCAATATCAGATTGTAGTTTATAAGTTGGGCCTTTTGTCTTACCTTTCGTTGGCTCTTTCTTCTTTCCTGTTGTAGACTCCTCCATGAGTACTTCAGGTGGAGATGCTCCTTGTGTTGAGGGTGTTTGAGAAGGCATTGAGTCGCTTCTTCCCCCACTTCTAGAAGCTCTTTTTGATGGTCCTTCATCAGCATTCTCACGTCTGCGCTTCTCTTCTACAATTGCCTCATTTTGTTGGCATTTTGTAATGTAGGCATGCACTGACAATGAGTCCACTGGATCATTCCATCCTGTTTCTAGACGTATGCAATCACCTGCTTCATGTAGAATCTCTTTTGTAAGATTTCCCTTTTTAGCTAATTGCATGACATTTGGCTAAATTTGACCATGATGGTCACTCACCTCTTCATCACAAAAATGTTCAATTTTTACTCCATAAGTAGCTGCCTCAACTGAAGAGGTGGCATGCTTAGTTGCCATATCTTCAACTAAGGTTTGCATTCCCCCCTTCCCAAAGTTAGTTCTCAAGGGTAGACCTGTCTCTCTTAAGTGGATTTTACCATCCTTAAAAAAGACAACATCTTTTGACAAAGCATCATCAAAATCATCACAATCCCTTCTTACATGGTCTGTACTATCACACCAAATACATCTATTAACAAACCCTTCTTTGGGCTGTTGTCTTTGCCTAGGAAGTGGCCCTAATGGTTGGCCTTTTTCTTCAATCTTTGCAAACTTCACCTTCAAGTCATGCATTCCCTTCACAAGCTCATCTAGCATGGACTCATCAAACTTAGGAGCGATAAAAGTAGGCTTTACCATTTTGTCAGAAGTTGAGGTGGAAGGACTTGTAGTGTTTACTACCATCTTTTCCCTTCTTCTTTGTCGTTTGGCAAGCAGTGAGACAGCACCTTCACCTCATTCCAGTCGGTCTTTAGTCCTTGCTCAACATCTTTATCTTCAAGAAGAAGCTCCAAATTTTCTTGAAACTCTTTACCTGCAGCTTGTAAGGAAAGATCTGTCTTCTCTGCATCTAGTGTGGCCCTTTCTGTCCTGGTGAGTTGTGCATAGCGCCGCTCAAATTCCCTAAGTAGCTCTGTTATTGATAGTCCTTGCTTTGGCTTGACTACCCAGTCTAAGAATGTCCTTTTGGTCACTCTCTCAAAGTCCTCCATGAAATATTCCTCCTTTAAAGCTACTTTGAGTTCTTCCCAATTTCTCCCATGCCCATCTTTAATTACCCTAACATGCTCTCTAATTTCTAGAGCAACAACTAGCTCAAATCTTTGAATCATCTCACCTTCTAACACGCGATGCATCTCCATCTCCTTCACATACTCGCGTAAGTACTTGGTTACATCTTTGCCATTGAACTGATCCATTCTGTTGACGACCGCTTGTATGGCCTTCGTTGCTGAAATCTCCCTTCTTTCAGTAGCATGTTGTTGTTGCATGAACATTGCAAATGCTTGAAACATTTGCATTGTTGCTGGGTCAAAATGCATGCCCTGTTGCTCAATATGATCACCCATGGTTACCCACAAACTCTCACCCTAGCAGATTCGCGTCGGGTTCACCAAAAATATGTCAAGAAATTTGCGGTCTTGCCAGGAAAGCACCGAGCTTATGGCTGTGAGAGTTTGTGAGAGAACTCAACAAAAACTATATGAAGGAGTTAAACCATAGATGCCATGAAGACTAGGGTTTGGAAAGAAGTGCAATCAAAGAAGACTCACTCTTTCTCTCTTGCACTCACACACACAAAGAAAGAACACAAAAGAGAATGTCAAAACAATACGAAAATGAAAACATCAAGGCTATGGTCATATCGTATCATGGGTAATATGAAAGGGTTAATAGATGAGTTAATGGAATTCAATCTTGATTGAGCAAATAGGCTACGAATTGTTCTTTGGAATTGTAGTTTTGTGCTTACCATAATATATATATTTTGTCTAGTGATTGGGATTAATTGTGTGTACAAATCCTCTTGGTTCATAGCAAGATAACTACGCTTACGTCAAAAGAAAAGTTATAGTCTATGAGAGGTAGTATGATGGGATCCGGTGATAGAAGTATTTCATTAAGCCTTTCTGGGCCAAAGAGAAACACTATACGTTGTTGAAAATGTATTTTTCGGCTAATCCATATCTTAATTCTAATAGATCGTACAGAGTGAAAGCCATAGAAATGATCATCATGTGGGTTATTCATCTAGGATAGTATGTGAGAAATGTAGATATGAGAGACGTGAAGAGATGAGAAGTTTCCCTCCCAAGCCCTATTCTTGCCCGTAGGCAATAAGGATATTGCGGGGAGAGATGTACCTGTAGCAAAGAGAACCTGGAGAGGATGAATTACTAAGAATGAGAGAGATAGGTTTGGTTGAGGAGATGAGATTAGATACATATATATATGTTGGATTAGAGATGAAAATGAAAACAACAAGAAATCAAGAAAACATCAATGTAGAACACATCTTACTGAAACCCTTCGGCACCATTATTGATGGGAGAGAGAAGAAGAGGGGAGAATTCAACGTTGATTGATACGCCAAGTACAACACCTTCTTTGATTAGAGTTGATCTTCCAAGGATAGCGTACAAGAATGGCTAGTCTTCCTCTAGGAGAAAGTGTAGGCTTGGGCTTATGTTAATGGGGCTAAGTACAATCAGGCATTACTACTCACTCCCTCAAGAATTCCTCTCATCAATGGCTTGAATGCTTGAGTTCCTTTTCAAGGAAGAAGAGGTCCCCTTTTATAGGTGAAGGGAACCCCCAAGGGTGTACACAAGAAGAGAGGAGCCAGTGTGAATAGGAATTGAAAAGTTGGAAATGAGCTGTCCCTGCATGATGTGGGCAGACTGGGGTCCAGTATTTTGATCATATCTCCTCAACCATGGCTGCAAATAAAAAAGTAAAAATATGGGCAGAAACTTCAGCTCATTAGCTACGATTTTCATTTTAAAATCATTTTACAATTCGGATTGGAACCTTGTGTAAAAAATTCATCAAAATAGGATCCATTTCTGGCAGCAAAAGTCTTCCCGTGGTCCCCTTAGCCTAGACTTTCATTTAATTCCAAAGGACACCTCATGCCATATGAAAGCATGACATTGCTCCTTGACAAAGTTTTGTAATCATGCTTGCAATAATGCATTAAAATAAGTATATCTTTGAAATCATGCCACCTAGTGTCCCACTAGGATTTGATTCCCTCATAGTAGCTATTTAAAAAGAAATATAATAAAAGTATAAAAAATACATAGAATATATATATATTGGAGTTTACCCTAGATATAGGATCTAGCTAGGGTGTGAGATGATAATGAGATAGTTGTTACCATATACATGTGGTAGTGATGTGTGTGAACACACTAGGACCGCCCGTGCATTTTTTCCCTCTTTAGGAGGTTTTTTCCCCCGTGCATTGTATATACGCCCATCACTCTACGGCTATCTATCTTTCCATTGCACACTAAGTAACACACTCTTTATTGTGTGCCTTGAGCTTCCTTCGTCTTCTCCAACCTGTGTGTGTTTCTCTACAACCCTAATTCCAACAATTGGTATCAGAGCAGGTCACGTCCTCTCGGGGTTAGTCGTCAGCTGCTCCAGCACACGCCTGCTCACTTTCTCCGATTTCAGTGAGCTTTGGCGAGCGTTCGCTCAGAATTTTGATTTGGGCTCATTTCGGCCTCCGTTTCCACTACAGGCAGTACTGCACGGGCTATTTCGTCAATTTATGCAGAATTTCTGTCAGTGCCGTTTTCTGCATAACAGGTGCCTTACAGTCTTCTACGGTTTGTGCTATATAGCACAGGTTGTTCCCGCTCTGTTTCTCCTATTTTCGGGCAGTTTTCACATCAGGTGCAGCATTTACCATGGCTGACAACAACAACACAGATGTGTTCAAGATGTTTGTTGCTGAGGACAGGTTGGATGGGGACAACTACCCTATGTGGGCTTATATGATGCAACATGTTCTTGTGTCAAAGGTTGTTTGGAACATTGTGCAGGGCATTGATGTACGTCCTGGTTCTGAGGATGTAGACGATGTTGAGGATGTTGCAGGTCTTGCTGCAAGGATTGCAGCTGTTAGAGTTGTTTTGCCTACGGCAGAACAAGCTCGTTGGGATGTTAAGGATGTGCAGGCTCATGCATTGATTGCGTTGTCTGTGAAGCGCACCATTGTTCCTCACACCCGTTCAGCAAAATCTGCAAAACAAGCTTGGGATATTTTAGCAGGTCTTTATGCAAGCCGCAATGAGGCTAAAATTGCTTTGCTGCGTAAAGAGTTGGAGTTGAAGATTATGCATGAGGAAGATGATATGGACATTTTCCTTGCTAGTGTCAAGGATATCAATGAGCAGCTTATTTCTGCAGGTGAAGTCATTTCTGACAGTTCCCTTGTGCAGACTGTTCTTGATGCCTTACCAGATTCCTACCAGACTTTTGCTAGTACTTGGAGACTGATGACCCAAGGAAATCCAGAAGTTGTCAAGTTTGATGCATTATGCACATTACTGTTGCAAGAGTCACTGTCCAGAAAAAACAGGACTAGACAGCGTGCAGTTGAACAGGCTTTTATTGCTTCTCAAAGAAAGGGTGGTAACAACAATGCAGCCACTTCTTATGGTTCTGCTGCGAGTGGCAAAAATTATGTTCCTAATGCTTCTGCTGGCAGTACTTCGTCTGGCAATTTTGGTGATAAGGGCAAAAAGAAGATGCGTTGCCATTATTGTAAAGCCAATGATCACTTGATCAAGTCGTGTCCTAAGTTGAAGGCCAAAGAGGCTAAGAAGAAAGAGGGTGGTTCCACTGCAAATGCTGGTTCCACTACAAATGCAGTCATTGTTGAGTCTTCTGTGAAAGGAGACTGTAATGCTGATGCTGATGCAGAATGGGCTTTTAGCACAGAGTGCACTTACAATCCTGCTGTCCATGATGCATGCTTGTCAGTTGCTCCAGATTCACATGTGTGGTATTTCGACAGTGGTGCTACAAAGCACATTACCTCACATCGTGACTTGTTTACCTCTCTCGAGTCTATCCCTGATGGGAATTCAGTCACTTGTGCCAACAATGCCTCTTATCCAGTTCAGGGAGTTGGAAAGATTGTGCTCACTGGTGCTAATGGCAGTTCCTTCACACTTGTTGATGCACTTTATGTACCTGGGATCAAGAAGAATCTCTTGTCTGTATCCGCACTTGCTAGACGTGGACTTGTAGTCAAATTTGTGGATGACAGATGTACAATTCATGATCTCAGTTTAGGTGATGAAATTGTTGCATCTGGCCTTTTGTGCCGTGGGTTGTATAACCTCACTTTGTATGACAAGTGTGGACAAAATTTTGTAAATGCTGTTGCAGATTCAAGGGCTATTTCAGATGCAAAACTTTGGCATGCACGTTTTGGTCATCTGAATTTTGCCAGTTTGCTGTGTTTGCAGAAATCTGATATGGTTGCTTCTTTACCGCCTCTTGAAGCACCTGTCAAACATGTTTGTGAAGGCTGTATTTTGGGTAAGATGCAGCGTTCTAAATTTCCAAAGGATGGTTCAGTTCGGGCCACATGCAGGTTGCAGCTTGTGCATAGTGATGTTTGTGGGCCCATGCAAACTCCGTCCTTGGGCAATTACTTGTACTTCGTGACTTTCATTGATGATTACTCCAGGAATGCATGGGTATTTCCGCTTAAAGCGAAGTCCGAAGTTTTTATGTGCTTCAAACAATTTCTGGCTATGGCTGAAAATGTCTCGAAATGTACTATGGGCACCCTCCATTCCGATCGAGGGGGGGAGTATATGTCTCATGAATTTAATGCATTTCTGGCTAGTCATGGGATAAAACACCAATGTACAGTGCCTTATACACCTCAGCAAAATGGTGTTGCTGAGAGGAAAAACAAGTCACTGACGGAAACGGCACGATGTATGGTCAAAAGTAAAGCTTTACCGCATTCTTTTTCGCTTGAGGCCATCATGTGTGCCACTTATGTACTAAACAGGTGTCCTACGAAAGCTTTGCAGTCTATTACTCCATATGAAGCATGGCATGATAGAAAGCCTTCTATTGAGCACATGCGTGTTTTTGGCTGTTTGGCATATGCTTTGGTGCCACACGTGCAGCGCAGAAAATTGGATGATAAGGCTGTCAAATGCATTTTTGTTGGTTATAGTGCTGAAAGCAAAGGTTACAGGTTGTATCATCCGCAAACAAAACGTATTCTGGTTTCTCGGGATGTAGTGTTTGTGGAAGATTCTGTTCAGCCCTTGCTGTCATGTACTAGAGATAGTAATGTAAGCTCACAGGACATTTATGACACTTTGTTGCCTCTTTTCAGTGGTGGAAATACGAATGTAAGCTCCAATGAGGCAAATGTACAGCCTATGGGGGTTTCTGAAAATGTTTTAGATCAGCCTATTACTGATGCAGATGTACATGATGTAGTTGATGAGGAAAGGGCTGAAAATGAGCAGGCTAGAGGTATGCCAAAATGGCTGGTGCACACTTTGCGTGACAGTAAATTGGATGCACCTTTGTCTAGTCGTACTCGTTCAGGCTCTTGCCATGCATCTTATGCATCACATTTTTATGCTTTGGCTGTGTCTAGCTTACATGATGTTGAGGAGCCTCTGACTTTTGATGAAGCACAAAATTCAGAAAATTGGATGGCTGCCATGCAATCAGAATATGATGCACTTATAGAAAATGACACATGGACTTTATGTGATTTGCCTCCTGGCAAAAAGGCCATTGGTACGAAGTGGGTTTACAAGTTGAAGCGCAAACCGGATGGTGAGATCGATCGCCATAAGGCTCGACTTGTTGCAAAGGGTTATGCACAGTAAAAAGGCATAGATTATGAAGAGACTTTTTCCACTTGTCGTATGACTACTGTGCGTTTTCTATGTGCATTGGCAGCTCATTTTGGTTGGGATGTACATCAACCAGACATTGTTACTGCTTTCTTGAATGGTGACATATTTGAGGAAGTTTATGTAACGCAGCCTCGCGGTTTTGTCATAAAAGGACAAGAGGACAAAGTATGCAAATGTAACAAGGCTTTGTATGGGTTGAAGCAATCTCCTCGTGCTTGGTATGAGAAAGCTGACACTCATTTGGTCAAACAAGGCTTTCGTAGCAGTCCAACAGAAAGCACATTGTATGTAAAGCGTGAGGGTGATGTATTTCTCATCGTGGTTCTTTATGTTGATGATTTGCTGATCACTGGACCAAAGGAGAGACATATTGCTGAATTTAAGGCTGATCTGAATGCTACTTTCAAGATGAAAGATTTGGGGCTGTTGCATCATTATTTGGGTATACAGTTTCAGCAGTGTGATGGTGGTATTGCCTTGTGTCAGAAAAGTTACATAGAGACATTACTATGTAAGTTTGGACTTGAGGATTGCAAACCTATTGCCACTCCCATGGAAACAGGTTTGAAGTTGAGTCTACATGATGATGGTGATCCTGCTGATGTCACTCTTTACCAAACTGTTGTTGGCTGCCTCATTATGTATGCAACACGAGGCCGGATATTCAGTTTGCAGTCTCACAGGTCAGCAGATTTATGCATAGCCCAGGGTCTAAGCATTGGCAGGCTGTCAAGAGGATTTTCTGCTACCTTAGTGGCACTTTACATCTTGGCTTGTTTTATCCGAAGGGGGGATCATTGCCGCCAGACTTACATGCTTTTTCAGACTCAGATTGGGCTGGTTGTTTTGACACGAGAGTGTCCACAAGTGGTTTTTGTTTCATGCTTGGCAGTTCATGTATATCATGGTTGAGCAAGAACAAACCTACTGTGGCCACTTCGAGTTGTGAGGCTGAGTACAGGGCAGTCTTCACAGCTACGGTTGAGTGTGTATGGCTCAGACGCCTTATGGCTGATTTGGGTGTTGGACAGGACACTGCCAACACTATCTACACTGACAGTCAGAGCGCATTGGCAGTTGCGAGGAACCCAGTTTTTCATGCTCGCACAAAGCACATTGAGGTGCATTACCACTATGTTAGGGAGAGGCTCTCAGCAGGAGAGATCAGCTTGGCCTATGTGCCAACACAGGACAACTTTGCAGATCTTTTCACAAAGGCTTTGTCTCGTGAGAAGCTTGAAGCTTTCCGCAAAGCTTTGGGCTTACTCCCCTTTGTGGACTGATCCTGTCCTCGGGGCATGGCACTTCCCTTTACTCATGTGCCAGCTCTTGTTCACCGCATCACTCCAGGGGGGATTTGTTACCATATACATGTGGTAGTGATGTGTGTGAACACACTAGGACCGTCGGGGCATTTTTTCCCTCTTTAGGAGGTTTTTTCCCCCGTGCATTGTATATACGCCCATCACTCTAGGGCTATCTATCTTTCCATTGCACACTAAGTAACACACTCTCTATTGTGTGCCTTGAGCTTCCTTCGTCTTCTCCAAGCTGTGTGTGTTTTTTCCCCCGTGCATTGTATATACGCCCATCACTCTAGGGCTATCTATCTTTCCATTGCACACTAAGTAACACACTCTCTATTGTGTGCCTTGAGCTTCCTTCGTCTTCTCCAAGCTGTGTGTGTTTCTCTGCAACCCTAATTCCAACAATAGTAGAAATAAAGAATCAATGCTTTTTGCCCCAAGTTAAAGAGGCGGAGCTATTGAGCTTTTCCAATAGTATTTTCTGATGGTAAAGTAAGGATAGGTTACCCTTGAGAAAAATAATAGGATGAGACAGAAGGCTTATTATTATACTTAAATATGCATATGTACATTATAGGAAAGATAATTATGTATCTAAAAAGTTACAAGATAGATCTTGTAGCATGCGTTCCCACTATGTACGTGTCACAGCACGACAACGTTGGGTGAAAAAACAATAAATTTCTGACACTAATCATTCCCATATTAAGCATACATTGTAATGCCACGTGATTTGTTGACGCCCCAATCAGTGGTTTCATGTAACAAATTTCGACAACTTTGGAGTTATTTTGGATTTTTACTGGTATTATTGAGTTTTTAAGTTTTAAAAAAAATTTAATACTTTATAAGTCAAAACTCACACCTTGAAGTTCATTTCTTGTTTGCACATTCTAGAAGATCCACTCGAGCACAAACGCACACGCACTCACATCTTGCACCACATGGACGATTCACAAGAGCAGACTGGCACTACACACAACAATACCACCACAACCACTAACATCGCAAAAAATCCACAGCACCGGAAACCCATGCAAAATCTACGGCTTTAAATCCACATCTCCAACCACAAGTGGATAACCGAGTGCCCCAGTCCACTCCAAACACCCAAGAGCCTCCCCAACCATCAAATCCAGATGATCTAAGCAACATGCGACACATATTTGAAGGTCTCGGCGATATAACCCATGCCACTTTCACAAGTCTTCCAGATCCCCCACTGATTTCATCTCTTCACAGAGCAACGCAAGAAACTAGAGAAACAAATGAGGAATATCGAGGTCCGCTTGAAAATCCACCGCAATCGCCTCCTGCCACAACCACTGGTGCTCAGGCCACCCCATATACTACGCCCCAAAAGTTTCCATCGCGAATAAAAAGAGTAATCAAAGTAATATCAGGCGACCCGATATCTAAAGCAAAAGAGGTCAAGAGGAGAAAAAGACAAAGGGAGACGAAAAAGAAAGAGGCAGCTTAGAAGGAATCCCTTAGAGTACAAGAAGAGCAGAGAAGACAAAGAGAGCAAGAGGAAAGGCAGAGAGTTGAGGTTGAGAGAGCTCATTTGGCCAACTTACAAGCACGAGCAGAGGGAGAGAAGAAGGTGGCACAAGATAGAGCTCAAGCCACCCAACAAGCAAAGGCTGGGAGCTCAAAGCCTTCAAAAATCCCGTAGAGAGCCAAGAAATGTGCAAAAAGAAAACGGGACAAGGTGACACCAGAAGAGCAGCAAACCCAAGAGGAGAGGAGAAAAAAATACAAAGATGATCCTCCTTAATGGGCTAGGCAGGCGGTTCCTCCACCACCACCAACAACACAAAAAAAGTGGAGATGGAGGCGAGGCACAGTGGTTCTTCCTGAGATTAGGAAATATCAAAAGAGCATTGAGCTAATCATACCCAAAGCGGCCTTCTCTCGGGTGGTGAGAGAGATTATCGATGAATATAGTGACTCCATTACAAGAATACAATGTGCAGCTTTACTTGCCCTCCAGGATGCCATGGAAGACCAGCTTTTCACGATGGCGTCTTCTGTATGGTGCATGCAAAGCGTGTAACTTTAAAAAATATGGATTTAGCCTTAGCAATAAATTTAAGAAATGAAGGATGCCTTCATAAGATGTAGTTTATCCCATGTACTCTCTCTTCATGAGATTTGTAATCTTTCTCTGTAATATCAAATGGTGAATTTCTACCATTCTGTGCAATTGTCCAATTTTAATTTGTACATTGTTTTTTAGAAGTAATAGAATTGTTGGATATGTTAAATTTAAGTCCAGCACCATGGCTCCATTTTCGCCCGCCGAAGCACACACGTGCACAGAACCTCAAACATGCAGCCATCAGGCGGCTGTGGGAGAGCGTCTTGGAGATACTTTTGCGATACGTGGCGACGGGGGGGGGGGCGTACGGGGTCAAGAAGGGCATGTGACGCATTGGTGGCACCGGGTGGGGTTAGACGGGGCAAAAAAACCCCGACGCACAGGGGCTTTTTTTGCCCCGTCCGACCCCCCCGGCGCCGCCAATGCATCACATGCACTTCTTGACCCGGTACGCCCCCCCCCCCCCCCCCCCCCCCCCCCCCCTTTGCCCCGTTTTACAAAATTATCTCCAAGACGCTCCCCCCAACTGCCCAGTGGTTGCATGTTCAAGGTTCTGTTCACGTGTGTGCCTCGACGGGAGAAAATGGAAATTATTAAACAATATGAATAAAAAAACAAGTACTGAATGGTGACAAAAATCATTGACAAAAAAATTTATTCTTTATTGATTCGGAATTCTATCATGGTCGATTGGTTTTTCTACGAATTACATCTTTGGGTATTGGGTGAATGGCTGCCTTGACACCAAGGGATTTTACAATTTCCGTTGGGTTTGTCAACCCTTGACCTAGGCTCAAGGCGTAGTGGGAGAGGACCGAGCCTGGGTGTTTGCCTTTAAAGGCATACAATGCTGCCTTTCGGTCCACCAATATACATTTGTGAGTGTTTAAGGTGAGAGAATCTTCAACGAGTATGCCACTTAATGATTTACACTTTAGCAGCTCTGCAAAACCATTCTTGGAGAACTCTGTGTGAGCAACTCTAAGAATTGATGGGCCCAGATGGCTCACGTAGTGCCAAAGAGAGCTATCCGTACCCAATGGAGACGTTGCGTGAACCTCCAGTACGCATTGCGAACTTATCAACATGATAAGCCGTTTGCAAAGCATTTTAATTGATATTAACACTTGTAGTAAGGAATACTAGAAATTCTACTAGGTTAAGATTTATTTACCTCAGTTTCTTCATCCCTCTCTTCAACATTTTTATTTGTAAGATCGATTGTAGATCGATCATCTCTACCAATTGCACTCAGTGGTTTGTGTGGATGAAATCTGCTCTCCTGTACGCTTTCGTAGAAAAAGGCACATAATTTTATTTCCACTAGTGTACTTGCTACTGTTTGCACCAACTGTTGTTCATTTTCACTGGGGAGGAAAGAGAGGCTTGCTGGGAGATCTTGGTCTTCAAAATCAATTTGAAAATTGACTTTCTCTTCCTTCCCACTGGGATCCTTCATGCACGCATATATAGCAAGCACTGCAAGCGACTCATCTTCTCCGAGTCCTAACATTTTGGCAATGTCGTCAAGGAACAGAAACTGACGATCATCCACCACCACTGGATGCAAAGTGAGAATTTGGAGGTCTGGGACCTCTGCAAGCACCTCATCTCCCTCTATCATTCGATCTTCCTCCTCAGTGGCGCTGGGATCTTGCAAGAGTACGAGTGTTGTAGATGCTTCGACCTGCTCATCTATCTCTTCGATAACTTCATTTGATTCCTCCACAATGGTCACAAGAGGTCTTTGGTTGACCTTTTCATTGATTTTCCCTTGTCAATGCCCTCAAGCATAAGTAATGCCACAACCATGTCCCATGAAATAAATTGGGTGCCTATGCACCCCATGCCCAAATCCATCAGATCATCCTCATCCTCTATCTTGAAGTCTCATTCCGTGAGGCCTTTAATAAACCTCAAAAAGCGAAACAGGAAGTTTTTGTCAGCCGCATAGAGATACTTCAAGAAATCCATCGGCAACCACGCCATGTTGGATCTCTCAAAGATTATGGCATATTCCTCCATGTGCTACGCCATGTAGTCAAGAAAGCTTATGAATGTCTCTGCATGAAGGTTGGCAGTGGCTTACATGTAAATTGTCCCCTCGAACACAGTGAGTAGTTCATGTGCTCGATCTACAAGTCTTACCTTTTCTAATTGTGTGAGAAGTGAATTAGTAGACGTTGCCATGGGTTCGTTTGCGAAGAAGATGCAAAGAGAGCTTAGAGCTAGAGTTTTGTGAATGTGAGAAATGAAGTTTAAAAACTAGAAAGTCACTTATATACCCAAAATCATTTTTTAAAAAGCACTTAAATTAATGTCAAAATAACTTAAAACTTTAATTTTAAACAAAATCACGCGACAAAGCATTGAAAGACACCAACGTTGAAAACATTTGTGCTCCACAACAAACAAATTGCACATTTCAATGGAAAACTTGAACAAGCTGATATAATGTGGACAAAATCCATGTCAGTTACAAGCTTTTACAAAAATACATTGCAGAAACGGAACGTTCTCACACAGAAAGATCTTCTCTTTCCTGGAGCGAACAATCTTTTCATTGATTACAAAGAGATATTGCTTAGACAAGGTATCTGAGGTTAAGATACTCGCAAAGGGGACTAAGATGCCAATCATTGTTCACTGTAATGTGGTGCATTGTATCATCGTGGAGATGTATTTGCAAGTCAACTGATTCTCTAACAGCAACCTCAGAGTCTAGTGCCTCCCATTCTCCCATCGTCAGCTTCCATCTTCTATAGATAAAGACCATCGACAAGCTTTGTTTCGCAATATGGTATCTGAACACCACCTTGTCAGCAACTACACAGCACTTGATTCTATCTCCATGGTGGTTGACCACCTTAGTTTCCCATTCAGCTGCAAGAAACCCGTTGATCGCACTTCCCCCTTTGCAAGTCCACATTGTTGGTGTCTTGTGAACACTCTGAAGTCAAATATAAACACAAACACAAACACATGAAGAGACATAAACCATGTTACCGTGGCTTTATGGGAACCATAGGTGCACTTCATTGCTGCTTGCACATCCACCTCAATTTTCCTTTTGATTGTTGCAATCAAGGCACAGTCTGGCTTAGGCCATTCCAAACTCTCCAAGGGTGGCAAGTGAACCAGAGATAGATTACCATATCCATTTCGCCTAGGTGTGACATAAGGATGATCATAAAAAAATAGTCACCTGAGGCAAGCTCAGAGGACTAACAGCCAGCATAGAGCAACTTGCCAAACCCATTGTGGATGGCCTCAAAAGTTCCTGTGAAGGACTCTATTGGCTCTCACTCTACAAAATTGGATGGAAAAACATCTATAAACATGAACAAAAAGCAATGGAAATCTTATAGTCATCAAAAGCAACACACAAGGCAAAAATACTAAATAGATAACCGAAAAACATGCAGGAGGAGTAAAAAATACAATTTGCAGGAAAGCTCGATGAAGCACTGTTGTCTCTAGCTCCAGTTGTGAAGCAACATACACATGATGTACCTTCACAAGCCTCTTGCCGTCTTGTGTTTGCTTGAACTCCATGATTCTTCCCTTCCAATGGTGTGCCCGAGAAGCCAAGTGTCTTCTTGAGACCTTGTGTGCACCTCTTGAGCTGGGCTGCATTGTCACCCACATCATTTGTTTTAACGCCATCGTCACCCAATATCCATTGTCGTCTTGTACATTTCTGCATGAAATGGAGTCAATGACACTTCTAGGTTGTCGAGTACTTGATGATGCCATGGGAAATAGTGACACAACCTGCACACAAACACTTATTATTAGACATTGCACATCCATGTTCTCAGCTGTATAAAGAGCAAGAATCTTGATGGTACACAAAGGTGAAGGATGCCACTTACTACTATACTACTCTACTTGCTTGTTGGCTTAATGTGGAAGATAATGCTGCAAAGCTTCAGAGGGAAGTAGATCCTCTCTAGAGAGCTTAATGGAGAAGGAGCAAGAAACCAAGAGGATGATGTAGTAGAAGGATATGTTGTAGACTTCAGATTTAGCTAGAGGTGATTAGTGAAGCCCATGGAATAATGGAGAACTTCAACTTGAGGAGAATGTAGCCCTCAAGAATGCAATAAGCTTGAGGAGGGAAAGGAGGTTCCAACTTCTGCTGCAGAGCTTTTGGGAGGCAAAACTGAAAGGAAGGAAAGAGAAACAAGGTAAAGTGAAGAGAAGTGAGAGATGGTACAGTAGAGAGAGAGGGAGGGAATGATCGGAACGTTTTTGGAGGGACCTCCTTTTAGGAGAGAAGGGGGGAGAAACTGGCAGTCAGTAGAGAGAGAAAGGATTGGTTTTTTTTCAACTATTTAGAGAAAAGTTCATTTTTTTGAATTTATAAGAGATTTTCTCTTTGTATTTTATAAAAGAGTACAAATTTGACCACTTACTTTTAGGCCCTGTCATACCCACTATTTCAGTCCACATGGCATCCACCCATTTGCCCCTTCCATAATCTCATTTTTAACCCATGGCAAATAAAGAGGCCCCCTTAGGCCCCATTCCCTTCCTAATGGCATAACCTCTCTCTCTCTCTCTCTCTCTCTCTCTCTCTCTATATATATATATATATATATATATATATATATATATATATATATATATATATATATATATATATATATATATAATGCAATCCTTAGCGATGGTGATAGTTAAGCAGTGGATAGCTAAGTGACAGAAAGAAAAGAAGTGGAGAATGAATGATTGGAGTTTAAATAGCTCACCAAGGTAAGGTTGTGTCTACCATTGATGCACTCTTAGCAAAAGCGGTGCATCAAGCTGCAAAGCAGAGGTGGTGGCCATTGATAGTGATGTAGACTGTTATATTGAGCTAGTGTTGGGGGTGTTGGACATAATGGCTAGCTTCATTGCTAGCATTTCCGAAGGGGATACTCCGTGTCACCCTCTGATAACAACAATATTGATCTTCTCCTCCCTCTAAAATCCAAATCAATATGGTTGTTGTGTTCCATACCCTCTTGTTTTTAATTTTTTGATTTTACTTGTTTTTTTGCAAAACTCATAATACATGAGTGATAAATGTATTAAAACCAAAAAAAATTACAAAGCAAGCCATGTTCACATTGAACCATGGCATCCAAGATCCCCACAACCACATCCCAAATCAGGTCAAAACATGAGAGCCAGCCCTGACCACAGGAGACAATGACCATCATGAGCATAAGGACAAACCGAACAAACAAGCCGAAAGGGTGAGGCCCTAGTCCCCATCACAAAAAGAAAACTCTCGAGGTGCCACCACATTGTCGCCTCTTCCACAGGCAGACCATATGCCCAGAGGGTATGTTCAAATAATTCCAATCAAAGCCTAAAAGAAATCAGCAAACAGGGGTGTCCGGATGCCACTAAGAAAAATCTTATGCGATAAGCCATCCCTTGTAAAAATAGCAAGACCAATCAGCAAAAAAGAATCTTCCAAGCACTGTCACAACACTGTCACCACTACACAAGACTGCAACCACACCCCATAACCACAACCTAAGCTGCAACAAACCAGAAAACCAGTGCCAACTCCGGCCCAAGACTAGCAACACACCTCCACCAAGTAGATCGATGCTGACAAGGCTGACCCATTAGTCCTTCTTCATGATTTTGCATGCCGTACATAGATTTTTTTTAAAAAAAAAGTAATTAAACATGAACATTTGACAAAGAATTTTTTCTCATCTCTTTTAAAAAGAAGCTGAAAAGGAAGTCTTGGTGGCTAAATGAAGGGATCATTTACAAACTAATATAAATATTCTTAAAACAAAAAAATTAAAAAGGAAGTCATGAAGCTTTTCTATGCAGAACCCATTTACAAACTAACAAGTTGGATTCAAAAATTTGTACACCTTTTTCCTTGTTCTTTATAAAACATGCCAAAAAAAAAAAATCTCATTTCCTTAATAACTGAAACAAACAAGCAATGAATACATATAATATCATGATTAAATTGCTTTTTATATTGGACCTTTAACGGAGAGTAACGCTGCTTTTTATTGATTGGACCTTTAATGGAGAGTAAGGTTGCTTTTTGTATTGAATATGTGCAATGGTGACAATAGTTAGGCGAATGGATAGGTGATCTTTGTTATGATGGCATGGGAGAAGCTTGGCCGCAAGGTGGGTGACTCCTTGGAGACACAAAAGGCTCGGGAGGGCACCCTTGGGTAGATTAAACCCTGCTTGAAGTGCTTCTCTCTTGCCAAAACCAAAGTTTTTGAGCCTCGAGAGGAGCTATCTCTCTTGCCTCTCCCCAAAG
This sequence comes from Adiantum capillus-veneris, assembly GCF_014529385.1. Lineage (NCBI taxonomy): Eukaryota > Viridiplantae > Streptophyta > Polypodiopsida > Polypodiales > Pteridaceae > Adiantum > Adiantum capillus-veneris. The sequence continues at coordinate 72,528,740 of NC_140951.1, read as the reverse complement.
AAGATGAGAAAGAAAGGTAATTGGTTTTATTTTTGGGGGTGCTCCGGTGGTTGGGTGCATGTGTCATGGCAGTAGATACTCTCTCCAATGGCAATCTTGTGCATTTTCTCGGACATGGCTCCTATCAAAGCCTGGTTTAAATAATGGTCCTCTTCGTCTGCTGATTGCTGAGCCGATTCTCAAAGGTATTCTTGTTTGGCTTTTGCATTTGCTAGTTTGTTCTGCACTATTGGATTTTGGCTAGTTTTTGGGTCGAGTTCATCTAGGGGTGGGGTGATAGTCCTAGTGTGGTGGTGGCTCACATGACATAGTTTTTTATGGTTACGGTTCTTAGATGTAGGGCTTTCATGTAAAAAGCCCAATCTTATGGACTAATATGTGTTCCTTGTGTCTCTTTATGGCATCCATGGCTCGATCAAAGCATGGAGTTGATGTAATTTTTGCTAGCTTCTACATATATCAACAACTCACTCTGCTTGGTAGAGTATTGCTAAAAGAAAATTGTAGTTGTAAGTCTTGGAGGTTTATATGTCAAATGTCCAACTTTTATGTTGCAATTGGCACGATTCTAGGTGACAAAGTAAAAATGGCTTGAAAAAGAAAAGTAGATCCATAATCCAAGTTTGAATATGAAAAACGACCTTCGAAATAGTGTAAAAAGGAGAATCCTTTTCTTAAAAAAACATTTCACACAGACAATCTCTATCAAGTGATGCTTTCACTTTTCAGAAAAAATTTAGAGTTTTGAAAGGGATGATCTTTTTTCTTTTTTTGCAAAACTCACAAAAGTGAGTGATTGTTATATTAAAGATATCAAAAAAATTACATGTAAGCCTTGCTCACAACTCAAGTGAGGGCATCCACACTATCATAGAGATACACAAGAGTCGGAAGTACACCCAAGAGCCAGAGGTGTTGCAAACTCAGGTAAGCTCTAGCTTGTCAAAACAACCTTAATGGCCCAATGACATTCGTCTGGGTCTTTTCTTTTACCAAATGAGACAATCCATTCCTCGCTTTCTTGCCCGATCTCCAAGAAATTGGCACACGAAAGATTACTCTTGAAGACCCAATAGTTTTTGGCCTCCAAATTTGCTTGAAGTAGCAAAATCTAACAATTCGCATGCAAATCAGTAACACTTGGCTTTTCATCCCCATCCCTCCAAAGATCAATTCGTCCTTGAAGAAACCAGGTATTTTGAACCTATTTGCATGTCTTCTCTGCTAGCACAGACACTCCTTGAACAGGTGAACGAAGTCCTAGCTAGCCATTTTACAACCGGAGCATATATCAAATCCAATCCTTCTGGTGGCAATCTTCACTCCAACCAGAAGCTAGAGAGGACAAAGGGATGATCTTTTTAAAACAATTTGAAAGTCACAATGGCTTGCATAAGAGAATGAGAAAGAGTGTACATGAACCACTACACAATGCATTTCTTTATCAACTTTCTAAGACAGTGGGACAAGCAATGGCTAGAGGCTGAGTGGCAGGCATCTACAAAGAACATATGGAACTCTCAATTACCCTTGTCAATGAAGATCTTTCTATGGAAGGTATCATGGGGGGCCTTGCCAACAAATGACAAGATCTTAGCGCAAGGTATCAGCTTCAATAGGTGTTCAGGATGCAAAATTACTAGGGAGGACCTACCCCACTTATTTTTGGAGTGCTTGGGGTTTAGAGTCTTGGTAGGTAAGATGTGCAAATGGATCCAAAGGACGTGGAAGGTTGGGTTTTCTAAGAATGATCTACTCCTTGTAGGGAATGAAAAGCTAATTGATTTTGATATGTCCTCAAGTTGTTAGATTCTATTTCTTCCACCATATTTGGAAGGTCAGGAATGACAAAGTGTTGGTCCATGATCTCTGGGTAGCCAGCTATGCAGAGATTATCCAAAATAGCAAGGAAAATATTTTTGGATTGGGAAAAGCGAGACCTCTGACGAGTCCCCCTAGCTTCGATACGTAGAGCTCTCGCACCCGATGTGGCTTGCACAGGACATGCTAGCATAGCTTTGTACTACCTTTCCCTTCCTTTCCACAACCCACCACCTACCCCCCCCCCCCCCCCCCCCCCCCATGTGTCTTGGTCCCTTGCTCTCGCCATACATGGGATCCCTTCAATAAATAAAGAGAGTGCCTCTCTCTTGTTGCCACCTTGTGCGGTCACTTGGGCTGCATTTGCTAGCCCCCCACTTTTCCCTTTTAATCCTTGAAGAATCTACCAAGTTTTGTGTTAAAATAAATGTTTGGTACACCTACTCGCTCTACTTTCCTTTTTCTATTTAGCTTGAATCTTCACAAATCCCTTCAAGATATTCCTCACTTTCCTTCCTCGTAGGAGTAAAACTTTGATCGAGGAGCTAGAATTGAACTTCCATGCGTTGCCCTTGACATGATGAGGTCATTCTACGCTGAGTATCCTAGTCTGGGCACTTTTTTGTCAACTATGAAGACCCTACATTACAAAAAAAAAATGCTCTTTCCCTGCTCCCCTTGCCCCTCTTGCCTTATCCTACCATGCGACCTCTCGCCCCATCTTGCCATGTGACCCTCGATGCATCCAGCTTGCACACACTGTCCTCTAAACCATCTGTTTCCAGGGATGGGTGCCAAAGATTTATGACAAATTTTTCTATCTTGATACCTTAGAATCCTTTGTGGTTCATGTAATATCTTTGGTGGTTCTATCATGTTGACTAGAATCTTTGTAGAAACTACGTTCTTCAATTGGTGATCTCTTTAGTTTACTAAGGTGGAAGATAGGGTAAGCTTGAGAACTCTCCGATAACTCGAGTTTATATGCTACGCCCGCAGTCTTCTTAAGGACTTTAAAGGGACCACACTATCTAAGAGAAAATTTGTCACACTTTTCCATTCTCACAGTTTTTGACTTTGTAGGGACTTTTAAGAATACAAAGGTAATTTTATTTATACTTTATCACGTCTTAGCTCTATCTTGTGCACTACAAATGCTTTTCTTTGTTGCCTTCAACATATCAATTTTATCTTCAAGGAAATCCTTGACAAATTGAATCTTTATCTTCTCTAAACCTATAGCCATAATCATACATCAACAAGAATGGTGTAAAACCAATTGCTGAATGTTTGGAACTATTGTAAGAAAATTCCAAATTGGATAAGTACTCTTCCAAGCTAGACTCCTTCTTACTTACATAAGAACACAACATGTCCTCTAAAATTTGTTTAACTCTTTTGGTTTTACCATCAAACTTCAATGATCCACTGTACTCATACTCAGAGTAGTATCTAGATTTTTGAAGACCTCTCTAAAAATGACTATTGAACTTTCTATCTCTATCTGACACTATATTTGTGGGAAGGCCATATAGATTGTAGAGATGTTAAATAAAAAGTTTTTCCAACTTTGATGTTTTAACCGTTTTCTTCGTCTTTTCCATTTTGGTTAACATGTCCACTACCACGCACACTGAGTCATTACCTCAACTAGTTTTGGGTAAACTCACAAATGAAGTCCATAGAAATGCTTTCCCATTTTTCTTGAGGAATCTCCAAAGGATGGAGTAGTCCCCTGACCTTGAGATTAGTGCATAGGTCTGTCAAGGCTAGGGACTTGCTACGCGTCGTGTGCGAGCCACAAAGGCTCCTAGCACACAGTCATACAACAGACAAGCTCACAAGGAAGAATGGTGTGTCGCTCACCTTCCTGCGTAGTTGCGAATGAAGGATTCCCGCGCCGCGAAGAAGAGGGAGACGCCGCTACGCCGCGCTCAACCGCCTCGCCGCCGTCGTGCCGCCGCAACGCTCGATCACACACACACTCTCACACTCTCTCTCTCTCACACGTACACACACACACACACACACACACACACACACACAAGGAGATGGTGAAGGAGAAGGTGGAGATGGAGCAAGAGCAGCTTCTATTGCACAATGAGAGAATGAGTAAAAATTAGGTTTAGTGGCTTTTATATGAGCTCACCCCATTCACACTTGGGCGCCCATACTTAGCCAACTAACTCCTTGAATATTCCAGTTAGAGTGCGCCTGTCATCGGCGATCACCCTTACCCTGTTCCTATTGGTCCGACAAGCCCGGTACTTGACTCTAAATAATACAACGTTTATAGATCGTAGGGTGTCCGTGTGCCGTGAGGGTTAACAAGGTCTTTAGAATCCCGAGATGACGCACACTTGGACTACTGTGACTTTTTTAAAGAATGAGCTCTCAAAAGTCACCAATAGTTGGTACACACACTCTATCCTTGTAGAGTAAGTAATTGTCATCAATGGAGCAATTACTATACTTCTCCCCTTACAAAGTTTATCACCCCTATCTCCGTCATAGCTATCTGGCTCCAAAATATCCCTCAAAGGCTTGATTAGTCTCTCTCCACTACTCGTTACATCTAGAGCCAATCTCTCTGGACTAGCACTAGGTGCCAACGAGGGGAGTGGCCATGTTTCTAAAGCGGTACAATCGCGCCTAGCACCCCAGACCTCTGTAAAAAATGGATCATTCTCACATAAGCCACGGAGTGACTCCAAGACCTTGTTCTTGAAGATTGTGAAGCTTAATTTATTACTTTGTGGCATGTGATTGACTGCATCTACCACTATGCTATATTTATCTCGTTGTGATAACTTATTTGAAGTCAAACTCCTTTAGGATCTCCACCCACCAAGTTTTTCTTCCCTTCAATTCATTCTGATCTGAAAGCCATTTCAAATTTTCATGGTCCATCCAAACCTCAAAAGTGGCACCATATAAATAGTGTACCCACTTTTTAAGTGTGTGTACTATTGATATTAACTCTCGCTCATAGGTCGAATAGTTACAATGGGCACAATCTAACATTTTACTTTCAAATGCAATTGAGTGTCCCCTTAAATATGAGTGTGTTTTTAAGACAAACGGCTCATTTGGATCAACTATCGTCAATATAGGTGCAGCCACTACTATAATCACCTTAAGCTTTTCAAAGATTTTCTAGTGGGCTTCCCCGCAACTTATATTTTAACTTTTTGATCTCAATTGATTTGTCAATGGGCATTTTGGACATGTTGTTCCTTCTTCTTTACCAGAAGAATAGGTGTTGTCCACAGACTAGAACTAGGCGCCTTTGTTCAAGTATTCCGTCAAATATTTTTTCGCTTCCTGTGCCTCGAAATGACTTAATTTATAAGCAAGTTTACTTGTAGGTTTGAAACTGACACAACATCGATGCCATGGGCTACCTCCTGAGATGGTGGCAAGACATTCGATAAATCACCTTACCACAAAACACATCATATTCTTGATACTCCTCTAATAAATTCATTAAAGCATCTACGTACTCTTTCTTAAGGGTCTTTTTTGCCTTGGATTTTCATTTTAGAATCATATGCATGCCAAACAATGTTCTCAAATAGAGGGTCTTGTCTAGGGCCATATTTTTACTACGCTTGTCTGCTGAGATATTTTTTTTACCTTCATTTACAACAACAAAATTTAAAAGATGATACTAAGCAAATACCTTTGCTATCTGGGCTTTGCGGACTACTCTATGTTGCTTCGTGGATAAAATGAGAGGGGTATGGGGACACTATGATCACCTTGTAGGGTGATGACCCTACCAACATGCTCAAACTGTAGAATGTTATGCAAATAACTTCAAACTAGACTAGGGCCCAAGTTATACAAGCACTACCTATATGTTTGCTCTAGCCAAGTACATGACCTAAAGTTCAAGAGAGGCCTCGTAGTTGTGCATGGCTAATGGAACTCCCAAGACTATGGTATTCCATACCGTCTTATCATAACCGTTGGCGAAGCCAACAATATACTCATGATCGCTCATCGTCTTGGTCAACCTTAACTTCTTAACTAACGAGTAGTCTAAGAAGCTATGGCTAGCTCCATCATCTATGAAGACAATCTCTACGGCTACCTATGGTGCCATACATGCACATCATGTCAAGAGGACATATGCTAGGCTGCCACATATTGGTGTCACTGAACAAGCATGACATCATCATAGTGACACACCGTCACCTCCTTGAACTCATTGAAACTAAGAGGGCTCCCCTTCACTATATGCAACTACCTTGTAGAGGATTTACCATCTCTCTTGGGCTTATTGCCACTAGTGCTAGATTTAAGCTTTGGATGTTCGGCCTTGGTGTGCCCTACAACGTTGCAGCTAAAGCATTGATTTTTCTTTGCGCATTAACATGACTATCTTTTTTTTGGATTTTGGACTCTCTTTTCTTTTTGAATGGTCACGATTTTTTTAAATTCAACGACCACACTAACTCCCATGTTCCGTCCTTTCCTCTTGCATATCACCTACGAAACCCTTTTCTTTTAAATTCCGATCCCTTTTTCTCTTTCTCCTCGGCCCTATCTGCCCCATCTTGCGCACCACGGTGCTTGATATCATCATAAATTTACGTGTATTTCATTGCCTTGGATAAGCCTTTGGGCTGAAGAGGCCTTAATGTACTCAAGATAATCATCTACCATGAGGCCAATTCTCAATCTTGCACACTAGTAATGGTGGGATTGTTTACTCATGAAAATTGATAACAAGTCAAGGACTTATACTTTGCTGATGAGTTACGTCAACCCATTACTTTGATGGAAAGTGAAAAGAGGTACTCTTTGAGATACATCTTTGTTTTGATAACTTGTTTAGCATACTCAAGTGAGTTCTTAATGGAGTCTACACGCTATGGGCCGTTCTTGAACCCCCACAACATCTGGAATGCATCAATCCCTTTGAACTTGAGTACTATCTCTCTATAGTCTAAGATGTATTAGGGACTTGCTCTCCATCGAGCACTTGTCGCATAACTCCTAAGTTGTCTCTTCTTCATTGTCTGGCAAAAATTATATTCAAAACATCGTTTCAAAATTGCTCCAAGTGGCAGGACAAGTATTCAAACCCATCCACCACTTGTACACCTTGCCAGTCAATAAGAAGCTAGCCTCCACAAGCTGCACACAACTAGGTTGCAGTGCATGAATGTCCTAACACTTTTTCTAGGAACATGTTCATTGAATCTTTGTTTTGATCTCTTTCCTCACCTCCAAAGTTAGGAAATTTAAAATCTTTTATGGATGAGGCTGAGACTATGGATGGCCTCATAGAAACATTAGCATGAGCTCCCTTGTCTACGGGTGAGGCTATGTTCACTCTCATTGTGGGAGCTCTCCTAAGTACTACGAGGAAGAACAGAGCCTACTGAAGCAGCTATCAATGCATCTAGGCGTGTGGCGATGCTCTGTAACATCGTGACTACATCAACATGGAATTTCTCTAAGGAGGTCAATTTTGTGTTAAAATATTTAAACATTCCACTAGAAAGCTTTGTCTCTGTCAGGACGTCAACAAAGTTTTCAAGGTCATAGACATCATCCTTGTCATCCAAGATGTCTTCATTGCCACCCTCGAAAATGTCATTATCCATAAGTCTAGCTCATTGGCTAGAGGAGGGTAGTTAGGGTTGGTGGCCTCTATGAGCATGCCAAGTCGATACGGAGGGCGTCTGTGGGTCATGTGATGTGAATGGTAAGCATGCTCTAGAATCGGAGAGAAATTGGCATCTACCGCGGACAATTTGGTTAGGGTTTAGCCCACAATCGATGAGAGTAAACCCAAAAATCCTAGAGAAGCAGAGGGTGGTGGGGACACACTTCAATGAGCAAACATTTTATGCTTTTTTCTAGCAAATTGAATGTGAAAAAAAAAACAAAATAATGGATATTTGCAAAACCAAATGCTAACAAATGAGTAATAGATTAAAAAACGTCACTCCCTCTCTTTCAAGAATCCCGAGTTGGTGTTGAAGTCCATATGTCATACTATATCCATTGCAAGAGTCTATCATACCAAGAGCTTTGTATTTGCATTTCAATGCTATTGTGGACTTTGTAGCCGACTCGTTGCCCCCATGTGTGAATATCTCCTTACTTTAGCTTAACACCTTGAATCCTTTAAATAATTAATGATCTTTGTGAATATAGAGAAGAGAGAGAGAGAGAGAGAGAGAGAGAGAGAGAGAGAGAGAGAGAGAGAGAGAGAGAGAGAGCTATAAGCATTAGCAAAGGGTGGCAATCAGTGGTAGCGGCAACGAGGACTCGCAGTGGCAACACGATGGGGGGAACAGAGGGTTGACGACACAACGATGGCAAGGAGGTGGTGCTCGATAGTGGTGGTGAGTGTGCCGATGGCTACTGCTAGTAGGGTGTTGGTGGTGGCTAATGGCAAATTGGCCAACCTTTTAGAACCTTTCACTCAACGTAGCTCATTTTTTGTTAAAATCCATGGGGCTTTAGGAAGCACAATTTTCCCATTGGGGGCTTGACGTGAAGTGGCAGAGACAAGGAGACATTTCAATGCCCTCAAATCCTCCCTAGCCCTCAAATAGTCCCTTTTGCATGTAATGTAGTCCCATAGGGTGTGAGCAACATTCCTAAATTTGTGCATGGGGTCCAAGAGGTGTTTTATTCTTAATTCCTTCCATTATTGAAGCCTTAAAAATATGGAGTACCTTGACATACCTTGTGGTGGAGTAGATGGGGGTAGATCACTATTGTAGTGCTCTTCCCAAATCCTTTCCCAATCTGACATTATAAGTTTTAGAGGTGTCTTCCCATTTGTTGGAGCTTTGTATTTGCTATGACTTTGGGGCAAGAAACCATGGTTTTTTGGATAGATTACCTTGTGCATGGCATCTGGCCACTCCGTCACCAATGATGGCCCACAAGTAGGACATGCATTGTGACCCAATGTGGACAACCCTCTATTCATATCATATCGTTAAGGAAACACTACAAAATTCAAATGATAAAGAGAGAGAAGAATGAATATAACATACCAGAATTCTCTCCAAGGCCAAGATAGTCGTGCATAGTCCACATAAGGATACCCCTCATAATGGCCTCTCTCCTCTCCTTTGGAAGTGGAACATTGACAAAGAGGATGCCCTTCCATAACTCCTCCAACTCCTCAATGAGGGGCTCGAGGTAGACATCAATATTTTTCACTTTGTACTTCCCTAGCACAAGCAAAGAAAGAAATGTATTGCCCTTCTTTGTAGTCTTCCATGGTGGAATATTGTAGTTGATGATCATCACAAGCCAAGTGATCCATGATGTAGACATGGTGCCAAAGGGATTGACACCGTCACTTGCCAACCCAAGCCTCAAGTGTCGAGGCTCTAGCCAAAACTTGGGCCAATGAGTCTCGATGTGCCTCCATGCACGTGAATCAATAGGGACACACACCATCTCATCATTTTGAGCAATGGTTGGTGTACTATGTGAGAAGCTCCATTCTAGACCTACTTTTAAACATGTGCTAAATCCGAGGGATAAGTGGTAAACGTTGTTAGGATTCAAGCCCTTGTCGGTGTCATCTACCCATGGGAACAAACCTTAAGGCATGTAGAGGAAAGTACAGTTCTAGTGGAGTGTGCATGTCCAAGGCACTTATATATATAGTAAAAGGCTTTCACATAAAAAATTAATTAACAGTGTGTTTTTTCTTTTTTACTGTGTCGACTCTCTCTCTCTCTCTCTCTCTCTCTCTCTCTCTCTCTCTCTCTCTCTCTCTCTCTCTCTCTCGTCATATCTGCACGTTGCTCCAACAAGCCATGGATCCTCATATGCATCACCCTCCCTATCTCCGCACCTTACAAGTGGTATCAGAGACTAGGTGGGCAAGGTTGCAATGTTTAGATAGGTGGCACTTGCAGCTTGGCCACGATGTCGTAGATTGGCATTCTGAGACGTCGTTGCTCACAGGAGGGTAAGCGCCATCACAAGGAACATCTCCAAACATTGCAGCTCTACTAGACAGCATTCAAAAATTATCTATTGGCAACCTTCGTTGTAAGTTCTGTAGTAGCCATTTCAAAACACATGCAGACGCAGAGACCTAGGCGCTCTTTGGTAGCTACGAAGCATCTCGAGACGCTGCCCGATTTGGTGGTGCAGGACTTGTTGGCGGTTGGCATAAAGATAGTTTTGCATAGCGTTTCAAAACGCCGATAGCTTGACAAGAGTGCAAGGCAAGAAGTTATGCGACCTAAAGTCCAAAATGCCTCTTTGCCAAGAAATCTCAAAACGCTACTCTACCCACAACCTCTTACCAACTTATTGTAGACCTTTGACCAGCGTGTCAAAATGCCCCCTAAAGTACACTACTTGGGATCTAGAAAGATTGCATAGGTTTTGAAAAACGGAGACGTTCTCAAGAAAAACCTAGTTTGACCTTGATTGCGAGCTCGAGCAATCTTAATCAGACACAAAGGTGGATTCGAATAATTTGGATGTTGAAGAGACAAAACGTTGCTTTGGGAGTCGAAAGCCAACAACAACACACAAGACAAGACACACTAAGACTACCACGTTCAAGGCGATCTTAAAAGCTATCAATCTCAATAAATAGCTTCATCAAGTCAAAGGAAAGATGTTGGATATTTTGTCTAAGTGCATAAGAGCTTATGGCACGATGGCAAGAAATTGCATCCCAATCACAAATTTTCTACAACAACCTAGTATATAAGCACAAATTTCAAAACAGTTTTTTTAAAATTGTCTAGTGTCATAGATTTGTTATCTTTTGTCTGTTGTCAAAACAATCATATACTTTTCAGTCAAAGCCTTCTTTTAGCCTATAAATTGTCAGTAACTACCATGACACAGTTGTATGGAGGTTAGACACTACCACACATAAGTGGTAATACCTCCCCAAATCCCAAAAGTTATATGTTCTCAGTCTATCTATTGTCCCACTTCTTGTGAGGTTATTGGGTACACCTTAAACCCAAGGTTTGCTCCAGCAAGCCATGGATCCTCATAGGCATCACCCTCCCTAGCTCCGCACCTTACAAAAGCCTCAATACCTTGCGGGGTACGTGAGCTTCATTCACACCAGTCTTGTAGCGTGCTTCTTTGCACACGAGAGAGAGGAGGTAGCATGTGTATGTTCATTGCAATATAGTATGCAATCATTGATGCATGCATGGATGCGCTCATACTCCATGCCAAGTTTAGTGACATACGACCTCGCCCATCAATGATCTGAAGGCATGTGGTGATATTTAGGAAGCATTTTGCCCATCAAACTACAACAAAATAGAGAATAAATACAAATGCAACTGGGGACGAAGAAGAGAGCGCAATTTATAAAAAACCATAAATAGAACTTAATCGAGGAGTGCATCTACACTCGCATTGCTCCAACCAAATTTTGCTTGCAAGTTGAGGACTTTCAATGATGCTTGGAGCTCTAAGTACTATGAACCATTGAAAAGAGGTGTTTGGGCACTCAATAGCAACCTGTCTTGTGTTGGTTGTGCGCGTTGAGTTCATGGTCTACAATCCTTTTCGCAAATGTTGGCTTCATGTGCCAACAACTCATCCACCATGTCGAACATGTGCTCATCCTCAAACTCGAAGTGTCCCTAAGACGTGTGTGGAGGAGTTGTCGAAGTAGAGCTAGTGCCGCAATCACCACATGCCATGCCTTCCCTTAGTATCTCTTGATGTTGTCTTTCAGCCTTGCATGCCAAAGCACCACCACCAAACACAAAGCGAGGGGGGATGGCGCTCCCATCTACTTAAGCTCTTTTGCAAGGGATCCAAATCCCCTCATTCTTCACATGCTCCAAGGCAATGCACCTTAAGTAAGGGATTGCCCTTTTGCACTTGGTGCAAGGACAAGGTAGTTTGTCCTTCAACCATCGCTCGCGTTCAGAGCCATTTGCAGGGTCACAATTAAAGGAATAATAAAAAATGCAATGAGTAGAAAAAGAAAGAGAAACCCGTCTAGGTGCTCTATTTTTGTGTAGCAAAGACACAATGTTGTAAGAAAATGGTATATTTTTTTAAACATATTGTGTCGTCCGTATGCATTCTTATCTAACGTCATCGTTTGTGTGTTTACACGATCGAAAGAGGTGGTTTTTTGTATATACACAAGAGATTAATTATGTTCTTACTTAACGTCATCGTTTGCATGTTTAAACGATCGAATTCAACGAGCTTCTTTCTTCATTAGGCTCAAGTGGTAAAATAGGACTAGGTGCCTCTTGGTTAGCTACATTTTTGTTATGATTGTAAGCTTTACATAGATTCAAGGCTCTCCTTCATTCTCACTTGTATTTTGCATATCTTGTTCACAGCTCGATGGCCGTACTAACAACAATGTAGAGAATATAGTAAACATGTGCCTCCATAAGGTCCAATAAGGACGGCTTGTTGGTTCTTCCAACGCTTCTGAAGGATCTTGGTTTTATTTGTCTTCATTCCCCATTCGCATGAGTCAGTTTGAGTGAAGGACTGCTTTGGTTCAGCACGCTAATGCGTTGTTGAGAACCCTTTTTTATTGGCCTTCCGACATAGGTTATCAACCTACCCTTAGTACAGAAATGGGATCACTGAAGGGAAGGAAACTTAAAGGAAAGGAAAGGGAAGAAAATGAAGTGAACATAGAAAAATTAAGATGGGGAGGCTTGGCTTAATGAAATAAATTCCCCATCCCCTATTCATTCAATGAATCTCTTTCATTGTTTCCCGGCATCTATGGTAGTTAATGCCAAGCCAAGACAGTGTGCAGGGGGCCTTGAGCTCCAAAAGAAATCCCTAATTTATAGCAAAGAATACGTATTATTAACTTAAACATGACGAGTCCGCTGTTTAGCAATCTACACTCCAATAATCCATATTCCACCCATATACTTAGCTTTTTTTTTTATTAAGTACATGTTGCATACTGTTATAGAGGCTAACAAGCCCCCAACAATCCAATCTGGGAGATACCATCATGGAGAGTTTACTATCTCATTAACCATAGGTGTGTCGCATATGGATAGTCATTTCTAGGGTTTTTGGCCATTTTGGATGCAACCATGTGGCCAAAATTGCAAATTCCATTTGGAATCTGCGCAAAAGGGTCCCGCATTGACGTGGGACCCTTTGGAATAGTTTTGAACGAAACCTTTTTTGGCCCGAAATCTCGTCTTCAAGTGTCATAATGAGGCAAATGGACAATCATTTCTAGGGTTTTGGGGCATTTTGGATGTAATGGTGTAGTCAAATTATCAAATTCTAACAACTATAAAAATATAGATTGGTTTTTCAAAGCTCAAAATTCCTTCTCTAAACTCATAATGAGACGTTGTAGAGGGGGAATGGGGGAACACACCTAGCACACAACACAAGGCCTCTTTATAGCTCAGGGCATTCATAGCACCCCTATCCTCTCAAAAAACACCTTCACAATTTCACTCTTCCACATGCAGAGCACCATGTGCACACACAGCAACACACGTACAAGCTCGCCACAAGCAAATCACCATTCCACACTCACACTTGCCAAGATCAACTACCCACATGCGTTTCATAGTTCACTTCAGACCACACACCGCTAGCACACACAACACCTCTCTCTCACTTCCATTTCGCACACCAAAATCGCTCGAGGGGCACTCCTGCTCTCACACGCCGGCAACACGACACAAAAGCAGAAGTAGAGAAGGGAGCAGGAGGAAATGACACTCAATAAATGGCTATGGAAGCTCAAACATGCTCAAGAAACACCATATACAAACTCACTTACAACGAACGGTGCACCCACTCAATTATCGGGCAAGAAAACATACACCTTGGGTTGTGCAAGCACACACTTCTGCACAAAGAAGCCCCACATAAAACACACACTCACTCTCTTGGCTCTCTGAAGTCTCAAATGGCTCAAGGGCATGGCAAAAAATCATATAAAATGATTAAAAAATTTCTTTTATAGGGGTACCCCGTTCATCTTTGGAATGGACCCTCTGATTGGTCCATCTCGCATCTTATTTTGGAAACCTTTAAAGGGCACCGCCCTCTTGCTTGACTTGCCCCAAATGCTCTCCTTGCTTGAACTGGGGGGTGCACTTACGACGTCGCTAGTGCCCCATGGCACACTAAAAATTTCACTTTATTTCTCTCTCTTTCTCTCTCAACAACTTGGGATGACTCTCTTTGACCGGCCTTGACTTGTTGCTTTGGATTCACATTCACCCTTTGTGATCCCATCCTCTCAAAATCATACCCTCCCCCACCCCTGCACTAGCGAGGTTGCTAGTAAGGGAAGGGGGGGGGGGGACTCCCCTTTGACTAGCTTTGACTTGCCTTGAGCTGACACTGGACCCACCTCTTGGAGATTCTCAAATTTATCCTCTCTCTCTCTCTCTCTCTCTCACACACACACACACACACACACACACTTTGAGACACCCTCTCCCTCCCCTGGGCACTCGCTATTGGGGGTGAGGCCTTCTCCCTTACCTTCAAAAATATTGGGGCACCTTGGGCCATGGGAAACAACCCCTATGCGGGCACCTTGCACTGATGGACGCCAACTATCACAATCGTTGCACCAGCACCGTTCACCGCCTATAGATTGCAGTGTCCTTACGGGACAAAACCACCAACCACTTTCGCTCGGAACACGCACACAATGCCTGACAGTGCACCCACCATGGCCACTAGAGGGAGAGGTCTCTCTCTCTCTCTCTCTCTCTCTCTCTCTCTCTCTCTCTCTCTCTCTCTCTCTCTCTCTCTCTCTCTCTCTCTCTCTCTCTCTCCCCCCCCCCCCAAATGGGGCTCACGCTACCAGATAAATACCTTGTCCCCTACCTTTAGATTTTGCATATGGGACCAATAAGGGTGCCACATGGCAACCGCACATTCTCTCGCCTCTTGAGGCATTCCCCCAAGCTACAAAACCAACCTGAAAAAACTTTCGATTGTGCCATTTAGAGAATCTCCTAGTCTCCTACTCCCATGCTCAATGCCCGAGCCGCAAAGTGCCACCAAAAGCCGCCAACCCGAACCCCGAACCACCAATGCCTTTCCACAGTCCAACTTTACCATGGCCTCGGACGAAGCACCCAAACTGTGCAAAAAATATTTGCACCCACTTTCTTGGCACCAGCTCCTAACTTCACCTTGTCGTATCTTACTGCATGAGACCCGAATTGGCAAGTTGTTGAATCCTACTAACTCTGCATGTTGCACCTTGTCTCTTGGATCTCTTGCAAGGCCAAAAAAACTCCATATGGCACACCTACCAATGCGATCAAAGTGCCACACAGCTGGTCCCCCGACAAATCTTCAACTAACCATAACTTGCCCATCTTGGCTCCGATTGCCAATCCAAAAAGACTGCCAAGCTCCAGAGCACGAGCACTTCACATCTATCCATTGACATTAGCTCTGAACATCAACCCTCACTTTCCCTATCCATTGAGGATCTGCAAACCATTCCAACTTTGAACTTTGACATCTTCCACCGTGTAGTTCCATTTGAGGAGTCGTCTGGATCGGCTCATAGAGCACCTCAAACACCACATCCCAAGGCACAATCTTAGCACTTTGGACTCTTTGATTTTTCAACTTGACTAACCCATTGTGGACCATTTTTTGCCCTAAAAACCACACAAAACATAACGCTTCCACCATCACCTACCTACCCAGGTCTTCCATACCTATTTAAGCACTTTTTCATGCACCTATAGGCACCCTTTTCACTGCTTGGCACCACTTCTAGCACATACCAACTTTGACTGCACCAACGAGTGGATATTTACTTTTAATATTTTGGGACATTTTAAACACAATGATATAGTCAAAATAATTAAATTGTATATCTCTCATTCTGTCATGTATAGAAATATTCAATGAATTACTTTGTGTAAATATAAATATTTTAGGAGGGGATTAAATCATTTTTAAGTCAAACATCTCTTACTTGGGTGATATATGAGACACATCTCTATACGTTTTCTTTTAATAATTTCAAATAACACTATTAAGACAGTGTTATCTATTGGTGCTTGTAATATCCTATTGTTTGTAGAAATAAAAAATATATAGCTTTTAAAAGTAATTCATCTTTCACCTTTTGTGTGGGCACATTATAGGAATCTTGTGGTTAATAGAAATTTTGTGATGGAACTACTACTTAACATTTATGTAGCAATAACACAATCTCTCATCTCTCTATATATTTTAACCATACTTTGTGTGATTGTCTTTATTTATTTTATGATGGTACAATATCAAAGTTTTGTTCATCTTTGCTCAAAATTCTACTTTGCTCGCTTTTTCTTTTTTTGCTCGAGCAATGGAAATGCTCCCCCCCCCATAATGGTCTAACCTGAAGCTTGGAGGCATAACAAGCGAGCTAGTTCGAAAGTGTAATAGAGCTACTAAGGCCTTAGAATGGAGAGAGTTAGCAAGGTACTTTCAGAACTCAATAGTTCAATGGTCCCCTTGGCTATCTAAGGTAGGAAGTGTCATGTTGAACCCTTTTTGGAGGGAAGTGGCCAGAAAGATCAATAACAAAGAACTATGACGATTGGGCCGGTTTTGGGATAATAGCAAAAACAGAAGCTCGAAAGGAACAAAACAACTAGCCTCCCAATTCCATCTCAGTGGAACTGAAATGTAAGGACATGGGTCCTATGGGCAAGGCCATCGGCACGGCCGGACAATGTATACGCTAGGGGGAGGCTATAAGATAGCACGGTTGGGTGGGTGGAAATTAGCACAGGCATTACCACCGCCCTTTCACTAGTATTCGAGCTATTTTTGGGAGGAGGCGGAAATCAGGTTGCATGTGCGTGTGATGCTCTGCTTCTCTCCACATTCCGCAAACAGCGACGTCTCCGCTGTGCAGCAAAAGAAGACAAGCATGCTTTTTTGTGCGCAGTGCGTGGACAAATAACGACAGCCAACCTCGACCGCTCCATCTACGCCCTCCACATCGTGCGACCAAGGCAAACTCAATTGACAACTCGACGGCATCGAGGCTACGTTGGCTTCCGTTGGCACCGTTGCCTGCGCGCATGGGAAGGCCCGCTTAACCCTTGCAAGAAGGAGGGTTGAACCCACCCCATGAGGGTAAGAGGCCGACACTTTACCATCAAGCTATTGACCCTTGTTATACAGCAAGATAGCCTACTTGTGTTGAAAGGAAAACTAGAGGGAAAGGGAAAGCTTCAAACTTCAAGGAAGTAGCTTCACCCTTCCTTTTCACTTCTTGGAGGAAGGCAAGTTTTCCTCCAAAAATTCTTTTTTCCTCAAGGAGGTAGCTTCGAAGTGAACAAAAGCCTTCACAAAAACCCGTAGTTTTTGTGAAGAATCAACAAAGGTGTCCTTACAACGAACGACAAGTGAAGCACTCAAATTCCCGCAAGGTGAGGTTCGCATGCAACGCAAATTGCGGAGCATACAAAACACAAAGACTTCAATTTCTCAAGGTACAAGTTGTCGTTTTTTTCTCTCTTTGCATTAGTATGTGTTTACCATGGCCAGTGAAGATATCCCACCTACACACACGT
This sequence comes from Adiantum capillus-veneris, assembly GCF_014529385.1. Lineage (NCBI taxonomy): Eukaryota > Viridiplantae > Streptophyta > Polypodiopsida > Polypodiales > Pteridaceae > Adiantum > Adiantum capillus-veneris. Next base: position 72,511,371 of record NC_140951.1, on the reverse strand, counting down.
TTGATTTTGCGCACGTAGATCAAAATCAGGGCACCACGGGTGCTGCTAACACCAATATGCATGATGATGATGATCTAGAAGATCATGGGCTTGTAGGTATGGCTTCTTTCAAGAATTTGGAACATCGCCAAAGAGTACTTGAAAGCAACCTCTCTGTACTCAATGCAAATGTTAGCGATCTTACGGAGTTACTTGTGAAATTTATGAATTCACAGACGACTCAAGGAGCCACAAGTGGCACCGTTCAAGGGAACCAAGCTCGCACGACTCAAGGAGTACAAGAGACAAGTACTGCAGAAGCTGCAGAAGGTAGCAATGCATTACTTAAGAATATCACCATTCCTAAGTTTCATGGAGAAGAGCGTGATCGCAACAAGGATGCGGTCAATACGTTCTTACACAAATAGAGTGAGATCCATAGATTGAGACACACCCCGGATATAAAGACGCCTGTGGAAACAAGTCTATCTCTTAAAGGCAAGGCCTATAAATGGTGGATGACATTTCCATTAGATGCTCGTTCTCCGTCTTGGGCTACGTTTCAAGCTGCTTTCTCCAAAGAGTTTTTGAACTCTAGTGAAGAAGATAAGAATTGGTTAGCATGGGATGCATGCCGCATGTTTGGCCTCTCTCTCACACAGTACCTTTCAAAGTATCGGGAAATCATATTAAAACTAGAAGGTCGAGATGAATTCCAAAAGATACGGGGTTTTAATAGGGGTCTTGACAAAGACTATCGTCTTCGTGTCAAGACCCAACATCCAAAAACTTTGGAAGAAGCCATCAGTCATGCCCAAAGATATGATGATGACCAAGAGAGGAAAGGAAATGTTCCCTACTCTAAGAATACTTTTGCTAAGAGCAATGTGGCTAAGAGCAATGTGGCTAAGAGCCAATGGCGAGGTAGATCTCCCACACGTTTCAAGAGGAATAAGAGACAATCTACCTCTCCACTCCCACAAGAGGCTAAGAAGCCTAAGCAATCACGAGATACTCCACGTGGGTCTCTCAGCACTGCTGATTTTGAGCGTGCAAAGAAACACAATTTGTGTTTTAGATGTCTTTCGGACCAACATAACAAGAAAGATTTTCCTCTTTGCAAGGCAAACAAAAAGCCATGCACACGGTGCAACGCCTCACATTAGATTCATCTCATAAATATTGTGTTGTAGAGGTTCTTCATATGGAAGAAAAGCACAAGTGTTGTGTGCCTGCTTCAATGTGGCAACCCACCTTTGGCCCCATGATTTGATTCGCATGCATTGCACTATTAGTAGACAATGTGTTCGTATTTTAGTGGATGATGGTGCAACTCATAAATTCTTGAACTATAAGCTAGTCAAGGAATTGAAGCTTACATAGACTCCCTGCTCTCACAAGTATGTGGTGGAGCAAATGTCTGGGAATGATAAAGAATTATGGGACACGGTAGTTCAAGGGGTGAGCTTACTATTCAAGATCATACGATGACCCTTGACTTCCAAGTTATGAACATGGACCGTGCTGATATAGTTTTAGGATGGGAGTGGCTTCATGGTTTATGAAACACATCGCACACTAGTTATGAACACAAATCTTTATCCTTTATGGCCAATGGTAAACATGTGCTTTTCCTTGGTGAGAAAAAATATACCATTTTCACCTCTTATATGTACAACCGAGCTTTCTATTTTGCAGAAAGCAGATTTAATAGATGAAGTCTTTTTGTGTTACTGCTTGTCTCCAAGTCTTGTGAATTCTCAAGAGCAAAG